>NC_064638.1:1063018432-1063343154 GCF_023864345.2 Schistocerca serialis cubense | reverse complement strand
CTTACCATACCTGGGCCATGTCATCAATGCCCAAGGCATACATCCGAGTCCAGAGCACCTCCGTGCCATACAAGATTGGCCTTCGCCACAGAATATGAAACAGCTGCAGAGTGTGTTGGGTAAAATTAACTATTATCATCGTTTTCTGCGCAATGCCTCTTCCATTTCAGCTCCGCTTCATAGCTTACGCTGTAAGGGTGTTCCGTTCGTCTGGACGACGGAATGCGAACGCGCCTTTCGCCAGTTGAAATCGGCGTTGCTTTCTAATACTTGCCTTACGCCATTCGATCCCCAGAAACCCCTTTTGTTGATGGTAGATGCATCGGATTTCGGGATCGGTGCTGTGCTTGCGCACAAAGTTGGCTCGCATGATCGCCCTATTGCCTTTGCGTCAAAATTGCTCTCGTCTGCGCAAAGAAATTACTCACAGATAGAGAAAGAAACTTTGGCTCTCGTGTTTGGTGTTACTAAGTTCCATGATTTCTTGTATGGTCGTCACTTTACCATCATCACAGACCACAAACCTTTGACGTCGCTTTTTCATCCGAACAAGCCTGTACGTCCGCGTACAGCGCAGAAATTCATTCGCTGGTCTATTTTCCTCTCGCAGTACCGCTACGATATCTTGTATCGGTCCACTGCTAAGCACGGAAACGCCGATGCGTTGTCCCGTTTGCCTGTTGCTGAGGATAATGCATTCGATTCTTCCGAACTTGCTTGCATGTTCATTGATGCGGAAACCGATGAAGTGGTCGAATCGTTTCCGATTGATTTTCGTCGTGTAGCTACAGCCACAGCTGCTGACCCTGTCCTTGCTACCGTTTTGCGTTTTGTTGCTACGCAATGGCCTTTGTCAAAGTCTCGGATCGACGATCCGTTGGTTCGCCGATTTTTTGCTCATAAGGAGAGACTTTTTGTACGACGTGGTGTTTTGTTGTTGCGTTCTGATAATGATCAGTCCAGAGTCGTGGTCCCACGTTCGTTACAGTCCTCTTGTAATCTCCCCACGGAAAATTACCCTCTACCACGCAATAATTAATAATGGTCAACCAAATCATCCACATGTATTTACGTTTGAAAAGTATCTGATCAGATTTTCTAGTAATATATGCGCCGACAGCTCGTCGACGCCAAAGTATTTTTCTAGTACGTTTATTCTTTGGAACAACAGAGGTACAGAAATGTATGCTCCATGGTTATTATAGTGGGAGAAAGGAACAGCTTCGGAAGTATCGGTTGGAAGATTGTCGGATTGCTAAAGGAGATTTATTTACTCTTCTTCGCGCTAAAGCGAGCTAGGAAAGTTTGTGCCGCTAGCGTGAGAGATAAAGAGAAAGAAAAACCTGTAAAAGAAAATTACATGAGACTTGGAACCAACAGAAAACGGAACATGTACGGAAATGGATTCAATGTACAATTTTCCTCAGAAATAAGGTTTGTGACCATTTTATTCTAGAGTGAATGACGAATGAGTTCTCTGTCTGAACCATTGATGATTGTCTGGGCCCTGTAATTAATTGGGAAGTTTCAGCTGTGACGAAGAGAGCCTGCAATCTCTGAGTTTTTATAAATCGTCCAAAAAAGGCTTCGTCCACATCTGAAATTTTAGATCTGTCGTAAACTGAACGAGTTGTTCAAACGATCGATTTTCCCAACTGAATGCAGCGCTTAATAATAATAACAAATGTAAAGATCTTTTCCAGCAAGCCAGCCGCTGAACATTAAGACGAAGGGCTCCACCAGAGATTCTACTAGGCTGATTTCACGTAAATAATATAGTTAAACTGTACACAGATAAAGGACAGAGAGAGAGAGAGAGAGAGAGAGAGAGAGAGAGAGAGAGAGAGAGCGAATGAAATTCGAGAAATTACTCAGAATCCTCCATTAGCATAATTGTTTGTCTGTCTTTTCACAGATCAGCCTAATAAGGAAACACGAAGCCCTGTCTTTATTGTACCGATTTATGTGTGAGGGTGAAAGAGCGATAAAGGCGACAGATACACTTCTGTACAGACAAAACATTACACCAAGTTAGCGGCAAGCTGCATTCATATAGACTTTCATCATTTACAGAGTAGAATTCATTATACTCTGTCTTACGGCTTCTTCACCAAGGTCATTGGGGTATAGTGCGAACGAAACAACTTGCTCGTCACCACTGTACTTGGTTCGGAATCGATGCTGCGATTACGAATATGTGTTCTTCTTGCGTGGCGTGTGCCGAACAACAATCCGCACCGCCGCGGAAAGTCTTTGCATGGCCACAAGCCACTTCCCCTTGGCAACGCTTGCACATCGATTTTGCTGGTCCATTCTGGAATGCTAGATGGTTGATTCTGGTAGATGCCTTCAGTAATTTTCCTTTTGTTGTCCGGATGTCTTCCACGACGTCCTCTGCCACCATCCAAGCGTTGTCTGCTATCTTTTGCATTGAAGGTCTTCCGCAGACTATTGTTTCCAACAATGGCCCACAATTCATGTCCGCAGAATTTCAGTCATTCTGCCAGGCCAATGGTATTCAACATCTGACATCCGCGCCGTTTTCACCTCAGTCAAACGGTGCCGCTGAACGATTGGTCCGGACTTTCCAGTCACAGATGTTGAAGTTGAAAGAGTCGCATTCTCGGGAGGACGCGTTGTTGCTCTTTTTGTCATCGTATCGCTCTCAGCCCCGAGATGGTCGCTCGCCGGCTGAGTTGCTCCACGGTCGTCCTCATCGAACCTTGATGTCTTTGTTGCATCCGCCGCATCAGGTTCCTGTGCAACGGCAGACTCCTGCGTTTGCTCCAGGCGACGTTGTATTCTATCGCAACTATCGAGGTTCACGGCGTTGGCTCGCAGGGCGCATTCTTCGCTGCCTCGGCCGCGCGATGTATTTGATTTTGGGGGCCTCTGGTGAGGTGCGTCGGCATCTCAATCAGCTGCGCCTCTGTCGTCGCACGGGTTCTGCCGCTCCCCGTCTGCTTTCAGCGACGGTGCCGTCCGGTCAGCGCCCTGGGGACCCATCTACTGGCTCGCCTCATCCCCAGGTGTTACCGACGATGCCTTCCATTTTGCCCCATGGCGACGCGCCGCTGCCGCCTCCGCCGCCGCCGCCTGTCCTCCAGCCGGCGCCGCCCGCAGTGGACGCTTCGCTGCAGCCGCCAAGCGCCTCCCTGGGTCACGCGCCGCCGATCGCTTCCCGTGACCAGCTGTCCTCCGCCATGGAACTCTTGCCCGCTCCGGACCACATGGCGTCTTCGCGCGTCGGGTACCCCGACGCAATGGAGGTCGACCCTTCGGCCCCTCCTGTCTCTTTACGAGCGCATACACCGCATGTTGACGTGCACCCTGGACTAGGTTTTCAGGCGTTTCCTAGCCCCCCTCGGACCGAATGGCCGGGTGCGGGTGGCACAGCCTCGCCTGTTGTTAGGCTCCCCACCTCATCGCATACGTCAACATGGGGTCCTCCCCACGGTGGGCGGAAGCCTTATCACACGACCGTTCGCCGATTTGCGGGGGAGGAATGTGGTGTCACCGCCAGACACCACACTTGCTAGGTGGTAGCTTAAATCGGCCGCGGTCCATTTAGTACATGTCGGACCCGCGTGTCGCCACTGTGTGATCGCAGACCGAGCGCCACCACAAGGCAGGTCTCGAGATACGGACTAGCACTCGCCCCAGTTGTACGACGACTTTCCTAGCGACTACACTGACGAAGCCTTTCTCTCATTTGCCGAGAGACAGTTAGAATAGCCTTCAGCTAAGTCCATGGCTACGACCTAGCAAGGCGCCATTAGCCTTACATAGTTTGATAGTTATCGTATGAAATGTCTCATCAAGAACGTTGTATACCAAAGGACTATATAAAAGTTAAGTATTCCCAAAGCAACGTACTTTTCTTGCTACCATTCACTACTTATCCTGTTCCAGAATTCACGCCCGTCTGCGTTAGATAGCGTGCATTTCGGCCTCCTCTATCTACAAGGTGTTGGCACATTTGCCAACACATCAGCTAGCCCACTATGAAATAGACACAATGTTGCTTGGTCGTCTGTTCGGCATCATATGGGCTGAATCCGGAGCGGAGCTCGTAAAGCTGCACAACGCCGGCTAGAGGGCGCTGTCGTCGGTGTCGGTGTCGTAGTGCACAACCTAGCAGAGCGCATCTACGTTGTGGCATCGTAGCTATCGATACCACAAAAGAAAAGAAGAAGAGGAGGAAGAGGAAGAGGAAGAGGAAGAGGAGGAGGAGGAGGAGGAAGGGGAAGGGAAAGACCAAGGTGATGAAGTCAGAATAAACTGTCTCACGCTTAGTCTGGTAAGCCAGTATAAGGAGAAGAGGAGGAGAAAGAAGGACATGTAATGTCTAAGTGTTGCCACAGAACAGGCTGACTGACCCCAAATCTGGTAAGACGGAAGAAGAAGAAAAGAATAAGAGGAGAAAGAAAAACACGAGAAGACTGAGGACAGGGTACTGCAAGTAGTAAATCAGACGATAAATAATAGGAAGTAGAGAAATGTGAGAGGACCGAGGAAAATGTTATAAAATCTTAACAGACAGTCCGAACCTAAATGTGGCAAATCAGAAAAAGGAGGTAAGCAGAAATAGTTACAGGGTGCTTTTACTTTCTTCAGCATTTCCCAAACAATGTCTCGGCGAACTGGAATAATTTCGTAGCGAGGAATTGTATAGAATCTCATTGCCCACAATTAAGAAATTACATGTGCCGAACTCCAGGATTCAAGGTTGTTTTATATGACAAAGGCAGCCTCCACACCATATTTGGTGTGTGATTATATTGTGTTGTCCAAACCGTATAGAGCTGAGAAGTGTCGAGGGCATTAACCGCGAGCCGACTCTTCACAATTCCCGCAAACTGTGTGGAGGCTGGACGGGTGAGGTGTCCGGCCTCCGCGCGGCTTAAATATAGGCGTCGTTAACGACTAGGACGGCGCCTGCGCCCGCCCAGAGACGCCACAGAACTGGAGGCGCCGTGACGCCACTCTCCAACACCAGGGTTATTTTTTTCCTGCATCTCCGCGGTCTGTGGCGCAAGCAAGGGGTCAGAACGTCCGGATTTGTCGGGAAAAGTATGAGCTTACGTTCAGGGAAAAGGTAAATTAGCCGGCAGTGAGTAAGTGGAGCTGAATAACTCATAATTTTACGAGCTTTATTTTACTCGGTATAGTCACACATGACTCATCACAAACTCAGGGTCGAAGCATTACATCTGTTAGTATCTACTAATATCGCTGTTAAACATTGCATCGTTGAATCTCATTACTACTTCACACTCCATTGCTGATTCAAGATAGCTTCCTCCTCCACTTATTCAGCAAATATTTGACAATATTTTGAATGGATTCATTACATTCATGCACCAGCCTCTATTATAAACGAACAAAAAGGCCATCGATTTATACATTTTTCGCCAGATTTAAGCATAACTGGAAAATTGGATTTTCTCATTTTGAGAAGATAGAAAGGGCGGTCTGGTTTCTTGCTAAAAACATTCAATATATATCTTATTTAAAGCTTCCGATTTCGACAGATTTTTCTGTCATCTTCAGGTTTCAAAAAATCTTTTGTTGTGAATCGTGTTCATTTTAAGTTGGACGTCGCTCCCATTTGTCATTATAAAAGGTCTGTTGTAAGTAAAATATGTTGAAACATAAAATACCTTCTGCAAATGGCCATGTCCATGTATATGCCGCTCACAGACGATTGTTACGTCACAAAAACACAGCCCTATACAGTAGCACATCTGTTTACATAATCTGGAGATATTCTAAAAACTGAAAGTGGATTTTCAATGTTTAGAATATGTCCAGCTCATGTAAACAGATGTGCTACTGTGTATTGTCTTTTTGTGACGTAACAGTCTGTGGGCGGTATATACATGGACATGGCATTTGCATCAGGTGCTTTATGTTTTTACGTATTTTAGTTATTACAAACCTTTTATAATGTGTCCTTTTTATCCACATGACAAATTGGTGTGAGGTCCAAATTCAAATGAATATGTTTCATAACAACAGATTTTTGAGACCTGGAGATAACAGCAAAATCTGTCGAAACGGGTTGTTTTAAAGGAAGAAATATTTATGCGACCTTGGCTTTTGAATGTTTTTAGCATAATTGGAAAAAGAATCATGAATGGAACTACACCTGTAATCTTCAGAGATCGACTTTATTTCAGTTTGCAGCATCGTTCCTATTGCAAATTTGTCTGAAGAGAAAGGCGCATCTGTTATAGAAATATCATGAAATGGTACTAACTCGATGTAGGTGGGGCCCTGGTGTGAGAAAGTATCATATTTGATAATGATTTGGTACCTTACGCCTTCATTGGTAATCAGAGGAATACCGTTAATGCCTAGAGCTAAATGGATTACATTTGTTGAAAGGATTCTTGGCAAATGCAGTGTAATAAATATTCGAATACTGCTCATCTGTGTGGGATACTTGCGATATAGGACTGATAGAGAAAATACAGGAGATCCAAAGAAGAGCAGCGCGTTTCGTTACAGTTTCATTTAGTAAGCACGAAGGTATCACGGAGATGATCGATCAGCTGTAGTGGCTGCAAGAGAAGCGGACCATGAAAATATAAACTCAGAGACGTTCTATCCCATATGGAGACAGGATCAGAATTTTGTAGAGTATCCTTGGAAATGGTTGAGGCGATGGGATGTAGTATCGCCATCACAAAGGACGCTTTCAGATCTCACAAAATATCTCGCCTAGAAATGGAATCTACTGCCAATAGAGCGGTTGAACCACCTCACTGAGGTCATGTTAAGTCGCTGTCCTGATTATGAATAGGTTTTGGTATTAGTGTACATCATTACGTTCTAGCACCGCCTCCATGACTGGTTTTGAAGATATATTTTTCTTACTTTGCTTTTACTTGTAATCACACACTTACTGAAATTAAAGTGCTCACAACCAATACGGCTTATCTCACAACTGTAATTTGTTTTCCTTATTAGTTTACATGGCCTTGGTGTATGCTGAGGAGGCACGGTGTCCCCCATTTTGAGATGGTTACAATCAGGACATAATGGCAAAGAGTATGGCAATTTTAAATAGTGCATATCTCAGTGATGTATATCAGTTTTAAATAGTAGTGATTTTCATTAATGAATTATCTCGAAAACATCGTTTATACCTATAAATCAACAGTTATCTCTATTTGAGTTTCCTTTTAAAGCAGCTCGTTCCTCTAATAATAATAATTTATCAGAAATATTTATATCGACACTCGGTTACTAAAACAATTTCTTCGCACACAGCTGTACGCACTTAATGTTAAAAAATGTTAAACGATCTGATAGACAATATTTTCGAACGAAATGAAACATAGTTAGGAGTCTTGGGCGCTGTTTCTACGTTACGTTTTGTCAAACGATGTTGAAGGTCAAATGAATTACCTGAGTGTTTAGAGTACAAGCCACTGCGGCAAAAATGAGTTTGAAATACACCTAGCAACAGTTTGACATCTGCCTGAATACAGGATAAACCAGAAGCCGACCGTTCTGTACACGATGTGCCTCAGCAAAGAGCTGGAGGACCATGAACAGTAACAAGTCCATCCGCGAGTGCTATAGTGTTAAAACATATGTATGTTGCACTTCTATTTGGTTTTTTAATATGAAATATGAAACTCAGTTTGCAGTCTAATTGAGTGCTCTTTATGTATCCTGACAATTGGGGCGTTTTGAAATACGCCTTTAAAAAATAAATAAATTACATTAATCGGTTTCTTTTTTCACATCACTGTCTTTACTTGTCCAAAGCAGCTCTGACCTTAACTTCCATTTCTTTCCTATTATTACGTACCACTAACAGAGTAAGTCGTCAACATAATGTATGGTTCGAGAACTGCATCATCATCCTGTAAGGATGTCGCAATTTCCATATTTACATCACAAAATGTGGGCCCACGCACGCATCTCTGAGGGCAAACCACATTTAGCATTTTTGTAAATGCTGCATCGGTGTGTTTAAAAAACAATATTGGGTGGTATAAAGCACCAGTTACATTCAAGGTACCACAGGGACAACTGTTGAATTTTGACGACCAAAAGAAAAAAAAAAGTACAGACAAATACTCGACGTGATTAAACCATAACCCAAGATGCAATGAGGCTTTTCGCAAAGAAATTAACAAGTGCTTACAAGCCATGCTCGTACCAAGGATAGAACTGTCAATAGTTCCCCCATGGATCCCAGGTTGAGCAGAAACAATGGTCCACGGTGAGGCCTGTCATAACCTATGATGGGGGTTCAAGCCCTTGATGGTGAATCACATCACTGATAAATTTTGTACATACGAAGAGCGCCAAAAGTGAGAAGTTACGAGCAGGTAATGCTGATCTAGTGGTGCCGGCACAGTAGCTCAGCTTTTGGGTCATACGGCTGGCTGCCATTGTAATAAAAAAACTGAGTGAAAGATTCAACGAACAGCCTGAAGGGATGTCATGTGACGAACACTCAGAAGAGAGCAATAACGATAAAAAATGAAATAACGAGAACAATAAGGATAAAAAAACAGAGTAGAATATTTTATTAGTAATTGGGACCTCCTCGGGCCCGGATTCGAACCCCGCCTTTCCTTAAATTTTGAATAAACATCATCAGTAATGGCGGTCGAAGACTTTCGGCGTAAGAAGTCTCCCTCATTATGCCAGCGAAGGGTGGTTCAGGGCACTCTCTTACCCTTGGGGTGCGAACTACCCCTAAAAGGCGGAAGAATGAGCAACGATCAACGGCATGAGGATCCAGAAGGCAGTGGAAACAACTGCTTAAAGGCACATAACGAGTACCCACGGGACATATGGCCTGTAATTGAAAAAGTGTCATGATGATTCCAACAATAGTAAACGATTCCGAACTAATTCAAAAATGGTTCAAATGGCTCTGAGCACTATGGGACTCAACTGCTGAGGTCATTAGTCCCCTAGAACTTAGAACTAGTCAAACCTAACTAACCTAAGGACATCACAAACATCCATGCCCGAGGCAGGATTCGAACCTGCGACCCTAGCGGTCTTGCGGTTCCAGACTGCAGCGCCTTTAACCGCACGGCCACTTCGGCTGGCTCCGAACTAGTCCCCTACTCGTATCTGTGGGAGAAAAATATTGAATAACCCACGAAAGGATAACGTTCTATGAGTCTGGGCATGGTATGTCAGAAGTTTGAACGTGGTAGGGCAACTACAGAGATGCAAAGGGAAATGCTAAGGCTCAGTCTACACTACTAGCCATTAAAATTGCTACACCGCGAGGATGACGTGCTACGGAACGCGAAAATTAACCGACAGGAAGAAGATGCTGTGATATGCTAATGAATTGCATTTCAGATCATTCACACAAGGTTGGCGCCGGTGGCGACACCTACAACGTGCTGACATAAGGAAAGTTTCCAACCGAGTTCTCATACACAAACAGCAGTTGACCGGGGTTGCCTGGTGAATCGTTGTTGTGATGCCTCGTGTAAGGAGGAGAAATACGTACCATCACGTTTCCGACTTTGATAAAGATCGGTTGCGGTTTACGGTATCACGACACTGCTGCACGCGTTGGTCCAGATCCAATGACTCTTAGAAGAATATGGAATCGGTGGGTTCAGGAGGGTAATACGGAACGCCGTGCTGGATCCCAACGGCCTCGTATCACTAGCAGTCGAGATGACAGACATCTTATCTGCATGGCTGTAACGGATCGTTCAGCCACGTCACGATCCCTGAGTCAACAGATGGCGATGTTTGCAAGACAACAACCATCTGCACGAACAGTTCGACGACGTTTGCAGCAGCATGGACTATCAGCTCGGAGACCATGGCTGCGGTTATCCTTGACGCTGCATCACAGTCAAGAGCGCCTGCGATGGTGTACTCAACGACGAACCTGGGTGCACGAATGGCAAAACGTCATTTTTCTGATGAATCCAGGTTCTGTTTACAGCATCATGATGGTCGCATCCGTGTTTGGCGACATCGCGGTGAACGCACAATGGAAACGTGTATTCGTCATCGCCATACTGGCGTATCACCCCGCGTGATGGTATGGGGTGCCATTGGTTTCACGTCTCGGTCACCTCTTGCTCGAATATACCGCACTTTGAACAGTGGATGTTACGTTTCAGATGTGTTACGACCCGTGGCTCTACCCTTCATTCGATCCCTGCGAAACCCTACATTTCAGCAGGATAATGCACGACTGCATGTTGCAGGTCCTGTATGGGCCTTTCTGGATACACACAATGTTCGACTGCTGCCCTGGTCAGCACATTCTCTAGATCTCTCAGCAATTGAAAACGTCTGCTCAATGGTGACCGAGCAACTGACTCGTCACTACTCTTAATGAACTTTGGTATCGTGTTGAAGCGGCACAGGCAGCCTGTACACGCCATCCAAGATCTGTTTGACTCAATGCCCAGGCGTATCAAGGCCGTTATTACGGCCAGAGGTGGTTGTTCTGGGTACTGATTTCTGAGGATCTATGCAACCAAATTGCGTGATAATGAAATCACATGTCAGTTCTAGTATAATATATTTGTCCAATGAATACCCGTTTATCATCTGCATTTCTTCTTGGTGTAGTAATTTTAATGGCCAGTAGTGTAGTTTACATGTATCAATTACGCGCCCTCATAGGGGAGTTGTACACCTCTTTCGGAGCAAGTAAAGGAAGAGAAGAGCAAGTAGACGAAGATGACAATCTGCAAGAAGAATCTGACAACGCTCTAAAAGGACTACGGGACAACAAAGCAACGGGTATTGACGACATCGATGCAGAACTAATAACGAATGCTGGTGACAGCACGAAAACGATGCTGTTTAAACTTATTAGGTCCATCTATAAAAAGGAGAGGTACCGACAGATCTCCAGAAATGCATGATTGTTCCTGTACCAAAGAAGGCAGCAGCTACAAAATGTGAACAGTACCGAACTTTAAGCCTGATATCACATGCATCAAAAATTCTCATGAAAATAATTCTGATGAGAATTGAAGAGAAGGTGGAGAATACGCTGAGTGCAGATCAGTTTGGTTTCAGAAGGGGATTGGGAACAAGAGAACCGATTCTTGCACTGAGACTCCTTATCGAAAAGTAATTACAGAAAAATAAACCAACTTGTATTCCCTTTGTAGACCTGGAAAAGGCTTTTGATAACGTTATCTGGCAACAGATGTTTAGAGTGCTGAGGAAAATTGAAATGAAATACAAAGCCATTCGTGTTTCTATACAAGAATGAGGTGGCAGTGATTAGGAACTGTCATCAGGAATAAGAAACAAATATTAGAAAAGGGGTAAGACAAGGATGTGCTCTCTCTCCTCTTATATTCAACGCTTACATCCAGGAAGCTATAGAGCAAGTTTGAGAAACTACCGAGGTGGGGATAAAAATTAATGGGCAGAAGATAGACATCTTACGTTATGCAGATGATATTGCTATAGTCACGGAGACAAAGGAAGATCTAGGGGAAGTCCTCAGAACAATGGAAAGGCTTCTATACAATCAGTATGAAATGAAAATAAACAAGAAAAAGACTAAAGTGATGGTATGCAGTACAGGAACAGAATATGAACCTCTGAGAATGAGAATTGGAAGAGAGGAGCTGAAAGTGTAGAGGAATTTACTTACCTGGGAAGCAAAATCACAAGGGATGGTAGAAGCGGTAAAGAAATTGCGAGCAGAATACAAAAGGCCAAAATTGCATTTCATCGGAGGAGGAACTTACTCACCAGCAAGAACATCAGTCTGAAAATAAGGAAACATATCACGAAAGCTTTACGGATGTGAAACTTGGACAATGGGAAGAGAAGAGAGAAGACGGCTAGAGGCCCTGGAGATGTGGTGCTACAGAAGGATGATGAAGATCAGCTGGAGAGACAAAGTAACAAACTAAGAGGTGCTTAGGTGAGTACAGGAAACCAGATCTCTGAGGAGGCACATTCACACAAGAAGAGAAAAACTTGTAAGGCACATCCTACGACGCACAACATTGGAACAATTGCAGAAGGAGCTATTGAAGGGAGGAATCGGCGAGGGAGACTAACGATATCATACATCCAACAGATCATGGATGTAACACGTACGTGGAAATGAAGAGGAAGGCAGACAGAAGAGCAAACCAACCTCAGGGTTGAACACTAAGAGAAGAAGGAATGAGAAGAAGAAGAAGAAGACCCTCTCAATAGCGGCTTTAACGTGACATATTTTATGGGCTACTATGAAAAACACTAAAAACTTTAAAATATTAGCCTAAATAGGAAAGTAAAGGCTTCCAAAGGATTGGTTGGTTGGTTGGTTGTGATGGGGAAGGAGACCAGACAGCGAGGTTATCGGTCTCATCGGATTAGGGAAGGACGGGGAAGGAAGTCGGCCGTGCCCTTTGAAAGGAACCATCCCGGCGTTTGCCTCGAGCGATTTAGGGAAATCACGGAAAACCTAAACCAGGATGGCCGGACGCGGGATTGAACCGTCGACCTCCCGAATGCGAGTCCAGTGTCTAACCACTGCGCCACCTCGCTCGGTGCTTCCAAAGGAGTCGATGCTATTAGACTAATGATACATCTGTCACATATTAATCATCTAGTATCCGATATGTTACAACCGATTCCTCGACATACATTGACATGTATAGTACTCTCAACACTGAAGAACAAGACAAGAAACGACATGCAGCGGAAACTGTATAGGAAAAGAAATATGGAAGTAATGAAATGACGTTTCTGCGGAAAGTGGAGTGTTAAGACTCTATTAGGTAGACTAGTAATGAATATATTCCACAAGACCTGGATGTAAACGCCTTAAATGACAAAATAAGAGAGAACGGTATCGACAGAAACGGGAAAATCATTTAGAAAGACTGGATGATTTACTGAGGCTATCAATTTACATGACCCGTTCCTTGGTTGCCTACAAAAGGTCTTATAAACATAATGGGATTATACAAGTCTATATGGTATTCTGTTTTGAAATGTATGATATTTTCAGATTCATGTAGTACGATTAATTACAGTATAGCGAAAAATATTAATAATTTAATGGAGAGACAGAAAAAGGGATAAAATCCTACAATTATCCCACTAATGAAATGAATATATATCTTCACCAGTTCTCACTACCTGTGACGCATTCAGACGGCTACGCCAACAGAGGGCGCTGATTACTTATTCCAACCTTATGTTTCACCATTCAGTTTATTTCACTAGTTATTTTACCTTTTTATGTAATTTTGTTAGCTCCTTAAGCTTACATGTAGGGATGTTGTTACTGGTTATGTAAAATCACTGTAGCAGTAGTTCAGAATCTTGTATTGTTTCTTACCCATTTCCATTTTAATGATTTTAAAATTTAACTTTATTCGCATTTTTAAAACATTTCATTCCTTTCCTGAAACAAGGACTATACAGCTTACAATCCCAGAATAGTTTTTACTTAATTGTATGTTTTTATTTAATTTCATTTTGCGTAACTGTACATATTTGTTGGCCCACAGCAGCAACTTCTGTCGAGCTTACGATACAGTCATATTTTTGTGCCAGCAGCACTTTATTTATTTTTTGTTGAACAGTGGAAACCGTTCACTGTGGCCTAGTTCACACCATATTTCAGTTCTTGCGTCAATGCTAACCTGATTTCTTTTGTACTTTTAGACGACGCCATTCTGACTTTATTATACTGGGACATGTTCTCAAACAGGTATGTTTTGTCATATTTTAAGTGCATTTACTCTACATGTGTGAAAGTAAATTTATTATTTTAACATGTAGATGGCCCATTTGTTGTATTTGTTTTTCCCCTTACGCTGCAGCTCAGAAGATGGTCACCGCTGATAGAAGCAGGTAGTCTCAGGACAAAAAATTTTGTGAGAAATGAATTAACAAATATTGTTACGCTTGCCTCTAACTTTCCCTCGAGTCTTCTGAGACAACGACCAAAATATAGTCCGCTACACGACGGCAGAATCTATATCGTCCTCCCCATCCAGCACGGCTA
Organism: Schistocerca serialis cubense; assembly: GCF_023864345.2. Lineage (NCBI taxonomy): Eukaryota > Metazoa > Arthropoda > Insecta > Orthoptera > Acrididae > Schistocerca > Schistocerca serialis. The sequence goes on along the minus strand of NC_064638.1, from coordinate 1,063,329,158 downwards.
GCAGGGGCCTCTGTTGAGGGATCCCAAAAAACTGGACCACACATGGAACCCTATGGGCAGTCTTTGGCACTACTACCGTTGATAATGCGACTGATTATCTTTAGCTGTCCTGCCTGCCACTCAACTGTTCGACCTCTGCATCAGGCCACTGGAGTATGGTAGAGGCAGCTTGGAATTTGCTGATCTCTTAATCGGGCGAACATCGCAGGCCACCAGAGATTACTGAAGCTGCCTGTCACTTTCGCATTATAGCTGCTGCATATTTCTTAGGGATGCTGTCAACCACGCTTATAGCTCGATTTATTGCGTCATCGATAGCTTTGGCCTTTCCGAATCCAAACCGTCCCTGGTGCAGCTCGTGAAGCTCTCTGTGCGCCTACAAACAGCCGCATGCGAAGCTCCCCTGGACTTTGACCGAAGTGTTTACAATGCGTATGTGTCTATAGCTCTTAGGGGTTTGATGCGTGTTTCTTGTGTCCCTTCTCAACAAATACTACTATTGAAGTTTTCCATATCTCTGGAACTGCTTGAGTCATTAACCAAAGATCTTAAAGGTGGCCTTATCTACGGAGTAGTTCAGTGAACAAGAACAAGGTAGTGATACCGGGTTGAAAATGTATGAAGGCTTGAAAGAAGCCGAATACGGCAGCACCCTACTCTCTGAAGTGTTAAAGATCAACTTTGGGATACAGAAACTGCCACCAGTGTTTGTTTTTTGCACGAGAGTACTCTACAAGACTCAAATTCTGAACAAGAGTTTTAGCAAAGACTACTAGATATAGTACTTTCGTGGACGTGTAATACGAATCTCTCGTCGATTAATAATTTCTGCAGTAAACAGAACTGCAACAGCGGTGAGGATCACTTAAGGTTTGGGAAAGATTATGTGACCTCGCCGAAGTGTTTTTTCCAGATGTCAGCAGGTAGTTTCCGTGGGCTACGGCGATGCAGCGTGGAGTATTCAGAGCAACAGAACTTCACAGGGGCCGTGTTCCTGTTAACGGAGCTGTCAGCCGAGCAAAGAGCGCCATATGCGCCCGCGACAGAGACAAATGATTGGGCCAACAGGCGAGAGGCTTACAAATGGCGCGAGAGGTGGGAGACAAGCCAGCTGACACCCGCCTCGTGAAACTACTGACGCAAAATATCGTGTATGAACTGAGGTGACGACGGCTCAGCAAAATTTGCAAGTGACATTGAGTGTGACGTACGCCTCCGAAATTACATAAACTGGTATCGGGCGTTCTCCTCTGGCAACACGACAGATTTCTGGCGATAAAGAACGGAACTTATCACTAGCTTAAATATTTTAAACACATTCTGTATTCTTTATTTGCTCATTATTGGTTCTAAGCGAATGGCATAATTAGGGCAGGTTGTCCATTTTATTGTTGTAACAAATGAGACGTTTCAAAAAATTTAGACAAGAAACGTGGGACAGGTCAGGAAAAAGGGGGACATTAAGTGTGTTGCCAAAATTTAATGGACATGCACACGCACTCAAATGATCCAAATGACTTTTTAGAATTATTCTGATGAATTGTCACCGTACCTTACACTTTTACTTATTGAATCAATATGTCACCATGTCCAGTAGCAAAGTTTGATTTGCAGACCGCACATTCTGCAGTCTTCTTCGGCGCCATTGATAAAAGTAACTCACTTTTCATATTGCTGTTAAAATTGCACTTTCGTTTTAGCATGGTGAAACGGTGAACATGAATAGGTACTGGCAACAGTGCAACACGATAACAGCAAATAAACAAAGATTGTAGAACAAGTTGTACAAATGGCGTTTCCTAACGTATATACTTGCGCAGTGTGCAGTAAATTTAGCCAAGCGAAATCAGAAAAAGCGGGACATTTCAGTGTCTCCAAAAAGAACTTTGGGGGCAGCGGGACGGTTTGTAAAAAAGAGAACTGTTCGAGGAAAAACAGGTTGAATGGTCACTCTAAATTAGAAGAATGTTGGTATATAAGAAGTACGAGTATAAAGGATGATCATAAAGTTTCCGTTCGAGGGCGTTGCTGTGATGTAATGCAACGTTGCGCGACTCCGATGCTGGTATATAAGTACCGGCATGTATGCAAGGGACTAGTGTGGCATTCTTGCTTTCCGACGTGCGTGCAGTAAATTCGAAAACGTGAACTATGGCGAAGTTATTATCAAGTGCATCCAAACAGGGCCTTCGATCCCTTAAAAAAAGGCCTTGAAGGCTAACGGTTCCTGTCGGCCGACAATGTGCAGTAGGCAGTTACGGACTTCTTAATGCAGCAGGACATGGGTTTCCATCGTCAATCATCCATCTCCATTATCATTGCCTGAACTTCATACTGCTTTGCAGGAAGAACGGTATAATATTCCATTGAAAAGCATACAAGACCTGTACTTATCCATTATGAGACCACTGGAAGCTGTTTTGTAATCTAGCATGGCAATGTGTAGTGTTTTCGGTTTTTCAATATTTTTGTTCAACCCATGTATGGTTAATTCACCTCATTACATGTTCCATCCATATGTTAAGAAGTCCGGCAGACGATTCGGTGGTACCTTGTTAATTCAAGGCCAGTGGGTACAACATTTCTCTTTCACCATGTTCACTGCGCTTCGAAACGCCAGTTGTCCGCCGCCGTGTTTAATGTTCCGTTGTAAATAATACCAGTGTCGTGTGATTTTAATCGTAACTTACTTATGTATGTAGTAAATTACACAATGCATTTACTCTTTTAGGAAATATGAAGAAGTGTGCGTCATGTAGACGGTGACTGCGAAATACTATGGCAATAACGAAGCTGACTGTGGGTGTTTTGCTACGTATCACTACAACCCACCAGTCTTTACAATACCGTAACTGAAAGCAGTAAACATTCTTGGGCGACTCCTTTGCTTCGCTTCCATTTTAAGTCTTTTATCACAATGGTAGGAGCAGATTACGTACTGGAATGCTTTATTTTAGTGCTTTATTGAGTCAATAGACATCTTAATTCTGTGTCTCGTAAAGTATTACACTACTATAAAGATTTTTTATAGGATAAGTCAAGAAAATAAATGTAACATAGGATACTTATTGAGAACTTGCTTTCAGTCTTCACTGTGTGCATTAAATTAATTTAATATGCAGTAATACAGTACCAGAACCAGATGGCAGTTATAAGAATCGAGGCGCATGAAAAAGAAGCAGCGGCTGGGAAGGGAGTGAGACAGGGTTGTAGCCTATCCCCGATGTTATTCAATATGTATATTGAGCAAGAAACAAAAGAAAATTTTGGAATTGGAATTAAAATCCATGGAGAAGAAATAAAAACTTTGAGGTTTGCCGACGACATTGTAGTTCTGTCAGAGACAGCAAAAGGACCAGGAAGAGCAGTTGAACGGAATGGACAGTGTCTTGACAGGAGGATATAAGATGGACATCAACAAAAGCAAAACGAGGATAATGGAATGTAGTCTAACAAAATCAGGTGATGCTAAGGGAATTAGAATAGGAAATGAGACACTTAAAGTAGTATATGAGTTCTGCTATTTTCGGAGCAAAATAACTGATGATTGTCGAAGTAGAGAGGATATAAACGTAAACTAGCAATGGAAAGAAAAGCGTTTCTGAAGAAGAGAAATTTGTTAACATCGAGTATAGATTTAAATGTCATGAAGTCTTTACTAAAAGTATTTGTATGGAGTGTAGCCATGTATGGATGTGAAACATGGACGATAAATAGTTTAGACAAGAAGAGAATAGAAGCTTTCGAAATGTGGTGCTACAGAAGAATACCGAAGATTCGATAGGTAGATCACGTAACTAATGAGGAGGTACTGAACAGAATTGGGGAGAAGAGGAATTTGTGGCACAACTTGACTAGAAGAAGGGATTGGTTAGCAGGACACGTTCTACGGCATCAAGGGATCACCAATTTAGTGATGGAGGGAGTGGAGGGTAAAAATCGTAGAGGGAGACCAACAGATGAATACACTAACCAGATTCAGAAGGATGTAGGTTGCATTAGCTACTCGGAGATGAAGAAGCTTGCACAGGATAGAGTAGCATGGAGAGCTGCATCAAAGCAGTCTCTGGACTGAAGACCACAACAACAACAATAAAGCTTCTAACAAAAAAAGGTGTACTTTTTAAAATTGAAACTTCACCTTCTCAGAAATGCTTTACCATGTGAGCATGGCACCCAGACCAACACAAGCATTTGGCTTCATAGATGCTTTCTTCTCGTTTCCTACGTACCTTCGTGTGAGGAGGAAATTTGCGGTAAATGGATTAGCTAACTGCAGGAAAGAAAATGAACCCCATACGGAGAGCCCACTACTAAAATGCTATGGTACTTCAAAGCAGCATAGAGTAAAGCTACCAGGGTAACAAATAGAAAGACTGCGCTAAAAAATACACTGCCTGACAAAAAAAAGGGAAACGCCCGGAAGGGGAACACGAAAAGAAATGAAACTTCGTGGGTCGAGACGGTATGTGGCGTTATTTCATGGATTAAAATTTTGACTCAAATTTACAAAGAACTTGGTAGTAAGAGCCCACCTACCAATACGACGTGGCAGTCCCCTCTGGCCTTTGATACATACATTGATTCGCTTGGGAAGGCGTCATAAAGCCACCGTATGCTCTCCTGCGATAAGTTGGCCCACAACTGTTGTAACATCCGTTGATATCCTGGATACTGGCAAAGGACTGGAGTTGACGTCCGAGCTGGTCCAACACATGTTCTATCGGAGACAGATCTCGATATTTTGCTACTCACGGAAGTAACTTAACATCACGCAGACAGTCCATAGAGACAACCGAGCGAGGTGGCGCAGTGGTTAGCACACTGGACTCGCATTCGGGAGGACGACGGTTCAATCCCGTCTCCGGCCATCCTGATTTAGGTTTTCCGTGATTTCCCTAAATCGTTTCAGGCGAATGCCGAGATGGTTCCTTTCAAAGGGCACGGCCGATTTCCTTCCCAATCCTTCCCTAACCCGAGCTTGCGCTCCGTCTCTCACGACCTCGTTGTCGACGGGACGTTAAACACTAACCTCCACCACCACCATAGAGACACGGGCCGTGTGCGCAACAGCATTGTTGAAATGGTTCAAATGGAGATAGTAACTGTTCTCGAAAGAACAGATACCATTGATGACCGTGCAGCTTCTCTAGAAAAAATGATAATTAATTGAAACCTTCAGCTGCCTTCAGGTGTTGTTGATATACCTCGATGGAGACAGCTGAAAATGTGTGCCCCGACCGGGACTCGAATCCGGGATCTCTTGCTTACATGGCAGACGCTCTATCCATCTGAGCCACCGAGGACACAGATGAATAGCGATATATATATATACATACATATACATATATATATATATATATATATATACCCAGCCATTGACCTTCTTCTGTGCGAATGCGCACAGGTTGCCCAACTCTTACGGGAATCGTCATCTTAATGTGCGCGAGTAATGAGTGGATGGACAAATATCTATTATGTAGATTGTGGACAGTTGGGAATGTGGGTCTCACTGGAAGCGTACAAGGGATAAGTCCCTGCAGTTGCGCTATTCATCTGTGTCCTCGGTGGCTCAGATGGATACAGGGTCTCTCATTTAAGCGGGAGATTCCGGGTTCGAGTCCCAGTCGGGGCACATATTTTCAGCTGTCCCTATCGAGGTATATCAACAACACCTGTCGGCAGCTGAGGGTTTCAGTTCATTATCATAGTTCAAATGGCTCTAAGCACTATGGGATTTAACATCTGAGATCATCAGTCCCCTAGACTTAGAACTACCTAAACCTAAGGACATCATACACGTCCATGCCCGAGGAAGGATTCGAACCTGCGACTGTAGCAGCAGCGTGGTTCCGGACTGAAGCGCCTAGAACCGCTCGACGACAGCGGGCGGCCAACAGCATTGTCATATTGAAAAATGGCACTACGATACAGTCGAGTGAGAGGGAAAACTTGAGGACGCAAGACGTCCGTGCCGTAACGTTGTGGCTTCAGAGTTCCCTCAGTCACTACCAGCCGTGACCAATAGCTTTTTTTTTTTCTTTTTAAATGGTTCAAATGGCTCTGAGCACTATGCGACTTAACTGCTGAGGTCATCAGTCGCCTAGAGCTTAGAACTAATTAAACCTAACTAACCTAAGGACATCACACACGTCCATGCCCGAGGCAGGATTCGAACCTGCGACCGTAACGGTCACGCGGTTCCAAACTGAAGCGCCTAGAACCGCACGGCCACACCGGCCGGCTGACCAATAGCTCCCCACGCCATGGCGCACAGAGTAATACCGCAGTGCCTCTCCAAAACACTGGAAAATTGGAACTTCTCCTCAGGTCGTCGCCTTACTCACCGACGAAGGTCATCCCGCGTAGTGCAGAACCGCGATTCGTCGTTGAAGACAATGCGACACCATTTATCAGAAGCACATGCTTCCCATTCACGGCACCACTCCAAACGCAGTCGTTTGTTTTATGCTGTTAACGTTAGCCTACTCATGCGACGGTAATTAGATAGCCCGCCTGCTGTTAGTCTCTCTTACCAACGCTGCGGGATGGCACAGAATGTTGCAAGAAGTCAATTACTTTTTCTCGGACGTGAGGCACAGATTTGAAGGGCGTACAATGTGCTTGGTGCACATTACGGTGATCATCCCTTGTGGTAGTCAGAAGTGGTCGCCCGGAACTCTAACAACGAGTATGCCTGCCCTCGCGTTCGCATGCTGTCAAATATTTGGCAATTGTTACATCCGAATGTTTCACGAATCTGCGTAACGCGTGGTTTGACCAGTTGCCCAAATGGAGACCCACAATGAGGCTCATTTCAAACACTGTCAGGTGCTGATAACGCTGTCCCACAAGAGTACGCGCTATCTCCGTGTCCTTCACAGTGGTCACTCAACATCTCACGTTCTTCATACCCCTTATATCCCTAGCAGGACTGGTAACAACACTAAACACAAACAATATTAGTGCACGCAGGTGGCCGTTCTACCTGTCATAGAGAATTACAACAATAACCATTTACACAGGAGGGTTATTCGGAAAGTAAGGTCCGATTTCTTATAAAACATAAAGCCTCACAGATTTTTTTTCAAAAAACTGCTTTTATTTAATTCCTTACATGAGGATAAAGGAATGTAGTCGAATTAACTCAGGTGATGCTGAGGGAATTAGATTTGGAAATGAGACACTTAAAGTAGTAAAGGAGTTTTGCTATTTGGGGAGCAAAATAACAGTTGATGGTCGAAGTAGAGAGGATATAAAATGTTGAGTGGCAATGGCAAGGAAAGCGTTTCTGAAGAAGAGAAATTTGTTAACATCGAGTATCGATTTAAGTGTTAAGAAGTCGTTTCTGAGAGTATTTGTATGGAGTGTACCCATGTATGGAAGTGAAACATAGACGATAAATAGTTTGGACAAGAAGAGAATAGAAGCTTTCGAAATGTGGTGCTACAGAAGAATGCTGAAGATTAGATGGGTAGATCACATAACTAATGAGGAGGTATTGTCTAGAATTGGGGAGAAGAGAAATTTGTGGCGCATCTTGACTAGAAGAAGGGATCGGTTGGTAGGACATGTTCTGAGGCATCAAGGGATCACCATCTTAGTATTGGAGGGCAGCGTGGAGGGTAAAAATCGTAAAGGGAGACCAAGAGATGAATACAGTAAGCAGATTCAGAAGAATGTAGGTTGCAATAGGTACTGGGAGATGAAGAACCTTGCACAGGATAGAGTAGCATGGAGAGCTGCATCAAACCACTCTCGGGACTGAAGACCGCAAAAACAACAACAACAACATGTTACTCTACTTTTCTACATAGTTTCCATAATTTTTATATGCACATACTTTCGGGCATCTTAGAAAACAGACACCACTTTATCTACATCTAACCAGATACTCCACAAGCCACCGTACGGCGCGTGGCGGTGGGTACCCTATACGACTACTAGTCATTTCGTTTCCTGTTCCACTCCCAAACAGAGGAAGGAAAAACGGTTGCCTCAGTATGAGCCCTAATTTCTCGCATATTGTCTTCGTGGTCCTTACGCGCAACGTATGTTAGCGGCAGTAGAAACGTTCGGCAATCAGCTTCAAATGCCGGTTCTTCAAATTTTCTCGTTAGTGTTTTTCAACCGTATATATACACTGAAGAAATAAATCACAAAACCAAAAAATAATTAATGTGGAGTAATGAAATTTCTGGAATACTTTTGTCTTCGTAACATATTTAAGTGATTAACATTGCAAGATCAAAGGTTAATGTAAGCACGAGATTAGCCATTGCAAATGTGAAATGCTGGTACATTAATAACCGCTGTAGCCACCAGAATCTTGAATGCAAGTATGCAAACGTGCATGCGTTATGCTGTACAGGTGCCGGATGTCAATTTGTGGGATGGAGTTCCATGCCTGTTGCACTTGGTCAGTCGATACAGAAACGGTTAATGCTAGCTGTGGATGATGCTCGAGTTGTCGTCCTATAATGTCCCAAATGTGCTCGATTGGACACAGATCTGGTGATCGAGTAGGACAAGGCAATATGTCGACTGTCTGTAGAGCATGTTGGGTTACAACAGTGGTATGTGGGCGAGCGTTATCCTGTTGGAAAACACCCTTTAAGATGCTGTTCATGAATGGCAGCACAGTAGGTCGAATGATCAGACTGATGCACAGTTTAGCAGTCAGGGTGCGTGGGACGACTACGAGAGTGCTCTTGTTGTCATACGAAATAGCACCGCAGACCATAACTCCATTTACAGGTCCAGTGTGTCTAGCACACAGACAGGTTGGTTGCAACCCATGAACTAGCCTCCTTCTAACCAACACACGGCCATCACCGGCACTTAGAACCAGCTTTCATCAGAAACCACAACGGACCTTACCCTGTCCTCCAGTGAGCTCTCACATGGCTGCACTGAAGTCGCTAATGGCAGTGGTTTGGGTCAGTGGAATGCACGCTAATGGATGTCTAGCTCGAAGCTGCCGTTGAAGTAACCGATTTGTAACAGTTCACTGAGGCGCCAACTGCTGCTGCGGATCCAGCACGATGCTCCAGAGCCCTACGCCGGACACGATCGTTCTCCATGTCGGTAGTGCCACGTCGCTGTACAAAGCCACGTCTTCTTGCGGGTGTTCATTCTTGTGACCACCGCTGCTAGCAGTCTAGTACAGTGGCTACATCCCTGCCACGTCTTTCTGCAGTGTCGCAGAAGGAACATCCAGCTTCTCGTAGCCGTATTGCACGATCTTCTTCAAACTGAGCGAGGTGTTGATAATGGTGTCTTCGTTGCCTTAAAGGCATTCTTGACTAACATCAGGTAACCACCTCCAATTCAAAGGTAACTAACGTTCACGACCGTTACAGCGTGCATTTGAAGCAAACCTGATTTGCATCCTCATAGTGACACTACTAGCGTCACTCTTGTGCGACCTGAAATGTGAATAGACATCATCTTGCAGATGTAGAAACACGCCTACCAACATTTTTTATGTCGCACAGCTCCTTCGTGATGTTGTAATTTTTTTACGACATTACGAAACTGAAATTCCTACATTAGTTGCAGTCGGACATAGAAATAAATTCGGTGGCGATGAGTTAAAATTTGTGCTGTACCAGAACTCGAGCCCAGATTTCCCGCTTTACTCGCCTTAACTGCTTCGGTTATCCGAGTAAGCATCCTGTTATGCTGTCTAACCCAAATTCCCAACTTCTTTCGGATGTGCCTGAGAGAACGAACACCACCCATATAAATATATTTACCTTGGCAGGAATTAAAGATCGTTCAGTACAGATCCGCTCTTTGCACAACACCTTGCAGGAATGTGTGTGGCCGGCCGCGGTGGGCTAGCGGTTCTAGGCGCTCAGTCCGGAACCGCGCGACTGCTACGGTCGCAGGTTCGAATCCTGCCTCGGGCATGGCTGTGTGTGATGTCCTTAGGTTAGTTAGGTTTAAGTAGTTCTAAGTTCTAGGGGACTGATGACCTCAGAAGTTAAGTCCCATAGTGCTCAGAGCCATTTGAACCATTTTGAATGTGTGTGAGCCTGCGAACAGTGAGGGCAATGGACAGGGGACTCTACACATGGAGTGTGCGACAAGTTGGAAATTTGGGTTGGACAGGATGCGAGCTCGGAGAGCAGAAGTAGTTAACGAGAGCGTTCGCGTAAAGCGGGAAATCCGGGTTCGCGTTCTCGTCTGTCACAAATTTTCACTTATAGCCTTGCATTTGTTTAAGTGGTGGTTGCACCTGACGTCGGAATTTCAATTTCGCTATGTTTCCATGTTAGTTTTTAACATTTTTCGTAATATTCCACAAGTTTTTGTATCTCTAAGTCATAGATGTCTGTCATCTGTTAGGATAACCATCCTTTAACTACTTTCTTCACTTCGTCATCTGCTGCGAAGCGCTTCAGTCAAGAAACTCCTTTAGATAGTGAAATAAGTGAAAATCGCTTGGCTCCAGGTCTTGACTGTGGACAATCTGTTCCCACCTAAAAAATCTGATCAGATTTTGGACGTGAATAGCAGAATTGTGTCTGGCATTGTCATGAAGTATGAAAACTCCAGACATCAGACGGCCACGTCCCTTATTCTGTATCGCACGTCGAAGTTTAGTCAGCGTAGTGCAGTAAGCGGCTACCTTTATTGTTGACCCTTGCTGCAAAAACTCAACTAACGAGACTACATGTCAGTTCCAAAACTCGGCTGCCATAACCTTGCGTGTTGAGACTGTTTGCTTGGCCTTGTCTTTGACTGGTGATGTCATGTGACGACATTCCACTGACTGACGTTTATACTTATATGTGAAACTCGCATCTCGTCCCCTGTGACAACATTCTCTAAAAATTGTTCAGTTTTTTAGCGTTTCTCGGTAAGCAGCCTGCGAATCCAAGGTGATCACAATTTGCGAAATTGCATCTTTTCAGAGACAATTTAGTGCAAAGTTGTTTTACTCCTATGCATAAATTCCAACTGTAAAAATACAATCGTGAATCACCGACCTTCACGAATCTTTTCGCTCACAGCTTTGACCAAATCTTTTGAGATCACTGACGGTCGGCCTGATTGCGGTTTGACATGGACGTTTTGCTGTCTGTCCTTAAAAGCTCTCACCCACTTACACACTTTGTCGTCACTCATCACACTGGGGCCACGCATCTCACTTATCTGTCGATGAATTTCCGCTCCTGCAATGTTCCTTGCTATCAAAAACCGAATCTGTAACCGTGTTTCGCAGTCAGAGGGCTGATCAATTGTTTTAAACATTTTGATCTGGCACTATAAACAGCACAATGCGACAATACCAGTGCGAATGGCATCGTTAGAAGAGCAAGACCTTCCGGTTGTCGGTGCTCTTGCGTGTTTCAATATTCGTGCGACATTCGATTAGCTGTGTCTATTCGGACCTTACTTTCCGAATAACCCTCGTACCCGCTGATAGTGTGTATATGTGTGCTGTTACATGAACATCCGATCCTGTCTTCTGGCTGCTTCACTGTTTTATCTGACAAATGAGTTTGGGTGTGTAACGTTTACAATGGTGAAGATTACACCCACCTAGATCACACGCATTGTGACAAACAGTGCAACAGGGTTAGTGGTCGAACATTTCTGCACTCCAAAATTTTGACGATTTGTAATAGTTAGAAAACTTCCTAATGGGTAAAGTTACATTGCTGACCTGGAGCACAGAACTAGCGAATATTTTCTCACCAACGACCGATTGTACATGAGAGCCTTTGCCAGTGGATACACGAGAGCTATTCGGAACGTAAGGTCCGATACGTCGTGAAATGGAAACGACAGTGAAAATCCGATGACGTTTTGCACAAATGCGTTGGGCAGCGTCTCTAGTGTGCCTGTCGATTGCGTCAAGTCGCTCTTTTCAGTTCTGAGCACACCGTGAGCAGGTGAAGATGCCTAGAACAAGAGTATCTCCCGCCCCTGCAGAGTTTCGATCGTAAGTCTTTGATCACCCACCTTGCAGACCTGACTTGGCTCCCTCTGATGTTCATCTCTCCTCAGATCAGCCACTGGCTATGAAGGCAACATTGTGGCACAGACGACGAACTGCAGACCAGCGTACATAAGTGGCGGAAAGTGCAGGCGGCTGCCTTCTCCACATGTTCTGTGGCTGGGTAGCACAATAAATCAGTGTTACACCGTGACAACGAGCGTGCCTGCCCCAGATTTCCTCTACGAAGGGCAAGGGATTATTGCCACACAGTTCGACTTTGCTAATTCAGTAAATATACAAAGGGCGTTCAAAAAGTTTTGCACAGTCGTCTCTAATTTTTTTATTTTTTGTGAAGATACTTGGAACATTTAGCTACACATTGGGCCTACTTAATGTAGCCTCCATCAGCTATAGGGCATCTGGACAGACATTTTTTCCATGATGGAAATGCACTTTGGCAAAATTCTGGGAATTGACTTTTACACCATTGCTTGACACAGGAAATGCGGTCTTTCTATCAAACGTTTTACCGCGCAGATGGGTCTTCAGACGACCAAAGAGGTAGAAATCAGACGGGCTCAAGTCCGGACTGTAGGGAGGATGAGGATCAATTTTCCAACCCATTTTCCTGATTGTCTCCTGCGTCATAAGGGCTGTATGGGGTTCGGCATTGTCATGGTGCAGTCTGATGAGCTGACCCTGAAGCTGTGGTCTGTGGGTCTTGATGGCACATCGCAGCTTGTCCAAAGACAAACAGTAATGGTCCCGGTTAATTGTGCAACCAGGTTCCAAAAAGTCAATGAAAATGGTACCACACTGATCCCAGGAGGCCATCACCTTTCGGCCTGCTGTTCGTGAAAGTCTTGGTTTCTTCTTTCGAGGGGAACCAGGATGACGCCACTCCATGGATTGGATTTTGCTCTCAGGTTCGGACAAAAAACAAACTTGTTTCATCCTGGGTAATGACTCCGACAAAACACTGTTTCCGCTCTTCAGTAAAGATCTCCCGCCTGTTTATCAAAAACATGTTCTCTTGAAAATGTTTTGAGGTGTGGCCTGCTCACTGAGCAGATTTTTAAAGAGCCGCGGTATTCTGACCGTGCAAAGGTAGCATAATCATTAGTCTCTTAATTAGTGGCTGGAATGAATGGCTTGACGAGAAATCAACTTTCCCTCGCACACATTCTTCCTCATCGTTTGCATTTCTCTTGTCAATAATCTAGGCACCCAGCGTGCACAGATTTTTTTGTACCCTAGTGACTGTACCACTGATACAACACTACCTAATTACAAACGAGTCATTTCAGCAAGCTGTCGTCTCGTCACACATCTGTCATTTTGGATGATTTGATCAATGGTCTCCTTATTCACATCACTCACTGCCGTCGATGGTCTACCACATCGTGGATTGCCCAGTAGAGAGAAATCACCTTCTTTATACCTCTGCAACCACCGGATACTGCTGAGATCCACTGTGTACTCCCCATAAATAGGGAGCAACTTCCTGTGAATCGATGTGTCAGAGTCATCGCCGGTCTTGAAGAGGAACTCCATCACCCACCGCTGTCGCAATCTGACATCTACCTCACGGTCCATTATGGCTCAACTGTATCTACCAACTTATAGCTAAATGTTCCAAGCATGTTCACAAAAAAATTCATTCTCCTCCTACAAAAAATAAAAACATTAGAGACGACTATGCAAAACTTTTTAAACGCCCTTTGTATCATCATTTTATAACTCTTTTTATTTAATAAATGTAAAATGTGACAATCTTCAGTTCAATAAAGGAAATGAATAACTTCCTGGTTATTTCAAAAAGTATTTTTTTTCTTCAGTGCACACAAAATGACTTCATCGCTGCTGTGTCGTAACACGAAGTTCACCAGCATAATAGGCCAGTGCAGCGGGTGGCCGAAGTGCGGTACCTCTAGGCGTCGTGCCATCGTGAACCAAAAAGAAACAACTCCGGAGGGCAACAGGAACAACGACTTGCTGAAAGTGCATCTGTGACAGCGACCACAGGCGCCCGCTTCGCCAATAGTCCGCGCTCACATCGGCATTAGGAGGCCCTCAACAACCACACACTTACGTTCGTGATGTCACGTGGTTGCAGTACCGTATCCATCAACCGAAACTCACTTAGGGAACCTCGCCGCCACAGCAAGTCCTGCTGAAACCGACACACCGTCCTGGACACACTGCCTTTAAAGCCGGCTGCAAGTCGTCAGCCGTCTACAAACCACACTTGCTCGTATCACATTAGACTCATTGTGATTTTATTCCTCTATGAACACATATTTCATGACTGATTATGAAGACGAAATGAAATGATCATAGGGCATTACTGGCCAGGAGCCCGGCTGGGCCTATTCTGCCACTTGGTGCAAGTCTTTCTATTAGATGCCACTTTAGTGACTTGCGCGTCGATGAAGATGAAGGGAAACCATGAGGATAACACAGTAGACCCACTCCCCGAGTGAAGATAGTCTCCGACCAGACCAGGAATCGAAAGCTGCACCCCACGACCTAGAAGTAATGATACTAATCGCTACACCACGAGCTACGGACGATTATCAAGCTTCAACAGCTGCCCCATACTCGCAATAACGATTCATAGCCCTCCAGGAAATATTTGTTTTGTTTTAAATCCAGTCATGAAGTACAAAAAGTTTTACTAATCAGGTAATTAATCTCTTTCAGCTATGACCGTCTTCAGACCCGAGTGAATTCAGTACATTACATAACTCATGTCATTGCGTAGATATATGGTACAGTCACAAGAATCTGCCATGCAAGCTTGGTCACAAAATGTAAAAATTTTTCTGCTTACCATGAACATTGTTACGCCATTAAAGTATCAGCATGCCTGGCGTGGCATAGTCTGTAGCACTCAGAAAAATTTTTATATTTTGTGATGAAGCTTGTGTGGCAGATTAGTGTGACGGTACCATCTACATATGCAATGACAGGAATTACGTGAGCCGGCCTGTGTGGCCGAGCGGTTCTAGGCGCTACAGTCTGGAACCGCGCGACCGCTACGGTCGCAGGTCCGAATCCTGCCTCGGGCATGGATGTGTGTGATGTCCTTAGGTTAGTTAGGTTTAAGTAGTTCTAAGTTCTAGGGGACTGATGACCTCAGCAGTTAAGTCCCATAGTGCTCAGAGCCATTTGAACCATTTTTGAATTACGTGATATACGAAATTCACTCAGGTCTGAAAATGATTATAGCTGACGGAAATTAATTACTTGGTTATTCAAAATTTGGATTTACAACATGATTGGATTTACAACAAAACAAACGTCATCAAGCTATTGGACAGTTTTCAAGTTCGATTTAATCAAGAAGGCTTATGTTTCTGCGAGTGAATAACAGCAGCTCTTGTGGCTGGTTGGTTGATTTGGGAGAGGGGACCAAACAGCGAGGTCATCGGTCCCATCGGATTAGGGGAAAATGGGGAAAGAAGGCGGCCGAACCCTTTCAAAGGAACCATCCCGGCATTTGCCTATACAGATTTAGGGAAAACCTAAATCAGGATCGCCAGAAGCGGGTTTGAACCTTCGTCCTCCCGAATGCGAGTCCAGTATGCTGACCACTGCGCCATCTCGCACGGTACAGCTCTTGTGGTTTAATGAGAAGTGTCTCTTTTACATTATACCGAATAGAGTATTTATTGCTATATTTCTAACTGAAACTTGTTCTTGCTTAGCAACCGCTTATCAGATCACTTGAGTCAATGGTGGCGAGGAAGAAAAGAATTCCACTCGAACTTTTTCATAGTTCTCATAGTAGGTGCGTCTAAGGAAATTTATCGCTCATCTGATAGCTAAAGTACAATTCTCATTTCAGTATGACCGCTGTCAACACAGATGTGACCACCCAAGTGCAAACATGCAGCAGGCCCCAGAACTCATGGTGGAGAAGATAGCACCATCGTCATGACGCCAGAGGTTTCCAACCACATTTTCCACGTCGACAACATGGTAAATGGATTCCGAGTGGCGCTGTCACCATCTTCCATTTGATACAAGAAAGCGTAACCGGGGGCCATCTACATCACATGATTGGAACAGCATTCCATCGCATATTAAAACTAACGTGATATTCATTAACGAGCTTTTTTATTTACGTACTCGGATGCTGAGGTGTATCACCTCTTTCAACAGTTAAATCTTGAGGTCGAACCAGGAGTTATTTTATAATCACCTTAGAACTAAATTCATGGAGTATTTTGATACTCAAATCCATGTGGTAGCTGCCCACCGTAAATTTTAGCAGTCTCAAAAAGAACTGTCGAACGTACAGGGCGGTTTCTTGGGAAAATCGCTTCCGGTGCACAAATTCCAAGTGTAAACGACCGTATGCCGATTCGTCGTTGAGAGATAAGCTATAGGTCCATTAACTGGACGAGGGTGTCTGAAATTATCTGCTGAATCTCAAAGACTCCTCATTGTTGGCTTACCTTCCGCTCATCAGAGCATTTCAACAAACAATGCAGTCCTCGGCAGCCTTCCCAGGTGTGTTCTACCTGGTCGACCTGTAAGCCCATGCGCCCCCCACCGTAGACGAACTACAGCTCCTCCAGGCAAATCTTCCTACAGTCAGGCAGATTCTGGAGGGTGACGTAATGGCGTACCGAGAAGTTTCAGTCTTTTAGTGACTGTTTTATTACTCATCAACGGCGACGGTGATATTTTCGAAAAGAAAATTGTACCTATTTGTGTAAATCAGGTCACAAGGTTGGAGTATGTAACTCCAAACACAAGATGAATATGGACAGCACACGCCTTGGGCACATGGACTCGCATGCAGAAGCTGATGAACTGCACTTAGGTCCAGACATACTACACGTGCAAGTTGTGTTATCTATTTCGGATCGGTTATTGACTTTGGGAGCGTTCCTTAAGAACTTTCCAGTCACATTCCAAATCGACTTATCCTCTACAATGTTAATTGCTTTACTAACTTATAGGCAGCTAAGAACGCCACCACTTCAGTAACTTGTCCAGTAACTGAAGAGTTACAGTAACGGTAGCATAGATGTGATGGGACGAATCTCCTCTGACGGCTCACAAACTGGTCGTCGCCACCAAGGAGGCTACAAACATTTTGAGCTGGGATCGTTTCAACCCAGTAGTCTTCACCTGGTGGCGGCACTTAGGATCGCTCCCCAACGCCGCATGGTGGCTGGACAGGACGCTAGCTCTGGCAATGCGCTAGACGTCTGCTGCCACACTGACATCAAGTCGGCAACTTTGGTGCCTCCCATTCCAGCTCCTTGCGAGGTCGATGACCACGTTTTCCACCCACTCCACCAGTGGTTATATTGCAGAGGAGTCCCATCCGAGCTGCAGACTGATTCATCCCCTGCCACAGAAACTCCACAATATGCAACGAGCCCAGTAGAAAGGCTACATGGCTGTTCTCAGTAGTCACATTATGAAACAAGTACCCTGTGACTCCTTTCTGCAAGGCCGCACATCACCAATATAAGGTTCACAATGAGGCTTTATCTATGGCCTTTTCACAGGATAAGTATCACTTGGTTCCAGTAGACACCATTCACTTTCTTGGCAGAGATATGGTGGAGGTTCAGCTGCTGGACTAGTCGTGGTCCAACGAGTATATTAATCGGATAAGCCCTCGCAGGGTACTTACTATTTCAACTGGCAGCTCCACTGCTATCTCTATTCCAGATCTGCCCCATCCGGAGCTGGGCTAACCACAGCCGCCACAGCAAAGGTCTCCAGAACAGAAATCCTTGTAAATTCGTCAATTAATGTGAAAGTCGGCTAAAAGGACTCAGGCACTTCGATTTCAATGGCAGCTCACGAAGACTCCTCTGGAAACCGTGATGTCGAGTCAGTCAGCCATCTCTCCTCCAGGGGACTAAATGATGCTGTGTCCACCAGCATAACAGACCCTCTAAGCAGTGGCCGAAGTGTGAAGCTGTAGATGCCATGGAATCGTGAACCAAACGCAAACATTTCCAGGGGACAACAGCAACAACATGTTGTTGAAAGGGCAACTGTCGCAGTAACAGCTACGACCAGAGTCGTTCACCGGCAGGTGGTGTGCACAAAACCAATGGGAAGCGCAGCAATCATGACATTTCTTGTGTCTGTGATGTCACACGGCCGCAAGTAGACCATGCTGTACCCATCTGCTGACAGGGGATTTAGGGTGCCGCACGGCCACAGCAAGGACAGTTGAAGCTGACACACCATCCTGGACACCATCGCCTGCAAAGCCTTCTAGGAGCCTCTAGCTATCTACAAAGAGCCACACCCAATTACTTTCACCTTTCAGGACTCAAGACACCAGGATCTGGTGTCCACAAGTTCTTATATTTCTTGGTGATCGTGATTTCTGGACTGCGTTCCATCTGAACATAGACTTTATACTGTTAAACTGACGGTGATTGCGTTCCACTAAGAATATCTATTTCAGATGGTTAACAAGATATAAGACAGTTTTCCAGTTTCGACACAACCAAGAAATCTTGTGTTTCTATCACTGAGTAGCTGCAACTCTTGTGGTTTTATGGGAAGTATCTCTTCTGTGGTCATATCAAATGATGTGTTTATTGTTATACGTCTAACTGAGAACCTATTCTTGCTCAGTGAGCATTTATCAGGTCACATTTTAAACAACAATGCCAACCTGACAACCCAATACGACTGAAATGTAGTACAGGTAGAGCTTTTACACACAGCTAAAATTGAATTTAAAAGATGAAATCCGGCAGTCAAAGCCACACTTCCAGAACAGACATTAAGCTCTTTACATGAGTAACTTTGAGTGGTCCAGGGAAATCACTTAATGGAAAATCGTATTTCGGTGGCCAAGTAAACTTAGTGTATGGAGTCATGCTGACAGATTTGTTACCAGTCAGTTAGATCAGTATCTGTGGGTGATTGAATTGTCAGTTGGGTATCAGAAGGAATGGAATGGACATACGCGACGAAATATGCACACTGGTTGCTTCTCGGGATGTGGCAAGTGAAGGCCACACACTCTTCCTAAGCCAGATCCATTCCTATGACCATATAATGAAGGCTTTCACGACCGGATGGTACTGTTGTTGATAATTCTTCCGGGTTATATGGCCGTGGTCCATGGAATTCTTCTATTCCTTACGTTTCGTCCAATACTACGTTGGACAGCCTCAGAGGTATGGCTGATCCTGTTGAGTCCTGCCGACTGATGAGTCGGGTGTCGGACAGCGGCCTAAATACCGAGGAAAGTGAGCGTGGTCTAGCTTGCACATAGTAGCAGAGAGAAAACTAGTCAAAGATAAAATGTAACTATCGATAATAGTCCGTCATAGATAAAAATCACTTATCGATTCTGTAACGCCACTGTCCATATCTCGCTTAATTTCAAGGCCTCTTCTTTTATATTAAAATTTTCTTCATGTTTATACAGCCGTGGATAATAATTCGTGGTAGTACTTAAAACTATAGTTTCAGAAAACTTAACTACATGGTCACCTGACTAAAGTGCATGTTCCGCAACGGCCGATTTATCTATTTTTCTTAGTCGGCAAAGACTTTTATGCTCCTTTACCCTCGTATTCACACTTCTTTTCGTAGTACCAATGTAGACCTTACCACAAGTACACGGAATTTTATACACACCGCTAGATGATAATGGTGGCCTTCTATCTTTAACAGAACGAAGTACTTGTCCTATTTTTCTGGTAGGTTTGAATACCAGTTTCACTTTATGTTTCAGCAAAATTTTGCCGATTCGATCTGTAACCTTACTAATGAAAGGTAAAGACACCGTGTTCTTCCATTGCTGTATACCATCCTTGTCCTTTGGCCTGCTGTAATTAGGTCTTCAAACTCTATTAATTTCTTTGTTTGAGTACCCATTCTTATCGAAGGCCTGTTGGGTACTCAAACAAAGAAATTACGTAGCTTTGGGAAGGTTGAAATGTCCCTGATGGAACTGTTACTCAGGTGACGTCCAGTGACTAGTCCACGTTTGAACTCATTCAGAAGTCCTGATAGACCCAGTGGTATTACTGCTTCTGTAGTGACAATACGCTACTCCCTGCTTCTTTTCATACTGGCGGGTTTGCGTCCCATGATATCTAGTGCTCAGTTACGCAATACGATGGGATGCTTTTGATCAGATTGTATTATTTACATATTGTGCTATGACTATTATTTCAGTGTGAGAATAAATCAGAGTATTCTTCAAATTCAGTGTTGAATTATTCAATTTTTTTTTTTACTCCCTTTGTTTCTAGTGGTTGTGAAATCCGTGGATGCGCGGTTACGTTCGCTCCCTCTCCCACCTCCCCCTTCCGCCCAACAAAATCACTCTCTCTCTCTCTGACACATCCGTCTGTTTACTCTTGCCGATGTCTCATCTGCAGAGTACAGCAGCACTTGTGCAGCCTGCATTAGTGTACGCTCTCCGGTTTCAAGAGTGGCCCTCGAGGTTCCGGCCGTAAGAGAACACTGTCAGCAACGAAACCTGCTCCCCGTTCCGTAAAAATAGCAGGTGGCAGGGAGTATAAACGCTGTCGTCGGACGGTAAATAATCAGAGGCGGTTTATCGCAAATAAGTGGGCGACGAGGCTGGCCGCTGCGTGGGCGTGTCGGAGCCGCACGCGTTATTTAGGGCCGGCCAGCCACATTCCTGGCCGCCGGCCGCCGCCGAAGTCGCTGCCTTCTCTGCCACTCTTCCTCCGTTGCAGCTCAAGAGAGGTGGCGTGTACAGTGTCTTCACGACCTGTTGTCTACATCTACATCTACATCCTACATCTACATCTACATACATACTCCGCAATCCACCATACGGTGCGTGGCGGAGGGTACCTCGTACCACAACTAGCATCTTCCCTCCCTGTTCCACTCCCAAACAGAACGAGGGAAAAATGACTGCCTATATGCCTCTGTACGAGCCCTAATCTCTTATCTTATCTTTGTGGTCTTTCCGCGAAATATAAGTTGGCGGCAGTAAAATTGTACTGCAGTCAGCCTCATCGACGCCCAACTCGCCGAAGTGGCCTCACATCGAAAGACTTGCACCAGGCGAACAGTCTACCCGACGGGAGGCCCTCGTCACACGACATTATTGTTATTAGCATACGGAAAAGGCAGAATGCACTCAGTACTAGATCAGCGGAATAGCAAGGCTGACAAACCGCAGCCGTGAGTGTTTGGCCAAAAAACTCTGAATTAATTGAGAATGATGTGCGGGTGCGTTATAGTGGTGAAGGTGACAACTGTCCACTGCCCACAAGCCCAGCCGTTTGCGTCTCACTGTTTCACGTAGGCGATGCAGAGTCGCTTGGTAGTACTACCTATTGACTTTAGTACCTTCTGGCGCGCACTATGATGGACACGCCACTGGAGTCAAAACAGACGGACAGCATGACTTCCACGTTGCTGTGGACCTACCCATATGTTTTGGGTCTCGAGGACGATGGAGGCTTACACTGCAACGACTGGAACTTTGTTCCTGGGGGGTCGTACCCATAAACCAAGAACTTATCACCAGTGATCATTGTCTTGAGAAAGTTAGGATTACTGTTCAAAGTATCCAACATGTCCTGTATGATCTCTAAAGTTGCTTCTACTCAGTTGCTAGCAACTTTGTCACGAATTTTTCTGAGACCCTTTTGAAGTTCAAATGTTCCATTAAAATGGAATGAATGGATCGAATACTAATTTTAACATAGATTGCAAGTTCTTTGATCGTGATTCGTCTATCCTGCACCAACAGCGTCCTTAGTTGATCAATAACAACAACATTTGCGGATGTTGAGGCCCTACCTGAACGTGCTTCCCTCTTCACTGATGAGCAGCCATCTTTGAAGCGATTGTGCAACTCCTCTACCGGTGTGGTACCCATTGCTTCGTCCCCAAACGCTTGTAGAACCTTGTGGATTGTTTCAACTTGAGAATCGCCAAGCTCAAAACTAAATTCGATGTAATAATGTTGTCCCACTCATGTTCTCATTTTACCCACAACACGAAATCCGACGACTACCACTTACACGTATTCTCTTGTCAACGGTTAGCCAGCGACCTGTTTCTTTCCGTAGTCGTGAAAAAAATCGGGCATGCACACTCCAACAAGCATAGAGAGTGCGAACGCCCCAACATTGTTGGTTTCCACAATAAAAATCAAGGTCAGATACTTTTTGAACAGCTCTCGTAGAAGCTCACACATGGGAGGCAGAAATAGTCCTTATCAAAGATGCAACTTAACTGTCGAATTGTCAACTGGTAAGGGTAAACTTATCTATCGATTCTGTTCTGTTGCTGTCCGTACATCATTACTCACCCTGTATACAGAATGTAAAAAAACTACGTGTACAAAATTTTAGAGTGTTCAGAGGAGATAAAAAGAAATAGGTTTTTGTGTGACAAAAAGTCACAGGTGCACTAATTCCGCGATAGGTGTCCATGATGATTTTAAAGCAAGTGATATTCAGAAATGGTGTTCAGACTGCCGTACGATGAATATTGTTTTGGAGACGCTGCTGAAAATGTTGTCCGCTTAAATTAATGTGCTTCAACTGCTATCTGTGTGCTAATGATTGGCTAACACGCTCAAGACAACCAAGAGTTTCACGGATAACAGTTGCAGCTTCAGGAAAACGGGCAAGGAGCTCTTCCGCAATATCTATCGATGTTTCGATACCAAATACTCCTCCTAACGAAAGTAACACACAGGAGGTCAGGAAAAAACTCTAAAGCAATAGTTATCACACGGAAATCTGAGCACCATATCTAACCATCACTAGGGTCAAAACTTTCATGGACACCTTGCTGGTAATAGATGTACATAAGCATTGTCTTGTCACATAAGAAACGGTTTCTTTTTATCTCCTCTGCAGACGTACTTTTCTTACGCGCTACATTTCGATGGCTTTTAAAATTTTGGTTTCGAAAAAGTCACTTCATGGTATCTTGTTTAAGAGCATGCTCTGCTACACCTGATTTTTCTGCTTTCCCTTGCCGACAAAGATTTGTCTGTGCCTTCACACATATATTCATGCTGCTCTTTGTAGTACCAATACAGACCTTACCACACTTATCGTGGAATCTTGTACAGGTACACCATGCCTGTCAACGAAGGAAGACATTTATCTTTTATAGAGCTGATTGCTTAATACAGTCTCTTTGTTGGTCTAAAAACCTGTCTGGCATTATGTTTCTATAAAATCTGACTGGTCTGATCCATCAAATTTTTAATAAAAGCAAGAGAAACTGTTTTCTCCCATAGTTGCTTGTCATCCTTGTCTCTCGGACTGCTGTTATTTCGCCACGGAACTATTTACTTCTTCCTGAACAGTCATCTCTCTGGAAAGACTGCGTCGGACGTATTAATTCGGCGTGTAGGTATCATTGTGTGCAAATTCTTTTATGTATTTCGACAAAACTTTTAGTGGAAACCTTCTTTTGCTGTGGATGATGACTGGAGTTCTTTCCGTATGCGTGATTATCCGAAAACTTTATGTTCCAGTCTTTCATCAGTCTTCCTCATAACCAGAATATCGAAGAGTTGGTCGTCTTCCATTTATGGGTTATACTGGATTTCTGCATATATGTTATTTAGATAACGAAACAAATTTTATCTGCGGTGACCAACTATTATCCACTGCGCTACACAGTGATGTGACAAAAGTCGTGGGATATCTCCCAACATCGTGTCGGACCTCCTCTCTCCGAGCGTAGTGCAGCAGCTCGACGTAATAAGGACTAAACAAGTCTTTGGAAGTCCCCTGGAGAAATACTGAGCCATGCTGCCTCTACAGCTGCCCATAATTGCGAAATTGTTGCCGGTGCAGGATTTGTGCACGAAATGACCTCTCGATTGCGTCCTTTGAATGTTCGCTGGAATTCAGATCGGGCGTCCTGAGTGGCCAAATCATTGGCACGAACTGTCCAGAATGTTCTTCAAACCAACTGCGAACAACTGTAGTCCATTGACATGCGCATTTTCATCCTTAAAAATGAAGTCCGTGAATGGCTGCAAATGGCCTCTAACTAATCGAACGTAACTATTTCCAGTCAACGATCAGTTCAGTTGGGTCAGAGGACCATGTACGTTCCATGTAAACACATTCCAAACCGTTATGGAGCCACCACCAATTTGCAAAATACCTTGTTGACAGGTTGCGCCCATGACTTCGTGAGGCCTGCGACACCCTACCATCAGCCCCCACCAACTGAAATCGGGACTTATTTGACCACGCCGCGGTTTTCGTGCCGTCTAGGATCCAACCGATGTGGACACGAGCCCTGGAGAGGCGCTGCAGGGGATGTCGGGATGTTGTGCTATTAGGAAAGTTACTTGCGTCGGTTGTCTGCTGCTGTAGCTCATTACCACCAAATTTCGACGCAGTGTCGTAACGGACACGTTGGTTGTACGTCCCACATTGATTTCTGGGGTAATTTCACGCGGCGTTGCTTGTCTGTTAGCAGTGACTATAAGCAAATGCCAACGCTGTCGGTCGTTAAGAGAAGGCCATCGGCCACTGCGTTGTCCATAGTGAGAGGTAATTCCTGAAATTTGGCATTATCGACACACTCTTGACAGTGTGCATCTCGAAATACTGACATCTATAACGATTACCGAAATGAAAGTCCCATGTGTCTAGCTCCCACACAGTGAGCAAATTAAGATCCTCTCTTTAAAATCTTTGTAAAAACATTTGACATGGCGCAGAACTTTAAAACTTTAACCAAATTCGTCCGAGTGTTGCCTAAAAGAGATCGCAGGTCCGCTGGCAAGTCAGCCGCGGCCCGCTGGTCAGAAAATAAAACGCAATCCAGTAAAACGTGGCGCACAGTGACCTGGACCCGCCCATATTTTATGTAAGTGGCCAGCCAATGACAAATTTCCTGTGGTATTCTTGTTGCTCCGTTTTCTCTTTCCTTATGTTTCACTTTCTTTTGTAGCATTTTCCTCCTTTTCCTGCGTTCTTTGCGTGTGTGCTTCAGTTTTATTAGGTCTGTCCACATTCGTTCCTTTTAATGTGTGTCAGGGCGCGATGACCTCGACGTTGAGCGCCCATAAGCCCCAACGCACACACACACACACACACACACACACACACACACACACAAACACACACACACACCAACCATCACTCCCAGTCAACCCCTTCGACCTGTGATAATTAGGTCGGAAACCTTTCACCTGAATACAAATGACTACTTGCCAATACAACGTCCCATTATAGTTTGTGTACGCGATACTACCGCCATTTCTATATATGCATATTGCTATCCCTTGACTTTTGTGATCTCAGTGTAGAGAAGCCATCGAAGTATGCAAAAATGGGGACAATTTTAACAGGAAAAGTAAGCCATGAAACTTAACGGTGTATGGACAGCCGTTCTACAGAACCGATAGATATGTTTTATTCTTTACAGGCGACAGTTCGAAAGTTAAGCTACATCTTTGACGAAGATTACCTCTGCTGATGACTCATAAGCTTCTACGATGCCCTTTTACTACGGTATTTATGTCGGTATCCGACATTCGGCCTCTCAATCACCAGGAGTTAAGGTAAGCAGGAGCATCTCTGAGTCGTCCAACGCATCCCGGTACGACACGTCAGGGAAAAAAAGAAGTTTACTGCACCACGAGCCTAGAACTCGGAAGTTCATGAGCAGGAGGTGGCGCAGCTTAAGAGAGAGGGTCGCTTCTGCAACTATCAATTCAGCTTTCAATTTTTGGGTGTTTCCCTAAATGACTTCCCTTGATCACTGGGAATCTGATACTGTCCTCCTTGTGCAATATCGGTGGTGCCCGTCTGTAACGACCTTGGTATCGATGGGACGACAGAAATTACTTTATCAGTTCTGTTTTGTATCTGTTTTAGTCAGGAAAGGAACCCTAAAAAAATTGACTGACTGCTTCGCTACGTGTTCTAACTGTCTTAAGTACAATTCCCGTCCAACGGAACGGAAGGTGACGTCACCGTCAAAAGGCGCTGCGTTAACACTGGATGGAAAGTTAACAAGAGGTCTTTACCTCTTAGCCCACGACAAGACGGTGAAAGTTCGGTTATGAGATACCGTCTGCAATACAGTACGTTGGAATAGTGTATCATAAATATGGAACTAGCAATGATTAAGTTCTTTAATGGCCAAAGCTAACTTCATAATGGATGCTCTTGGCAATGTTTGTATGGTACTTACCATACAAACTGAGAAGTGACACAACAGGAAAACCTTTTAAAATATCGACATTTATTTGCTAGGGAAAATACATACACTCAAACAAAGAAAAATATTTAGAACGCAATACATAAGGCGTTTTTGCGTTATCCATTGTGTTTTTCCTTGCAAGTGCCAAACACCGCCAAAAAAAATACAGTATTTTTCATCTTCAAGAGAGCCTAATTTTTCACTTTTAATAAAAGGCTGTTTATTAAAAATTGTTTAATTGATTTATGTTCTTATTTATGCAAAATGTAGGCTTATTCTTTTCCCAGATTTGCAGAACCTAAATTATTTATCTCTTTCAAATATCTGGTCTCTTTTGTTGTTGTTGTTGTTGTTGTGGTCTTTAGTCCCGAGACTGGTTTGATGCAGCTCTCCATGCTACTCTATCCTGTGCAAACTTCTTCATCTCCCAGTACGTGCTGCAGCCTACATCCTTCTGAATCTGCTTAGTGTACTCATCTCCTGGTCTCCCTCTACGATTTTTACCCTCCACGCTGCCTTCCAATACTAAATTGGTGATCCCTTGATGCCTCAGAACATGTCCTACCAACCGATCCCTTCTTCTAGTCAAGTTGTGCCACAAACTCCTCTTCTCCCGAATCCTATTCAGTACCTCCTCATTAGTTATGTGATCTACCCATCTAATCTTCAGCATTCTTCTGTAGCACCACGTTTCGAAAGCTTCTATTCTCTTACTGTCCAAACTATTTATCATCCATGTTTCACTTCCATACATGGTTACAAACCAAAAGATGCTAATTTGCCATATGTCACGAGCACAAGCAAACACTAAAATACAAATTAAGGAGAAACAGAAGTACGAAGTTCTCTAATGAATAACGAGCAGTGAGGGCAGCGAGAATGTGTCACCATTGTCAACGTCAAAACTATCTTCCCGAGAGACCTTGAAGTTGACGTTTCAGTTTCCCCCTCATTTCTGTTAATAGCCTTTGTGAAGCCACCATTTGAAACGTATTCTAGAATGTTGCGACGTTAATTCCATTCAGGACCAGCCTGTCTCATCAGGTGTGATCGGCGTTTATGGTTCAAAACATTTTTGCAGGCATTACTGTACAGCTACAGTGTATTTAAAGAGCAGCACCATGAAGCCACTAAAAATCTTGTGATGGATACTCATTCACAGACGACTTAGTTTTGGGCAAGCAATCATCTTCAAGTTATGCACATATGCATGTAAATATTACATGGCAAAAAATTACAGTGAACCATTGTTGTTAACAGGTACTGACGGATTAAAACAACTTCAGTTTTAAGGAAAGTTTCTTAATATCAAACAAACATTTGCTTTTAGTTGCAGTGTGCAAATAGAATGGTTAGTTTTCTTTTTAAAAAAGAAGTAATGTCCAAATGTTTTGTGATATTATTCATCTTTAGGTAAGACATAAAATAGATTAAAGATTTGATGCACCTTTGAATGGTGTTAAAGTCATGTACAACAAATGAGATGCTGATTGATACTTTGTTAAGTACAATGCTTAACTTGGATTTTCAAGGGTGATACGAGTATGGATGATATGTCAAAACCTCACAACAATAGACTGCACGATTTACATAATACGCCACACAAATACCCTGGTACTATTCTTTAAAATTCTAAGATCCAAAGAGAAACATTGAACTTTAAATGCTCAATTGCCATCTCATTTACTGCAGATGATTTTGAGTATATTTCAAAGGCATAACACATGTTTGTCTAATCAGTTTTATTTGTTACCTTCAGACGTGTTGTTTCACAAAACATCTGACCATAACTTTCTTAATTTTTTCATTTTTAAGTTTTGTTCAGAACGAAAATAATGAAAAGATGCACTTTTCGACACTCCAGAGTACTTGATTTGAAGGAAACTATTTTAAAAATCATATTAATACCAATGCAACTTTTTGAACACAGAATAGCTATGCTTCGAAGAGACGAACCTTTCGACACCTCATTTGCTTTGCTAGTGTCATTTTTTCTTTAAATGTCATGAATGTTGTGTTTAATTCGAAACAATCCATTGTGAACGTTAACTGTTACACCAACGTAACTTTTTATACTTAAAATAGCTGGACTTTGAAGAGATGAACTTTCTGATTTTTCATTTACATAGCTAGTAGCAGTTGTTCATGAAATATTTCAATTTTCCCTCAAATGACTAAGGTTTTCTTAAGTGCCTTGATTACTTTCAAACAATAATTCTAAAAAAAATCCAGTGTAATTTCCAGGGAGTCTTTTTTTTTTTTTTGCTCAGCTCAGACATTTGATCATAATCAAATATGCATATAGGCATGAATTACACATTATAGACATTTATAGTGTGTTTGCTATACACAAGCATCTATTATTCTATACAGTTTTCATTAGTCAGCAAATCCAAAATTGGCTGTTCATTATAGAGTTGACTATACTGTCTGGCCAAAGTATTACCACAAACTGACAACCATTCAGATGATAGTTGTTTTCATTACCAGTACAGCAGTATCACTTAGAAGCTACCATATCCAAAGAAGTGTATGTAATCAGTGGTATCTGTCTCATAAATGTCTAAGTTACGATGTCTTCTATCGCCTTGCTTGCGGACGATGTAAAGAAGGCTGGTAAAACAAAGAAAGCCATGTGGATTGTCAAACTTTAAAATGTTCATGCTAAAGCACAGACTCAGCTAATCCAATTTTCACGAGTAAAATAACCTTTTGAAGTCTTCACTTCTATACATTTGGACAAAAGGCATCTGTTTTGTAATGTCCAAATAAACAGCAGAGATTTAATTAAATTTCCCAGCTAGAATAGTTAGTTACATGTTACATAGACCTTTTTAACGATTCTTTTATCGAAATGATTCAGAACGAATCAGTTTACAGGATATATATGCATGATTAGTGTTAACATTAATGAATTGATTAATTTTTAGCCCTATTCATGCAACTACACTTAAAAACAGGTATTTTTTATGATTTACAATTTTAAATAGAAATTCATCAATACAAGAGAACTAATTGTCGTAGAGAAATGATTTTAAATTACTCTTGAAACTTGCTTTGCGACTGTCAGACATTTTATAGTAACAGTCAAATGATAAAAAAATTTTGCTGCTGTATACTGAATTCGTTTCTGAGCCACTGACAGCTTTAATAAGGAGTAATAAAGGTCATTTATCCCTCTATTGTTGTAGGTATTGACATCACTGTTCTTTATAAATTGTGATGGATTATTTATGACAAATTTCATTAGTAAATATACATATTGCGACAGCAAGTTAAAATTCGAAGCTCCTTGTTTAGTTACCTTCATGGCATCTGCAGGTGAGCATCACATATTAATCTTATTGCTCACTATTCTGCAAATAACACTTCCTCTCGAAGTGCAGGGTTACCCCAGAAAAAGGCGTTTTAGGGTGGGAATACGCAAAAAATGTAGGAAATTAATTTATTTGTTTCCAAGATTAGCAATTATATGAAGAGCAAAAGTAGCTGAACTTAATTCTTTGAGAAGCTTAGTAGTATGTTTCTTCCAGTTCAAGTTTCCTCAGTAGCCACAGCCAAATGTTAAAGTAGTCTACCCTATTTACTTACTTCTGCTCACGTGCTATATCGATTGTTGGTATGACAGTTACTCTATTTACTTACTTCTGCTCATGTGCTATATCGATTGTTGGTATGACACTCTTTGTTGTACAGAACTGAATATAGTGTGTTTTTTTTTCAAAATTTATGAGAGTCCATTTTCTGAGAGCCAGTTAATAATTCTTTGACATTTACAATCTCTTTTGTTGCTTTCTCTCTTATGGGATTTACTGTAACACTAGTATCATATCCAAAAAGTACCAATTCTGCTTGTCGAATACTAAGTGGCAGCTCATTCACATTTATAAGCAATGTGAGCAGACTTAAACTGAACCCCGTGGGACCCCCTTTCCAGTTTCTCCCTAGAAGCTAAAATGTTCTCCCCTTCCACCATTATTTAAATTATCTATGCAACTTTTTACACTTCGTTATGTGATAAGTATGATTAGAACCAGTTGTGCATAAAATAACCAGTTCCAAATTAGATTATATTTACTTTCATTCCAGTTGATCCATAGTGAGGAGGTCCTCCAGGATGTTAAACATGTCAGAAAAACAACAATACATGACAAACGTTTACAACTCAATCAAATAAGCTAATGTACATTCCACAGGTCCCAAGTGGAATGATCGTCATTTTTTAATGTTCCTATTTTCACACGGGCACTTAACGGTCTATATCCAGATTTTAACTTGTCTTTAGTCTCGTTTTGTACATTTATTGCAGATGCTTTTAGACTAATGTTTGTGAAAGCTGCAACACCAGGAAAGACGCGTACTCATTACTGAACGACGCAGACAACCATTTACCGGAAACTTCCAGCAGAAGGCGGTACATTCTTTGAACGTGCCAGACAATCGTGGACTTGGCAAGTTAACGTAACAGGGCATTGCCAGCAGGTATTTTCGTCAGTGACGTCTGCTCTTTAGACAGACAACCACGAATGCTGGCAAGTTCCGTGGGAAGAGTGAAGGTATATTGCCAGAAGCCCTGTTTAATCTGCCGTTCATATGAACTGAATACACAGTCTCTACAATCATTCAGCGCAGTCCTTCAGTGGATCAATGCCTGAAGATGCCACGCGTTTGCGGGATCAAATTATTTCCCAGATTCAGAAACGAAAGTGACTGGGGAAGTTTCTTTCTACATGAAAACTTCATTTCTAAATATAAAACATTATTTTCATTGATTATGTAGCATGGCTTAACCACGCTGTGGGTCTGGTGATTAACTGATAGCGGAGAAGCGAATAAGCAAAGTCTATGTAAATATTAGTGCAAGAATTCTTTATATATACGCAGGTGTGAGACTTGCTATCAATAGGGTTGGTTGTTGACAGTTCAATAGCATCTTGTTCGTAGATTTTAATGACACATCTACTTTCACTGAAAGTCGCGCGAGAACCAACGCTAACTCTGAAGCAAGAATGAATGAACGATAATCGAGATCGGTACTGAATACTATCTACAAGGGTGGATCGACAAGGTAGGTGAAAAAAGGGTTAATAATTAAACACAAAAAACAAAATATTTCTTTTCATTGATTTTATTTGCAGCAAGACAAGCGACATTTCAGGTTTTGTTATTCCCTCAATCAATAAATTTATGTTTAACTTTAAAAAATACCGCCCATAGCTCCGAGTTCGACGAAAATTTCTTTGACTTACCTAGTTTCCTAAGGTAGAAGAACGTCACACAGAGTCTAATTTGGTGGATAGGGCGGATAGTAAGTATTTTGAAGTGCTGCTCGGTGCATGTTAATCTTGGTAGCTCTTTTCACCACGTTGCTGAATAAATAGTCTGTTAAGATTGCGTAATAAGAGTCAATCATGGTTCTGTCGTTTTCTTAATGGTCAATGATGATGTTAGCCAGCGAGAACGAAGAAACATTCGTCATTACTTTTTCCGCAGAATAAGGTATTTTCACATTCTGTGCACACTCACCGTCACAGATCCACCGCTTTCGCGATCGTTTTGTCTCCATGCTGTAATGGTTGCTGCATAATTTCGTCTACAGTCACACAACGACGCCAGGTGTGTTTCAAATTGTAGCTCTTACGGCCATCTACCCAGTGTTTGGTGATGAATATCGGGCAGTCAAATGAAACCGATACTTATGGAAAAAAGTAAACACATCGTTCAGTATTTCTAAAGTAATCACCACAACTGTTAATGCATTTATCGCACTGCGAGACAAGACAGTCAGTGGCTTAATGGAGAAATGTTTGTTGTTGCTCTCGGAACCATGATTGTATCCAGGCGTGCACCTCTTCGTGTGAAATAAATCGGCTGCCACGAATGGCTTTCTTTAGGCTTCCAAAAATGTGGAAATCGCATGGGGAGAGATCAGGACTAAATGGAGGATGTGTTGGAGCTTCCTACCGAAACTTCTGTGGCATAGTCGAAACAAAATTGGCAACATGAGGGACCGCTTCAAAACAATAAACCGTTAACTTGCTTTTTTTCCATCTGTCTTGTTTTCATTTGACTTCCCCATATAGTTCTCCATTTTCATGTTCCTAGCTATCCCCATCATATTGTAATATCATGAACAGCCCATAGTCAACGATCTGCCTTACAAAAACCACGTTTGGTTGCCCCCCGCCGTTCGTTTCTTCCACCAATCCTTCATCTACAGTTTTTCGCAACGGCTGACGTCGTGATACGTGCCCAGTGATTCTAGTTCTTCGATACGTTATGTATTTCATTAGGCATCTTTAACACAGAATTACAAGTACTAGGAGGAGATAGTGTGATGGTTTTCCGTTCTTTAATATCGTAATCTGGGCCCCGACCACACCTGCAGTCAGCATTTGGTTGTCTCACCAATCGCCTTGAATTCTGCCAACTGTATTCAGTTGAGGAACTGCTTCGTTCCTTCAGTGTGAAGCAGCTCTGTATATCGCCCACACATATCGGTTGCTGTTCATGCTCTGAGAACCTTATCGGTGACTTCCT
Source organism: Schistocerca serialis cubense (assembly GCF_023864345.2). Lineage (NCBI taxonomy): Eukaryota > Metazoa > Arthropoda > Insecta > Orthoptera > Acrididae > Schistocerca > Schistocerca serialis. The sequence goes on along the minus strand of NC_064638.1, from coordinate 1,063,296,475 downwards.
GGTCGCATTCGCCTCAGAGACCAGTGCAGAGTTCACTGTAATCTGGCAAGAGGCCATTACAAGGTAGTAGCGGCCAAGCCAGATGGACCAAGGTTTTTTAAGGAGGTGTAACTCCTCCTATGCTCCCAGTTATTATCCAGTTATTCTGTCGTGTGACAGGCAGAATACGGCATCTCAAGAAAGAGGTCAGGTAGGCGAGTTTTCCTCTGGTCATACCTGAAATTTTCCAAACCATTGTTTTGAAAGTCTCGTGTTTACAGTTTCTGAACTGCAGCCAACAGACGCACACTTTGCACACTCAGCCTCTTCGTAAACAGAACTTCATCCAAGATGTCTCGTACCCGTTAAATGAGATGCCTTCTCCCTCAAAAATCTCAGGAATGTTAATGCGACGATCTTCTACCACAATACGACGAATTTTGCCGGTCATTTCTTCAAGAGAAATTAAACGAGCTAAAGGAACGTGCCAAATCTACAGCGTTCTTAAGTACATCGGACTAAAAACGAGTGAGCTTCCTTAAAGGAGCATGTTGTTCGCTTTGGAGCGCTGCAGCTGGCTAGAACTAGTGGCAGGCGGTTACGGGACCTTCCAAATCTTAAGCAAGTTTATTTGTAAAGGTTCGTATTGGTCACAAAAATTGTACATTTCACAATTACTGGTTTTGGCCATCGCCATCTTCAAATCTGTTACAAATAGAAAAATAGTGGTGTAAGCAACTAAGTTTAGTTAGCTCAAGTAAAATCTACAAAAGTCTAGTGATACACAAAAACAATAAAAATACTGACATGATTGGCAGCCATTCATACGAGACAGACATAAGCTACTGGCCATTAAAATTGCTACACCAAGAAGAAATGCAGATGATAAACGGGTATTCATTGGACAAATATACTAGAACTGACATGTGATTACATTTTCACGCAATTTGGGTGCATAGATCCTGAGAAATCAGTACCCAAAACAACCACCTTTGGCCGTAATAACGGCCTTGATACGCCTGGGCATTGAGTCAAACAGAGCTTGGATGGCGTGTACAGGTACAGCTGCCCTTGCAGCTTCAACACGATACCACAGTTCATCAAGAGTAGTGACTGGCGCATTGTGACGAGCCAGTTGCTCGGCCACCATTGACCAGACGTTTTCAATTGGTGACAGATCTGGGGAATGTGCTGTCCAGGGCAGCAGTCGAAAATTTTCTGTATCCATAAAGGCCTGTACAGGACCTGCAACATGTGGTCGTGCATTATCCTGCTGAAATGTAGGGTTTCGCAGGGATCGAATGAAGGGGAGAGCCACGGGTCGTAACACATCTGAAATGTAACGTTTACTGTTCAAAGCACCGTCAATGAGAACAAGAGGTGACCGAGACGTGTAACCAATGGCACCCCATACCATCACGCCGGGTGATATGCCAGTATGGCGATGACGAATACACGCTTCCAATGTGCGTTCACCGCGATGTCGCCAAACACGGATGCGACCATCATGATGCTGTAAACAGAACCTGGATTCATCAGAAAAAATGACGTTGCGCCATTCGTCGTTGAGTACACCATCACAGGCGCTCCTGTCTGTGATGCAGCGTCAAGGGTAACCGCAGCCATGGTCTCCGAGCTGATAGTCCATGCTGCTGCAAACGTCGTCGAACTGTTTGTGCAGATGGTTGTTGTCTTGCAAAGGTCCCCATCTGTTGACTCAGGGATCGAGACGTGGCTGCACAATCCGTTACAGCCATGCAGATAAGATGCCTGTCATCTCGACTGATAGTAATACGAGGCCGTTGGGATCCAGTGCGGCGTTCCGTATTACCCTCCGGAACCCACCAATTCCATATTCTGCTAACAGTCATTGGATCTCGACCAACTCGAGCAGCAATGTCGCGATACGATAAACCGCAATCGCGATAGGCTACAACCCGACCTTTATCAAAGTCAGAAACGTGATGGTACACATTTCTCCTCCTTACACGAGGCATCAGAACAAAGTTTCACCAGGCAACGCCGGTCAACTGCTGTCTGTGTATGAGAAATTGGTTGGAAACTTTCCTCATGTCAGAACGTTGTAGGTGTCGCCACCGGCGCCAACCTTGTGTGAATGCTCTGAAAAGTTAATCATTTGCATATCACAGCATCTTCTTCCTGTCAGTTAAATTCCGCATCTGTAGGATGTCATCCTCATGGTGTAGCAATTTTAATGGCCAATAGTGTACTTAAAAATATTGGGACGTAGGTATCAACGTCAAAATCTACGGGGTGTTTCGTAATTCATGTTACGTACTTCTAGAGGCTGTCGAGGAGACTTAGTAGACCAAGTTTTACGCAGGAAACCAAGCCCGCAAACGTCATCTAACGACGCTTCCGAGCGTAAAAGCTACAGGCGCCAGCACCTTAACATATGTATGTACAGGGTGATTTTCTGATAATGTTACAATCTTTCAAGAACGATAGACAAGGATATATGCATCAGTTTGAGGTTAGGGTCCCTGGTACAGAAACGAACGAGTCGAAAGTTACAAGCGAAAATCGTTCTGATACCACTGACAATGGACAATGTACCGGTACTGTTGTTGATAAACTGTAGGACAGGCAACTTCCACAGGTGGCAGTATGGAGCAAAACAAGAAAAAATGTCGAGTAAAGATGGGCTCTAAAATGAGTGCCTTAGGAGCTACGAGCACTTGCTCAGTGGAAGAGATGTATTTCACACTAACGAAGATAAATAAGTTCTCATGGATCCTCAGATATCCATAATTTGTCTGTTGAACGGGAGTTACAATGCACACTAACCAGTCCTGTCTGCACGTGCACATGCAAACAGGCACTTTCAAATGAAACGGCAAATGTTCTCGAAAGCAGCTAGGAAATAGATGTAAGACTGCCATTAACTTCAAAATGTTTAGAAAACTATCCTTGTAATTGTTCTCAAGGTCACAATTTTTTTTAATGCCAGTGAGCTTAGGGAAGTGGGTGCTGCTTTTGTCAGAATTTATCCCTTCCTCAATGGGATTTTCTTTTTACATGCGTCCCCATCAAATCAGAAATAAGTTGTTTCTCAGGTTGCAACGTCTTACTGTCGACACTGCGCAGTCAAGTTCACTTAAAATGCGAGGTCTGCAGTTCATTCCAGATGTTCTAATTTTCTTTCCAGCTCTTATATTTCCTTCATGACTTTAACAATATATCGCGTTTTAAATCGAAAAATCGTAGCTGCCATGTCCCTTGACTTAAGCAACGTACTTTGAGTAACATATAGACCGCCTCGATAGCTGAGTGGTCTACGCTACAGAATGCCATGCAAAGGGGCCCGGTTTCGATTCCTGAGTCGGAGATTTTCTCCGCTCTGGGACTCGGTGCTGAGACGTCTTCGTCATCGTATCATCCCCACCGACGCGCAAGTTACCGAAGTGGCGCCAACTAAAAAAGACTTGCACCCGGGGACCGGTTTACCCGACGAGCGGCGCTAGCCACACATTTCATTTTTCAGTCATATAAGAAGTCCCCATACTCTTCGCTCTATTCCATCGCAAACTGTTGCAATTGACAATGGAAAAAATGGGTACGACTTCAGAAAATTTACTATCCGTATCACTAGTTTCATCACGTGCTTCATGTCTGAAAATTTAGCACGAAGTGCTTCTTGATGCACAGGACAGACAATGAACCCTATTCGCCGATCGTTGCTTTTTTTTTTCATTGTCAACTAAACCTGCAAATTCTTTGCAAATAGTGTTGCAAAGACGTTGCATTTGTGGTACCCATCGATTATGTGACTGTATGTCGCATAATAGATATTTAGAATTCTAATCCTGCTCTTTCGTCATTCCCATTCATTTTCGACGGCTTGTGACCATAGATTGCTAGAGTGTCTCTTTTTTTTGCAAACAGCCACTGGACCTGTGGTCTTCTATTTTATCACGAACAAATAGCGAAGGATTAACACCCCTGACACCACGATTATGCAGATCTGAAGAAAGTCGTGGCGAATAAAAAATGGCGCACCGGAACGCTAAATTCTCACTTCGCCCAGTACTTCCGAGTAGTACTGAGAAAAGCCGAGACAGCCCGTACCTCGTTCTCGGGTGCAGTGTTGCACTCCCTTGCTGTCCCTACCACAAACGAAGAAACTTGTAGACTCACTTTTTAACCGAATCGAGTCCGTTCATTATCAAGGCTAGGGGTGGTGTTACACGTTAGTAGAATGACGTCTGCTGAGGGTGTCAATATTTTCCCCATCGAGCTTACGACTCTGTTGAAACTCATTTTATCAGCAATAAATTATTTCAAGTGCTAATGCAGTTTCCTATGAACTTCCCTCATCTTTGTTTCTATCTGTGCAGAATTTAATGTAACTGAGAAACATCACAGCACAATACTTGACTATCTATTTCTACCGACACATCAGCAAGCTGCCAATAACATGTTAAAACAGTTCGAAAAATTAAACAAAACCGTCGTAACTTTCCGACGGCCATGAAGTAGGAAATGACCGAATTTATCAAACTGAGTTGTAAAACGCCCGAAATCCGACGTCGGCGTGGAACTTGTAAGACAGTCTCACTCTGCACTTAGCAGGAAACCTGACGATGACAATACCGGTAATTTTCTAAATTATAACGCAAAAACTGTCTGTATGTGATGGGGCATACTCACTTTCAGGGTGCAATTTGAAACTGACATACAGGTACAGGGTTCGTGGACTGATATCAAGAATGTTCTCGCATTTAGTAATACGTCATTCACACACTTTATTGTCTGTTGCATATCTTATCGCATGAAGTTCCTGCTGGTTTTCCTGTCGCCAAATATTCGCGGATGTTTGTGAGAAGGAACTCTTGTACAAGTGACTACCAGTGTGAAACTGTAGCTTCACTCGCTGGGCCGCAATTTGACCCCCTTTCAAACTCCCTCAGTTGGCTGTGGGAAGCACGAATGTATCACCGTGGCATTCATTGTTGCCTGCTTACTTCACACCACACCGAGTCTTCTGGCTGTGAGCATTCGATAATCGCTCTGGTCGCTATGCCGCTACGCTGTTGGCGGACGACATGGAAACCATGATCGCCGGCCGGGTTGGCCGAGCGGTTCTAGTCGCTACATTCTGGAACCGCGCGACCGCTACGGTCGCAGGTTCGAATCCTGCCTCGGGCATGGATGTGTGTGACGTCCTTAGGTTAGTTAGGTTTAAATAGTTCTAACTTCTAGGGGACCGATGACCTCAGAAGTTAAGTCCCATAGTGATCAGAGCCATTTGAACCATTTTTGAAACCAGGATCAGTACTTCTACTATCCCCCAGGTGGCATACGCCGTCACCAGATCAAAATCGACATCTTCTTTCCAGGTGTATTATCTTTTTTCCTGCAGTGTATATCGAAAGTCATTGTACAGTGCATGGCTTACGGTACTTAACACAAATATTAAATACGGTTCTCTCTCCAGCTCCAGTCGAGTGTGGGGCGAGTGAAAAATGACTCTTTACCGCGTAACCGCCCGTTGTAACAGTTTTATGTTACATACTTCTAGAGGCTGTCGAGGAGACTTAGTAGGTCATGCAAACTGATTATAATTTAAGTTAAATTTTTAAAACGCTGTGGAAATAACATCACTGGTCTGATCGACGTCAAATTGCAATGGAATATCATCGTAGAAGGGGGAAAACGTAAGGCAGAAGAAAAAAATAGTGTGAAAATTGATCAATAGAAGGCTCTGTATGTGTCCCAATACGTAAATGAAAACACGTATCATGCGCACGAGCAATTGAAGTTGGTATAAAAACGCCAGGTACACGGCTTTTCCTCCTTTCGCGTCTGCGACGTTCGTCATGATTGTCTCAATGCAGGATTGCGCTCTGTTTGTAAAGCTGTATTACAAGAATGATGACTGTGCACACGTTGCTCTGTAGGAGTTCCGGACACTGACGGCTCTGATAAAAGGCGTTGGTCCGATGACTGCCGTGGGTCTGGAGAAAATGATTCGGAAATTCGAAAAGACAGGTTCTTTCGGTGTGCGACCTGGTAGAGGGAGGAAATGAATTGATTCTGCGGCAGTGGAAGCAGTGACGACAGCAGTACAGGAGGAGACGAGTGGTGGTGTGCAAACGTGTAGTGCACGGAGAATTACCCGAACATTGGACATGCCGGTGAGCACCGTGCGTAAAATCCTACGAAACATCCCTCTTTGCGATCCATTCAGAATTACCCATGTGCACGAGTTGCTTCCTGTTGACCTGCCAGCATGAGAGACCTTTGCTTTAGAATTTCTTGCTCGTATGGAAGTCGACAATGATTGGCCGTGGAAAATTTTGTGTACAGACGGAGCCCACTTCCATCGGACAGGATATCTCAGTACACAGAATTGTCGAATATGGGCAAAGGAAAATCCTCACGCAAATCAACCAGAACCACTTCAACCTGAAAAGGTCACTGTGTGGTGGGGTTTTCGGCATCATTTATCATAGGGTCATATTTTTTCGAAGAGACAGGTGCTTCCGGTCCTGTTGCCTGCACCGTCACTGGTAAGCGCTATGAGTGTCTTTTGGGCAACTACGTCATTCCAGCTCTCCAATAGCGTGGATGTATGGATGGGATCATAATTATGCGAGATGGCGATCCTCCGCACATTGAAAATGCTGTTGAGCAACTGCTGAAGCGTCATTTCGGAAATGCTAGAATTATCAGCCGCTATTTCCTTACAGTCTGGCCGTCCCGACCACCTGCTATTAAGCCGTGTGATTTCTGGCTGTGGGGCTATCTGAAAGATGTTGTGTTCAGTGTTTCGATTGCAGACTTAGAAGCATTGAAGGCACGCATTGCGTGACACATTCTGAACGTGAGCCCGGAAACACTTCGATCAGTTGTGGAACATGCTGTTTCTCGATTTCAACTTGTTGCAGAAAACGGTGGACAGTATTTTGAACATGTTTTGCGCCAGTTACACGGAAATTAATAATCCGATTTTATCTTGATTGATGATTTGTATGCGGTTATTGGCCTCAGGACAATTAAAAACCGATTTTTCCCATCCGATGTGACATGACCTTGCCGTGGTGGATGGGCTTACGTAAAACAGTATCACACCTGTACACTCATGCACATTGAATAGTACAATTTGTTTAACGTCAAACGTACACCTTAGGCATTGTTGTATGATTCATTTGTCATTTGTAGTCGATCACTATTAAATTATGACGCTTAAAGGCGCTGTCTATTGCTACATCTTGCAACTATTTATTTTTCTTCTGCCACACGTTTTCCCCTTCTTCGATAATATTCCGTTGCAATTTGACGTTATTCTGACCAGTGGTATTTCTACAGCGGTTTCAAGGTTTAACTTTAATTATAATCACCCTGTAAATTGAAGCGATCGTGAGACAGTAAACTATTGTACAAACACTTACTTCCGGGTTTCAAAATTTTGCTCTGTAAGGTTTCGCGATAACAACGTACAGCACGAAAGCTTACAGGCCGACCTCGTCTGTTGACTGACAGAGACCGCCAACAGTTGAAGAGGGTAGTAATGTGTAATAGGCAAACATCTATCCAGACCATCACCCAAAAATTCCAAATTGCATCAGGATCCACTGCAAGTACTATGACAGTTAGGCGGGAGGTGAGAACACTTGGATTTCATGGTCGAGCGGCTGCTTATAAGCAACACATCACGCCGATAAATGCCAAACGACGCTTTGTTTGGTGTAAAGAGCATAAACATTGGACGACTGAACTGAGGAAAAACGTTGTGTGGAGTGACGAATCACGGTACACAATGTGGCGATTCGATGGCAGGGTATGGGAATGGCGAATGCCTGGTGAACGTAATCTGCAAGTGTGTGTAGTGCCAACAGTAAAATTCGGGCTAGCCGGGGTGGCCGAGCAGTTCTAGGCGCTACAGTCTGGAACCGCGTGATCGCTACGGTCACAGGTTCGAATCCTGCCTCGGGCATGGATTTGTGTGATGTACTTACGTTAGTTAGGTTTAAGTAGTTCTAAGTTCTAGGGGACTGATGACCTTAGCAGTTAAGTCCCATAATGCTCAGAGCCATTTGAACCATTTTTGAGTAAAATTCGGAGGCGATGGTATTGTAGAGTGGTAGTGTTTTTCATGGAGTGTTCAAATGGTTCAAATGGCTCTGAGCACTATGGGACTTAACTTCTGAGGTCATCGGTCCCCTAGAACTTAGAACTACTTCAACCTAACTAACCTAAGGACATCACACACATCCAGGCCCGAAGCAGGATTCGAACCTGCTACCGTAGTGGTCGCGCGGTTCCATACTGTAGCGCCTAGAACCGATCGGCCACCCTGGCCGGCTTCATGGAGGGGGTTTGCACCCTTGTTGTTTTTCGTGGCATGACAGCACAGGCCTACATTGATGTTTTAAGCACCTTCTTGCTTCCCACTGTTGAAGAGCAATTCGGGGATGGCGATTGCATTTTTCAACATGATCAAGCAGCACCTGTTCATAATGCACAACCTGTGGCGGAGTGTTTACACGACAATAACAGCCCTGAAATGGACTGGCCTGCACAGAGTTCTGACCTGAATCCTATAGAACACCTTTGGGATGTTTTGAAACGCAGACTTCGTGTCAGGCCTCACCGGCCGACATAGATACCTCTCCTCAGTGCACCATTCGTGAATAATGGGCTGTCATGTCCCAAGAAACCTTCCAGGACCTGACTGAACGTATGGCTGCGAGATTGGAAGCTGTTATCAAGGCTAAGGGTGGGCCAACACCATATTGAATTCCAGAATTACCGATGGTGGGCGCCACGAACGTGGCCAGGTGTCCGCATACTTTTGATCACATTGTGTATGTAGGCTACCCCGTAAGGAGAGTGTCAGACACAAGCATATATATGAGCATAGGAGTATCGTATCGTTATTCTCATAGCATGTATTATCGAATTATAAGCTTTCATAATTTTCTTTCATCATTCACATTGATATCAAACACAGATAACTAAACATGCTAGACTGCCCACTGTAACATATGTAACATAAGTCGTTCAAATTACCTTTATTTTTATTCTGACGGTCGAAGAGGATTTTGGACACACTACACGACTGATCTCATTGCTGTAGGTCTCATTCTTCATTCGTGTCCCAGAAGTACAGTGCAGTTTTATTGCTTTCTCATTTCAGATTCATAAGATAGCTAAATAAAGCAACTTGGACCGCTTCAAAATTAACTTTTCATCAAACTGTTAAAAGTCTCCTCATCAGAATGTTTCTTGAATTTTTTTGAGGCTCCTTCCCCCTCCTTTCTTATTCGCTCTACAGGACGATCAGTTATTTCGTGCAACTGACTTCTGCAGTTAACCACTTAACTGGAAAGCCTTCATAGCTCGTTTAGCAAAAGAGATATATATATATATCTGAAGCCGATAAATAAACTCTCGAGGAAAAGACAACATACAGCAAAAGCTGATTCGCGTTGTCTGTTGCCCGCCATGCGCTCCAACAGACCAGGTTCTTCGCAGCAGGCGACTGTCTGCTTATTCACTAACCACACGTTTTGAATTGCGCTCCGAATCATCTTAGGGAGATATGTAGTAAATTTATTGTTTTAAATCTGCTGTAGCTTTGACTCTCAGTTTTCTCATAACACTTCTGCAGGTTTGCAGTGAACAGTGTTGCGCAGACAAAATGAGCTTCTTTACTGCATACATTGCAATGAGCTATAAACGCACCGCGCGTAAATCTTTCGTATTCTAAAAGTCAGTTTTAAACACTGCATCTGTCACTTGCTAGTAAAGACGAAATGTATTCCGTTTGATTCTAAGTACCTCTACAACTCGAGTGTCAGAAAATCTCAGCGTTCACATCGTGACCGTTCTGGCGCGCCTCTTCGTCTAGTCCACAATTTACACTCTCGTATAAACCCATTTTCTGTGGTGCTGATCTGCCACTGTATTTATCATGTCAGTAAGATTCGCGGTTCTCTTCATATTTATGGCATTCCAGATAGCTTTACAGAACAGATTCCAAGCCATGGTACCAGCTTACACTGTAATTGAGAGGAAGCGCTGACACACACACACACACACACACACACACACACACACACACACACACACGTTTGTGTATATTAGCGTACAGGGTGTCTCTCCTAACAGCTACCAGGCACATTTTCTCTGGTGTTTCGGCAGATATTGGCAATATGGTTTTTGTAACGTGTAGCTAGAGTCACCCCAGACAAATACTGATAGCCATGTCTTTCATGCGACGTCCAGCATCGACGTAAAAGCGTCGACTTGTTTCCTGTTCCAAGTAAAATGAATTTTAAATTTGAATTTTACTTGCCCATTCGACTCACGCCCCGTCCTCACAGCTTTACTTCTGCCAGTACCTCGTCTCCTACCTTCCAAACTTTACAGAAGCTCTCCTGCGTACCTTGCAGAACTAGCACTCCTGAAAGAAAGGATATTGCGGAGACATGGCTTAGCCACAGCCTGGGGGATGTTTCCAGAATGAGATTTTCACTCTGCAGGCAAAGGTACCGAGTTCGAGTCTCAGTCGGGCACACAGTTTTAATCTGCCAGGAAGTTTCATACCAGCGCACACTCCGCTGCAGAGTGAAAATCTCATTCTGATAATGAGCATTATTTGTTTGGGCTGACTCCATCTTCACATTCCAAGAACTAAATTGCAAATATCTGCCAAAACATCAGAGAAAATGCGCCTGACAACCAACATCCAGTGTAAGCAACAGATTATCTAAATCTTGAAAAATGTCGAGATTACACTTCTTTTGTTTAGCATCGATAATGATTTAATGTCTGTTGAACAACAGTTTCTGGACCATTTCTCGACAAGTGTCACATTTATTGAAGACTGGTGCTTTATAACTATAGAGACAAAGTAAGATCAAGAACAGACAGAAATAATTTGTACACTATACGACTTATTATGTGCGCATTTCCAAGTCCTGTTTAGTAGTTGTGTACAAATACAAAATAACAGCAATTATCGCAGAACTATTCAGGGTTGGTAAATAAACTTATATGTTCTGCGGAGTAAACCAGACTTGCCCCTAACATGTACGTTAGTTTTTAACACCACGATTTCCAGAGGCACAGACTTGTAGGAAAAGGCATCCTCTTGTCTTCCTCCGACTTTGAACTGACTTATCCAACCAATGACAGATGGGAGCTGCGGTTAAAGTGGACTCCAAACCATGATGTAACTTGTCATTTTTCACTATGCCTAGGTAAGAGAAGTGATCGGTCCTCTGTTGTCTGACTATTATCCACAGAGAAATAAGGCCTTTATTGATTGACATTTGTAGTTAACCACAGACATATCGATACGAAAAAAATCCTAAATCTTTTGTAGAAACTTAAACTGATTATTAGGTATAAGTACAGAAATAGACACGCAAGCTCGCTTTGGACAAATTGGGAAATCAGCCTAAGGTTTTCATAGAAACCACCCCAATATTTTGCCTTAAGTTATTGAAGAAAACAAAGGAAATCCAGTTGTGGATGGCTGGAAAGTAATCGAAACACAGTTTTCTCCCGAATAGTAGTCCATAATCTAACCACTGCGCCACCTCACTAGGAAATGTCTTTGCTGTTTTCTGGCTGAAACATGAGGAACTTCCTACAATAAAGGAGACCTGGAAACACAGAAATATCCTCCAGTGAACTCAGAAGCGCCGCTTTCATTCTTTGTTAACGAAACAGTGTTTCAAGACAAAACCAACAGGAAAAATATTTTTCTTGCACTAAAGATAAGTGAAGAGAGGCTACAGAAAGCAATCTCTCTTTATTATATGTAGTTCGGCACCAATACATATAGTAAAAAATTAATACACTGTTCGTTACATACCAATACCTAAACTGCACATGATGTATAAGGGACACTTTGCCATGATTCTTCCGACTACGATGCAGAAGTTCCACTGGGAAGCCCTTACACATTATTCACACAGTCCCAATCTTTTCACATGCGATTTCCATATTTTTGGAGCCCGGAAGAAAGACTTTCGTGGCTGTCGATTTGATTTCGAAGAAAGATGCGCACGCTTGGGTAGGATCAGGATTCCGAAGGCAACCGCAAGCATTTTTCCATGAAGGCACTGACCGTCTTGCCTCATGGTAGAATAAATGTATTAACAATTATTGGGACTACTTTTTAAATAATAGTTTATTTTGTTTCCATCTGACTCGATTTCATTTGACAGCCCCTTATATAACGTGTATCCTGCCTAGAATTTTCAGTACTGTTCCCAGAGTTCATCAGATAATTTCCAGAGTTTCCATATTCCATACTGATATCTGAAAATCTATTTTTTGTCATCATGTTAACTAACATTAGCATATTGAATCTGTGATCTTACAAGTTGTCCAGTACTATTATGGCCAATACAGAGCAATTGCGTAAACGCGACTGTGTTGTAGAACATCTGGAAACGCATTACAAGGACTGAAAGTGGAGGCTAGACCATTAACTTAGCATGCACAAGGAAAGAAAAAATACACTCACAAACGCACGCTCACACGACAAACACACACACACACACACACACGAAGACGAAAAGAAAGTGAGAGAGAGAGAAGACTGAGAGGAAAGCCATAACCATATATCACGTTTAGTACGGTGATTCAGGAGCTAATGATACGTTGAGGCTAACATTCCAAGTAAAACAATGAAACAAACAAGGACTAAAATAGCGGTCGCCAACTGTCTTCAAGCTTAGCTAATTATGTTCTTTTGTTGCGGACGAGTCGGGCGTGAATTACGTTACAAATAACGAAGCTTACGCCGATGATTGTGTATCAAGATTGGCAATTATATTTAGAATAAATACAATCAAAGATACGCTGTAAACGTGTCTACTTGCGCTATTGCTTCTAATCCGAGCTCATCGTATCACAGAAATTTTACAGCTAATATACGATTGCTCATCGTGTCGCAAGTACATATAAAACTTATTACATTTATTTTGATAGCGCTCGCACAAAGACAACTGCAACACCTTAACCTATTATTCAATTAAATCTGGTTGTTTCCTCCTCTGAAATCTAAAATCTAAAACAGTGTGTAGTGGAGGGAAGTATCACTAGCTGGTAACAGCGGACTCATTATTATAATGGATACAACATCGCATCGAAAAGACGTATAAAATTAAACAAAGTCTTAATCATTCAATTGTGGTTGTGTGTCACTGAAAATTTGATAGTACGATAGTGCTCAATGCACACGCTGTGATACCTCTTGGGAATCATGAAATGGTGCGTAGCATTCTTGGCGTGGAGAGGAGAAAAAAAGGAGGGAAGTGTAGCCAGCGCCACGGTATCTAGAAGGCACGCAGTCTTGACCCAAATCCTTGAGATGGGCTATTCTTTCGGAACCGCGGAGTCTCGGAAAAACATTTGCCACATAACGGGGAAAGCCGGTTATTTTTGAGAACATTATTAATACAAAGTGTGTCAGAGGCTAGCGTACCCCCACTCGTGGCGTGGCGTGTCGCGGCGCGCCGCAGTTGGCAGCACTGGAACGAGACGTAGCGCGTCCGCAGAGCGTAGTCGGCCCTTACCTTTCAGAGCAGGCGGCGGCGGTGGACGAACAGCTCGTGCGCTTCTCTGCCGCGAGGGACTAAAAATCTCGAATTATGCCCTCTTCGCTTCCCATTAGATTACAAGAGGACGTGGGAGGCTCTGTTCTCGGAGCGCGGGGGTAGGGGCGTCGGCGTCCGCTAAATTTAGCCGCAGACGCACAGTGTTAGATTTCTGCCTCGCATGCAGCCGGCCGCTCGGACACCGATTGGCCGGGCCTCTGAGTCACATGATACCGGTGCTGCCAATCGGCCTCGGGGCAGTCGCTAATGTCCTGCCTGCGAACGTCTTCGCATCGCTGCCGCTTCGTTGTTTCTGCAAATGTCCCGAGCGAAGGGAAAGGTCAAAACCAATGGAGTCCCACAGGAAGAGGCCATACATCGCGACCAACTGATTGCGAAGATCTTTCGCAATATTGAGGGGCACACGGAAGAAATTACTTTGCAAAGTCTTAGTCAGACATAGACACTTGGGTTAAATATCTAGGAGTAAAGTTGCAAAGCTTTATGAAATGGAACGAGCACGTAAGGACGTTAGCAGGGAATAAAAAAAAAAAACTCGAATCAAAACACCTTCAGCCACCTAAATTTCCAATTGGTATTTTATTTGAGTAACCAGTTTCAGCGTTACATTACATTACCTTTGCCAAACGCAGTCTTGACCCAATATTAGATACAGGCTCCCAGGTAGAAGCTATTTCCCTTGACTCCCGGAAGGCGTTCGATACAGTTCCGCACTGTCGCCTGATAAACAAAGTAAGAGCCTACGGAATATCAGACCAGCTGTGTGGCTGGATGGAAGAGTTTTTAGCCAACAGAACACAGCATGTTGTTCTCAATGGAGAGACGTCTACAGACGTTAAGGTAACCTCTGGCGTGCCACAGGGGAGTGTTATGGGACCATTGCTTTTCACAATATATGTAAATGACCTAGTAGATAGTGTCGGAAGTTCCATGCGGCTTTTCGCGGATGATGCTGTAGTATACAGAGAAGTTGCAGCATTAGAAAATTGCAGCGAAATACAGGAAGATCTGCAGCGGATAGGCACTTGGTGCAGGGAGTGGCAACTGCCCCTTAACATAGACAAATGTAATGTATTGCGAATAAATAGAAAGAAGGATCCTTTATTGTATGATTATATGATAGCGGAACAAACACTGGTAGCAGTTACTTCTGTAAAATATCTGGGAGTATGCGTGCGGAACGATTTGAAGTGGAATGATCATATAAAATTAATTGTTGGTAAGGCGGGTATCAGGTTGAGATTCATTGGGAGAGTCCTTAGAAAATATAGTCCATCAACAAAGGAGGTGGCTTACAAAACACTTGTTCGACCTATACTTGAGTATTGCTCATTAGTGTGGGATCTCTACCAGATCAGGTTGACGGAGGAGATAGAGAAGATCCAAAGAAGAGCGGCGCGTTTCGTCACAGGGTTATTTGGTAAGCGTTATAGCGTTAAAAAAAATGGTTCAAATGGCTCTGAGCACTATGGGACTATGGTCATCAGTCCCCTAGAACTTAGAACTACTTAAAACTAACTAACCTAAGGACATCACACAACACCCAGTCATCACGAGGCAGAGTGATAGCGTTACGGAGATGTTTAGCAAACTCAAGTGGCAGACTCTGCAAGAAAGGCGCTCTGCATCGCGGTGAAGCTTGCTGTCCAGGTTTCGAGAGGGTGAGTTTCTGGATGAGGTGTCGAATATATTGCTTCCCCCTACTTATACCTCCCGAGGAGATCATGAATGTAAAAATGGAGAGATTCGAGCGTGCACGGAGGCTTTTCGGCAGTCGTTCTTCCCGCGAACCATACGCGACTGGAACAGGAAAGGGAGGTAATGACAGTGGCACGTTAAGTGCTGACCGACGTGCAGGGCGAATCCCACCTTTGCTTCGGTCAAAATATGTGCCAACATTCAGTGACTGGTATCCACAGTTTTTTTACCAGCGATCACTTGCCAACTTGCTGCCTTCGATTTTGACTGGAGCAGAGATGGGATTCGTCCTACACGTCGGTCAGGGGGACTAAACATTGTGTAATGTAGCACTGAAACTGGTTGCTCAAATAAAGTAACAAGTAGAAATTTATACGACTGAAGATGTGCACAACTGTGCATGGATGGTTCCCAGGCAGCAGTGAAGTTCAGAGGATCCATATCCCCCACCTTTCCAATTAAAACAGGCTTACGACAAGGAGACGCTCTTTCATGTTCCTCTTCAACCTTGCATTAGAGAAAGTGGTTCGGGAGAGTAATTTACATCTATACAATGGTCTCCGATTCGAACACAGTGAAGTAAAACTCCTGGCTTGTGCAGATGATATAGCGTTGCTGAGTGAAACTGAAGAAGAACTGAAAGACATATACAGATCTCTCAGGCACAGTGCCAGCAAAATGGGGCTTTTGATTAACCATGAGAAAACGGAATATATTGAAATAGGTCGAATCATAAACCCAAATCCTTACTTTGAAATTGACCAACATTCTAAATTCAGAAAAGTTCTCCAGTTTAAATTCCTTGGATCACGTTTCAACAGTAAACATATCATAACAATGGAAATAAATGAAAGAATAGCCTCAGGGTCAAGATGTCTGTACTCATTAAGCAACCCACTCAAAACTAAAGCTTTGTCAATCCACCACATTTTATGTCCCATAGTACTGTGCGGCCCAGAAAGCTGGAAGCTTACAAAGAATGAAAAAGAAAAACTGAATGTTTTCGAAACAAAAGTAATGAGAAAAATCTGGGGACCTGTGTAGGACAATGGCGTGTGGAGAATTCGAGAAAACAATGAAATTTATCAGTTAATGAAGCAACCGACTATCATCCAGAAATTAAAAAGTAGGAGACTGCAATGGGATGGACATGTGGCCAGAATGGAAAACAACAGAATCACCAAGAAAGCATTTGAAGGAACTCTCCAGGCAACAAGCCCATTGGGCTGACCTCGTACAAGGTGGAAAGATGACATACAGAAGAACATCGCAGCATTAGGAATTTCCTCAGGGTGGAGAGAGGTTGCGAGAGACAGAAGGCGGTGGAAGCATGCAGCGCGTGGTCTACAGCGCCTGTGATCGCTGAGAAGAGAGAGAGAGAGAAGAAGAAGAGAGAGAAAGAAGATGTTTTGATGAAAGTGAAGGCTGACAAACGAACAAGTGAATGGGTAAAGTGAGTATACTGTTAAGTAAAGACCTCATATGCTGCTGCCCTACATATTGATAATAATGTGTTTTTGAGAGTGTTATATGTGAAGCTACACAATACCATTGCAGTAACATAGGAAAAACGTAAAAATTGCTTTATGTGTGCTCCATGCTCCAAGGCGGATGGTTGTTTGTAGTACCAGGTCAAATCCTACTACATTGTTTTCAGGGGCCGTGTATTCAGCACTAAGCCCGCACTTGCTTGGCAATTATTGAGGAAGAAAGATTGGGTTTAATTAGTATTCTGTTTGTGACATTAATACAATGCTAGCAGTATACTGTTAAGTTCAGTCCCCAAACATTGATGTCCTGCATGCATCTACGAGTATTTCTCTCAAGGAGTTTTGTATTGATACAGCCAGTTTTTATTAGTACAACCGATAACGAAGTGTGAAAAATGTCAAGATGGCAGTTTACTGTAGATTCCAAATACGTAAATGCTCAAAGCTACTTCCGTAAGTAAGTTCTTCGACACTTCCTCCATATGGTGATTCACAGTCCACTTTCCTGATACATTTGTCTGTTCAGGACGATGACGTGAATGACGCTACGTATAATGTTTACTCCGTGTGGTTGACTGATAGCATGTTTCGGATTTCTATTGAAACTATTCCACTTCGCTCAAGATTTTTCGACAAACGACTTAGTTAGTTGTCTTCTTAAAGTGTTCCGAGTCGTGATATTATCAGCGCTCATCTAAGTGACACTATTTCTATTTCAAAATCAGATCTACATTAGAGGTGACAAAAGACGTGGTATGGCGATATGCACGTACAGGGTGAGCATTAACAAAACCTGCAAACTGCAGGGACGGATTCCTAATTGGTAATGGAGGAAAAAGGTTCCTATGAACGTATGTCCCAACATGCAGATGGAGCTAACGAATGACAGTTATTCTGACCACGTGTCCTGTGTGCTGTACCAAGAAGAAATGCAGATGATAAAAGGGTTTTCATTGGACAAATATATGATACTAGAACTGACATGTGATTACATTTTGCAGGGCGGAGTGGCCTTGCGGTTCTAGGCGCTGCAGTCTGGAGCCGAGCTACCACTACGGTCGCAGGTTCGAATCCTGCCTCGGACATGGATGTGTGTGATGTCCTTAGGTTAGTTAGGTTTAATTAGTTCTACGTTCTAGGCGACTGATGACCTCAGAAGTTGAGTCGCATAGTGCTCAGAGCCATTTGACCATTTTGATTACATTTTCACGCAATTTGGGTGCATAGATCCTGAGAAATCAGTATCCAGAACAACCACCTCTGGCCGTAATAACGGCCTTGATACGCCTGGGCATTGAGTCAAACAGAGCTTGGATGGCGTGTACAGGTACAGCTGGCCATGCAGCTTCAACACGATACCACAATTCATCAAGAGTAGTGACTGGCGTATTGTGACGAGCCAGTTGCTCGGCCACCATTCACCAGACGTTTTCAGTTGGTGAGAGATCTGGACAATGTGCTGGCCTGGGCAGCAGTCGAACATTATCTGTATCCAGAAAGACCCGTACAGGTTCTGCAACATGCGGTCGTGCATTGTCCTGCTGAAATGTAGGTTTTCTCCGGGATCGAATGAAGGGTAGAGCCACGGGTCGTAACACGTCTGAAATGTAACGTCCACTGTTCAAAGTGCCGTCAATGCGAACAAGAGGTGACCGAGACGTGTGACCAATGGCACCCCATACCATCACTCCGGGTGATACGCCAGTATGGCGATGACGAATACACGCTTCCAATGTGCGTTCACCGCGATGTCGCCAAACACGGATGCAACCATCATGTTGCTGTCAACAGAACCTGGATTCATCCGAAAAAATGACGTTTTGCCGTTCGTGCACCCAGGTTCGTCGTTGGGTACACCATCGCAGGCGCTCCTGTCTGTGATGCAGCGCCAAGGGTAACCGCAGCCATGGTCTCCGAGCTGATAGTCCATGCTGCTGCAAACGTCGTCGAACTGTTCGTGCAGATGGTTGCTGTCTTGCAAACGTCCCCATCTGTTGACTCAGGGATCGAGACGTGGCTGCACGATCCGTTACAGCCATGCGGATAAGATGCCTGTCATCTCGACTGCTAGTCATACGAGGCCGTTGGGGTCCAGCACGGCGTTCCGTATTACCCTCCTGAACCCACCGATTCCATATTCTGCTAATAGTCGTTGGATCTCGACCAACGCGAGCAGCAATGTCGCAATACGATAAACCGCAATCGCGATAGACTACAATCCGACCTTTATCAAAGTCGGAAACGTGATGGTACGCATTTCTCCTCCTTACACGAGGCATCACAACAACGTTTCACCAGGCAACGCCGGTCAACTGCTGTTTATGTTTGAGAAATCGGTTGGAAACTTTCCTCATGTCAGCACGTTGTAGGTGTCGCCAGCGGCGCCAACCTTGTGTGAATGCTCTGAAAAGCTAATCATTTGCATATCACAGCATCTTCTTCCTGTCGGTTAAGTTTCGCGTCTGTAGCAACTCATCTTCGTGGTGTAGCAATTATAATGGCCAGTAGTGTATTTCTGAGTTTGCAATACTGAAAAGAAACAAATTTTGTTTTTATGTTAACTGGTATGTGTGCGTCCTTGAAGTGACCTTGGCCATGTTTCTGTGCAAGCTAAGTAGGTGGCAGGGCTGTGCTTAACTACACACTGGGTGCTTGTCGCTACAGTTACAGTGACAATGGATGCCGATTGTGAGCAAAGAGTGAACATTCAGTTCTGTGTTAAGCTCGAGAAAACCTGATATGAAACATGGAGAATGATTAAGCGAACACATGCAGGCAAGGCATTTTCAAGACGTCATGTTTTCGAGTGGCACAGAAGGTTTTGTAAGGGCAGAGGTTCAGTTCAAGACGATCCTAGAGGTGGTCGCCCGTCTACTGCACATACCGATGCAAACGTGGAGCTGTGCAAGGTAGTTATTGCAAGAAGGCTGTCATATAACTGTGCATGTGATATCAGAAGAACTTACTTGATTCACAGTATGTGTCATAAAATTTCAGGCGAAAATTTAGGAAAACGGAAACGTAATGCAAGACTTGTCCCTCTCACATTAACAGACGAACACGAAGAGGAAAGACGAAGAATTTCTGCTGAACTACTGGACAGCGCCAGTCGTGGTCCCACATTTCTGTTAAAGATTGTTGCTAGGGATGAAAGCTGGTTCTGACCCTCACACGAAGTGTCAAAGTACTGAATGGCGGAATCCTGGTCACCAGCCTTGAAGAAAGTCAAACGACAACTTTCGAGAACAAAGACAATGTTGATCGCATTCACTGAAAATAAAGGATTAGTTGACCATGAGTATGTTCCTCCAGGTCGAACAGTGAACCAAACTCTTTACTTCGAAGTCTCGAAAAGTTTTAACGTCACCGCCCTGATTTGTGACATTCTTTGGACTGGTTCTGACTGCATTACAAGGTAAGACTCCATACTGGTGTATCCGAGTATCTGACCAGACATTCCACTATTGCCATCCCACATCCGCTATATTCGCCCGACTTCTCACCTTGCGATTATTTCTTGTTTCCACAAGCGAAAAGGCTTCATCAAGATACCGCAGACATTCAGTAGCTGTGACAAATGGGCTTACTAGCATCGCAGTTGAAAATTTCCCTGCTTGCTTCCAAGACCTCCAGAAACTTCGCCTACTGTGTATAGATAGCCAGGGGGACTAGTTCGATAGGACTTGGATCATACTTGGTAAGTGCAATTTTCAATTTTTTTTTAACCTGCCTTGGAACTTTCCTGACAAAGGTAGTATAATCATACTTTGTCTTACACCATGTTGGCGGGACACTTGCCTGGAGCTTGTACTAGGGTTCGTCTCAATATCCTGTAGAATGTGGTCCACCGAATCTGGTGTACGCACAGTCCGCTTCCTCCCTGCACGTACGTCTGTCTGAAAGAACCCATGATCACACAAACGCACAAAAAGGGCTTGAAATACCGAGTGATGTGGTTGGTATCTGTTAGGGTACTTGTTTTGGTATAGCTGCGCTGCGTCTCTGTCGTTTCCATCTGCTTGGCCGTACACAAACACCATCTTGGCTATTTCTCAAAATGAATACCATATCATTCTAGTATTTACAGCACGCTGCGTCAATCAGATAGTCTACAACACAGAAGGAACACACTGCAACGTGGTCAGATGAATAGTCATTCGTCAGCGCCATCTAGTGTGGCAACGACGGATTTCCGGACAAGTGTTCATAGGACGTTTTTCCTTCTATTTCCAGTCGGGAAGCCGTCCCTGCATTTTATCGGTTTTATAAATGATCACACTGTATACGGATGGCTGTAGTATCACGCACACAAGGTATAAAAGGGCAGTGCACTGGTGGAGCTGTTATTTGCACTCAGGTGATTCATGTGATCCACAGTTTCAAGAATGTGCCGAGAATACCGAATTCAGACACTATGTCTCACCACGTACAACGTTGTGGCTGACGGCCTTCACTTAACCACTGAGAGCAGTGGCGTTTGCGTAGAGTTGTCAGTGCTAACAGGCAAGCAACACTGCGCGAAATAACAACAGAAATCCTTTAGGACAGTGCGGCGAAATTCGGCGTTAACGGGCTATGACACCAGACGACTGACGAGAGTGCCTTTGCTAACAGCACGACATCGCGTGCAGCGCCTCTCAAGCGCTCGTGACCATATCGGTTGGACCCTAAACGACTGGAAAACCATGGCCTGGTCAAATGAGTCCAGATGTCAATTGGTAAGAGCTGATGTTCGGGGTCGAGTGTGGCGCAGATCCCACGAAGCCATGGAACCAAGATGTCAACAAGGTACCATGCGAGCAGGTGGTGGCTCCATAATGATGTGAGCTGTGTTTGCATGGAACGGACTCGTTCCTTTGGCCCAACGAATTGGTCATTGACTGGAAATGTTTATGTTCGGCTTCTTGGAATCCACTTTTCATCCATTCATGGGCTTCATGTCACAAACAATGATGGAACTTTTGTGGATAACAGTGCACCATGTAACTGTAT
The DNA here is from genome assembly GCF_023864345.2 of Schistocerca serialis cubense. Taxonomy (NCBI): domain Eukaryota; kingdom Metazoa; phylum Arthropoda; class Insecta; order Orthoptera; family Acrididae; genus Schistocerca; species Schistocerca serialis. Next base: position 1,063,274,712 of record NC_064638.1, on the reverse strand, counting down.
CACAACTGTTCACGATTGATTTGAATAACATTCTGAGCTGTTCGAGCTAATGATTTGGCCACGCAGATCGCCCGTCATGAATCCCATCGAACATTTGTGGGACATAATCGAAAGCTTAGTTCGTACAGAAAATCCTGCACTGGGAACACTTTCGCAATTAGCGACCGCTATAGAGGCAGCATGGCCCAGTATTTCTGAAGGGTACTTTCAACGGCTTTATCAATCCATGTTGCGTCGTATTGCTACACTTCGCCGTGCAAAAGGATGTCTGACACTATATTGAGAAATATCCTACGACTTTTTTAACCTCAGTGTACATATACGGTCCACAAGTCATCATGCAAGTGTATTGTGATAGTCATTCCCTTCCCTATTCCACTTTCAGATGGAGCGATGCGAGGACGACTGTATGCTTCCGTAAATTAAGTGTTATCTCTCAAGAAGGTTGGTCTATAGGGTAGGAAAACATCTGGTGCCTATACAGTGCTTATATAGTCAGTCCCACAAGACAATGTACGCCGTTATCTATATGAAATAAAAGACGCTGTTATAAATATATGAGGTGCGACAATACGAAACGTCCCCTTAGAAAAATTATACACGACTGTGCTTAAACTGACACACAATAATTTTTTTAGCGCAACACAATCTGACTTTCAGTAATCCCTACAAGAGAATGGCCCTGACTAAATTAACCTATACGTTTCACAAATCACTTACCTCACAAAAATCTTCGTTACTCGAACTACTGCAATACAGTGAGCGCCACCACTGCCAGTTAAATAAAAGATTCAAACTACGGAAGGCACTAACTACTGATAGGCATAGTTAGCAAATGAAAGGTTTTAATAGAGAACAAACAATGTATTTACCTTAATAGTCATAATATATATAGCAGTTCATGCCATCCAGTCTTACAAATTTCAAAACTCCGCCATTTCTCTCCCCACATCCACCACTGCTGGCGGCTCACCTCCAACTGCACAACGCTACGCGCTGTTCACATCCAGCTGCCCAACACTACAATGGCAGACAACAATGCAAACTAGCCACAGACTGCACACAGCACAGCCAGTGATTTTCATACAGAGTGCTACGTAACGTTGCCAATAAGAAAACATTAACAGCCTACTTACATAGCCCCCATGCTCCCCACAAAAAATTTTACAATTTGTTTTGGGCAGTCGCCAATAACGATTTGATAAAATTTTTCATAATTACAATAACAAAGATATCAAATGCACACACTTATTGATACAATGTTGGTCAAAAACTAAAATTTTCTCACAGTCCATAAAGACCGTCCTGATCATTCATCACAGCAAAATTGCTGTGTTTTTCTCAAAGTCTGAGCAGTAAAAGAAAATGCACATGGAAGTAGTGGATTTCCATGCAGTCTTGAAGAAGTAGTGTTGTCCTTCCAACGGAAAGACAGTGCTGACTCTCGACTTGCAGACAGGTAATGGGCCGCAACAGAGCAAACCCATAGCAGAGTCATTCGAAGTTTTGAAGAATATTGGTAGGTAGGTCATCACAGAGTAGACCCACTGTAGTCCTGGTAAAGATTGTGGTACTGGTGAGTCAGCAAAGGTGTAGACCCACTGTAGTCCTTGTAGAAATAATGGTATTGGTGGGTCATCAAAGATGCAGACCCACTGTAGTCCTTGTAGAGATGGCCAGCAGCCATCTGTTGTGACTGTGCAGGTGCACAATCACCATTGAAGAGTCTTGCAGATAATATAGCAAGTCCATAACCACCACTTATGCACTCACAAAGTTTTTGGAATTGTCCTTATAACCAGCAATGCTGTTATCCAGTCCCTTGCTGAATTATTAAAACATGTGCAAACACTAACAGTCCCTACTTCTCACATATAGTCCATATACTATGACCAACAGATACGTGTGCAGTGAAATGTAACTTACAAGTTACTTAATTTGATGAACTGGTGTCAATTACAATTCGATAACATAAGAATACAATAACAAAGGTACAAAATACATCATTAAAGAACATAACAATACAGATAACATTTGTAGTAAAACAGGCTTTACAAAAGAATAGAAATAAACAGATACATCAATGTTACAGTAATTATGACATAAGTAAATATATAAAATAATGAGAATAGTTTTCGAAACATTAATTTCACACTTGAGCATTGAAACAGAACAGAATTAATAATGTCTAAACATCTTTACAAAATGAATAACATATTATTAATGCAAATTATATTTGAGAATAACAGTATTCCTCTTTCAAAATACTGTTTTGGCCAGACCATTTTCTTATAGCTTCTCTATGCATTTCTTCCAATTCATCACAACTCGTTCTCACATATAGCCTACACCATCTTAAGCTAACTTAAATCTACCGAGCTCAAATGCTAAACTAAGGGACGTGGCAATGCAGCAGCACAAAACAATTAACACAAACAGCAATGAAAGAAAAATGGAAATTGGCAAAGCAAGCTACGGTAAATCAAAATTACCAAGAAAATGCAACATTACAACTAATATGAGCCAATGTGCAGCAACAAGAAAAATAAATCAGTAGTAAAACTAGCTTAACAGAGTAATACAAAGTGAAATTTAGTAGCACTATGCCTGGCAAACAGCAGAAGCAAATGCAATAACTTATACCTAAACATGACAAAGCTCAAACAGAAAAAAATATTACAGTAAAAATGGCCATGTTTAAAACCTATGTCACATCTTAATACTAGAGTGATGCATCACCTTAACTTACACCACTAAAAAGTTACCAGTCATTGAAAAAAATTATTTATGCAATTCCTGTGAAGGGAAATGTCTATTTGTGCTCTCTTTTGTAAGAAAGTACATCATAAACGTATTCTTTACTGGGTCTGTAGACAGAAAATAGTGATATTAGTACATCTATTAAATTTTATTTTAACCAATGCTGCAGTGCAGCTAGAAACTAGATATTAAACAAAATGAGCAAATATGTACAAAGGAATGCATGAAACATAATTCATTAGCTATACGGCATTTTATAAGGTAGTAAAAAATCTCTCAACTAGAAAGACAGTAGTCATAATCAGGTGTATAGACATAAAAATATTTCTCATCATTTCATTAGGCATTTCAGTAAATATCATAAATTAAGAACTACACAGTGTTATCATATGTTTTCAAGTTTGAGCGTGTCGTATTTGCGATGCTTTCTACAAAGGAATGTCAATAGCGAGGATAATGGCCCCTTTTTTTTTCTCCACCTGTGCCTCTGAAAGGCACACACTAATGGCTTTTTCCCAGGTGACTATCGCGCAGCTGGGTGCCCACCATGCATTACGTGAAGGTCACTTAACTTTCCTACCGAAATATTTATGACAGCAGTTTGCACTACAGTGACAGTCTCATATAAAAATTTCACAGGTCGAGAGTTTGCATTGCAAATCTATAGAAACAAAATCCTATAAATATAACAGTGTCCAAAAGATTTTCGCCGGCATTGTGATACATTCACGTATTTACACACATTTCATAACTTTTAAAGTACGATTCTTGGTTTCCAACATCCTTTTTCACAAGTCAGAGTCCCTAACCACTACTCATTATTCCTTACCTTATTACACATATACATATTCGCCAACACTTCTTCAATATTTCATCATAATAAATACGTAGCATAATCAGATTCCTCATATAGCATCAGCTTATTGATCATAAACATACCTCAATAGCATAATACACATTGTCATCATTATAATAACATCATAACATCTCAGTCAAATCTCAAAACATCGTAGCTTTCTGCAATAATGTCAAAACCTAAAAAAATTCTCTGCTCATTTAAATAGTGTAATCTACCTCAAACGTACTTTAAAATCATGATCCCATACCAAACACATCATTCAAAGCTCTCATAGTATCACAATGGTTCCGAAAAAATATGAACAGTTCGCAAAGTACAGACGAAATACAATTTCATAAGTGTGAAATTATCCAACGGTGTAATTACGTAAACATCTGTCACTGATGTAGTAAAATAAATGTTTGTCTCTCTCAGTTAAATGATCAGATAGCTGTGTAATTCTGTGTTACAGAAATATGGTACCGATGTGTAAAGTTGTATAAGCAAATACCATATTAGCTAGGGCTCCTTGTGCTTGCCAAACACATGATACACAAAGTAAGTGTGTACCCCCCTGAACATACTAGTAATGTAAAGTGAAAAGTTATATGGCAAAGACAAAGTTAAAAAGCAGATTATCTTTTAATAAACGGTTTTACATGTGAAATGTGGTGTAAACCTTTACTCTTCCTACCGAGCGAGGTGGCGCAGTGGTAGCACACTGGACTCGCATTCGGGAGAACGCCGGTTCAATCCCGTATCCGGCCATCCTGATTTAGGTTTTCCGTGATTTCCCTAAATCGCTCCAGGCAAATGCTGGGATGGTTCCTTTGAAAGGGCACGGCCGACTTCCTTCCCTAATCTGATGAAACCGATGAACTCGCTCTTTGGTCTCTTCCCACAACCAACCAACCAACCTTTACTCTTCCTAGTACGCAGAGTTTCAGCTTCAGTGGAATTATCATGTGGTATATGGTACATCGGTAAAGAATGCTAAAATTTTTCTCAAGGTTAGCATCTACATAATTTTTCCCTGAGCCAGCCGGCGCACGTGGCTGCCTGCGGTGCGAGTCATTGTCTGTCTCTTTGTTGGTGCGCGTCGTTATTGGGATTAGGAGACCTAACTTCTACAAATTCACCTTGCCGAGAAGGCCCTGCCCTGTTTAAATCCCGCCAGTTCTGACGCAATTCAGGTCTGTCGTTACGAATATATCGTCTGTCGTCATGTCGGTAGATTCCGTAGTTTTTTCCTTGTCCGTCACGTGGTGGAGAATTTCTCCCTGAATCGTAACTGTGCGCCGAATTGTTGCGTCTGAAGTTATTCTGTCTGCCTTGATAATAATTGTTTTGGTTCCCATATTGTCTGTTTCCATGATTATCTCTGTCATATTCATTACTATGGAAATGCGATCTTTCTCTGTAACTATTACTCTGCCAGTGGTTGTCATATGGGTGGTGTCTGTTTTGGTAACGATTTGCATTATACGAATAGACTTGTCGTGTCCAGTTATTGTTTCTGTCGTCACGGAATTGTGACGGATGTGACCTGTAGTGATTGTTTTCCTGTTTTCGAATCCCGCGACTGTCTGTGTCAATTTCTAATTCTTGTAAGAGTCCCTGAAAAGCTTCAATGTCGTCTTTGCAACGCCCTGCCAAAATAATATGTCGTAAATGTTCAGGTAATTTCATTAAGCAAAAGCGGCTGAGTTCTGAAGGGCTGTATGGGTTTGAAAGATATTGATTCTTATGCAACATGTCTTCAAAATATTTGACAAGACTGGAAAATTCAGATTGTTCAAAGTGTTTCATCATGATGATGCTATGTTTTACTCGGTCTTGTGTAGCTTGAGACCAATATGCTGAGAGGAAGGCATGGTAAAATTCTCCTTCACTGTGACAATCGTGAATGACCGATCGCATTCTTACAGCTGGTTCATTCTCTAAATAGCCACACATAAATTCTAATCTGTGCTCTAATGACCAGTTGGGGGGGAAACAATGGTTTGCAGTTCTTTTATGGCTGCTTCGTGATTCTGTAATGCATTTTCATGCCGCGAAAAAATAGGTTGAAAATTCTCACAAATTTGTGTTTTTACGTCATTACAGACTTTTTGACATTTCGATTCAATGTTATGTAACTCAGTAGTTAAATCTTCACGTGTTTGTTCAAGTGTGGTGTCTAACTTTTGAAGCTTTTGCTGTGTTTGTCTCTGATTTTGTTCCATTGTGTCTAACTTTTGAAGCTTTTGTCCCATTTGTTGCATTAATTGTAATAACAATGCACTGGTGTCTGAAACATGTTCGTCAGTGCTATTAGGCAATGCATTTCAACCGGCAATATTCGCATTTTGAAAAGCAGGAAATGTGTCTTGACTTATTCGAGAAAACGGTGAGGACGCAAAACCTGAATCTACAGTATTTGCAATATTGTGTTCTGTCATTTCGGATTCCTCAGGCGAGCTGTTGCCGACCGATCGATCGATAATGCTTCCCTGTTCACTAACTGTTTCACTGCCTACAGCATTATTTGCAGCCCGCTCCATTTCCCTATGCACAATTACCAAATTACTACTTCGAACATTAGTTAATTCATTACACGGTGGCGCTAACACACTGCTTTCGTCTTCACTGTCATTTCTCAGTTTACTTTGGAGCCTAGTATTACGTTTTTCACACGCCATTATTGTCACAATATTTCACACGACAACACAGAAAAGCACAATTTGAAGAGTAAAATAAGAAAACACATTAACATAGCATTGAAAATAATATCTCGTTAATTGCAAGCGCAGCTGCGAAATACTTGGTGCAAATCTACATGCATGCCACAACTGTTTTACTGTACAACAATGAAAAACTACAACTAAAAAGGAAATTCTCTCTACAATTACGCGCTAGCAATTAACAAAGGCTGCACTAATTGCACAAACTACAAGAAAAAAATCAGAAGATTCCAGTGAGGTATCCTCGGCTAAGGGTCGACATATGAAACGTCCCCTTAGAAAAATTATTGAATTACTGTGCTTAAACTGACACACAATACGTTTCACAAATCACTTACCTCACAAAAATCTTCGTTACTCGAACTACTGCAATACAGTGAGCGCCACTACTGCTAGCTAAATAAAAGATTCAAACTACGGAAGGCACTAACTACTGATAGGCATAGTTAGCAAATGAAAGATTTTAATAGAGAACAAACAATGTATTTACCTTAATAGTGTTGAAAAATCATAAGACACATAGCAGTTCATGACATCCAGTCTTACAAATTTCCAAACTCCGCCATTTCTCTCCCCACATCCACCACTGCTGGCGGCTCACCTCCAACTGCGCAACGCTACGCGCTGTTCACATCCAGCTGCCCAACATTACAATGGCAGACAACAATGCAAACTAGCCACAGACTGCACACAGCACAGCCAGTGATTTTCATACAGAGCGCTACGTAATGTTGCCAATAAGAAAACATAAACAGGCTACTTACAAATACAGTAATGAGACTGATGTGAAAAAAAAAGTTGCTTACCGTTTTAGTCGAGTTTAGTGTTGTCTCCTTCAAAGTAGTTGCATTCTGATTGCACACACTTTTTCCAGCGCTTCTGCCATTGATGGTAACATTTCTGGAACTCATCTTCTGTAATATCCTCCAAGACCCTCGTCAAAGCTTTTCGGACATTTTGTGTTGCTTGAAAATGGTGTCCCTTGACCGCCGTTTTGACTCTTGGAAACAGAAAAAAGTCGCATGGAGCGACATCTGGTGAATAAGGTGGCTGTGGTAGTACTGAAATTTGTTTTGAGTTAAAAATTGCTGTAGTGACAGAGCAGTATGGGATGGCGCATTATCGTAATGCTGAATCCAATTATCAGCAATGTTGGCACGGACACGAAGAACTCTTTTACGAAGTCTTTCTAAAATTTCTTTGCAGTAATATTGCCGGCCGCAGTGGTCTAGCGGTTCTAGGCGTGCAGTTCGGAACCGCGGGACTGCTACGGTCGCAGGTTCGAATCCTGCCTCGGGCATGGGTGTGTGTGATGTCCTTAGGTTAGTTAGGTTTAAGTAGTTCTAAGTTCTAGGGGACTGATGACCACAGATGTTAAGTCCCATAGTGCTCAGAGCCATTTTGCAGTAATATTGGTTAACTGTTTGTCCAGGAGGCACCCACTCTTTATGAACAATTCCCTTGGAATCAAAGAATACACAAGCATGTAGGTGACTTTTGACTTTGGCATGCGAGCTTTTTTTGGTTTTTTTGAGCACCTCTGCGAACTTTGGCGTTTTGTCTCTAGATCTTACTAAAAAAAACAACTTTCATCATCAGTGATAACACGGCTCAACAATTCTGGATTGATTTCCGTTTGCGCTAACAGATTGGCTGCCACATTTTTCCGTGTTTCTCGCTGTTGTGATGTGAGATTTTTGGGGGCCATTTTTGCACAAATCTTTCTCATACCAAGATCTTCAGTTATTATTAGACAAACCGTTTCTCGATTGATGTTCAGTTCTTCTTCAATCATTTTCACGGGTAATCTTCGATCAGATCGTGCGAGTTCATGCACCCTGGCCAAGCTGACATCCATCCATGAGGCTGATGGTCGTCCACTGCGGTCTTCATCTTCAACATTCGTTCTGCCTTCACTAAACATTTTATGCCAACGAAAAACTTGAGCTCTTGACATAAACTCCTCTCCAAAAGCCTTCTGAAGCTTACCGTAGGTTGTCGTTGCGTTTCGTTTTCACCCAATTTAACGCAAAAAGAAATGGCATACCGTTGTGCAATATTATGCGGTTCCATTCCCATGACGAGAGACACAAACATGTGTTAACTTATTACAGCACAACTAACGACTGAGCATTTGCATCGATGTGCCGCTTGGACTAGAAGCAGCTTATAGACCAAGGTCAAAGATATTGTCCCTACACAAGTCTGCAGGGTTGCCACATCTTGCAAAGAAAATGAGTCTCATTACTTTATTGTCGCACCTCGTATGTTTTCGTGAAAATACATGTCATTACTAACTGCACAATTACCTAATAGTTAATCCAATCTCCGCCATTATCGATTATAGCTTGGCACCTTTTAGGCATGCTTTTCACGAGATTTTCTGCATATTCTCTCGGTAATGGTCTCCATATTGCCCTGATTTTATATGACAATTACCTCTAAGTATATATTGGCTTTAATTTAAGCTTCATCTTAATATAAGATCAAACATTTTCGGTCGGATTTGCGTCCAGAGACATTGCAGGCCAATCCATCGTGGACTCTCCATTGTCTTGTTTCCACACTGTACAGAAGTGGCTGTGATGTTTCGGATCATTATCCTCTTGAAGCACCCAATTTGCCTCGTTCGTACCACATAGTTTCTTAACGAACCTCAGAAGACATTCTTGATAAATATTTGACATTTTTCACAGTTTAAATTGGCTGCAAAAAGTGCAAATAGCCAAAACCGTGTTTAGAGAAATATCCCCAAACATGCACTTGTACCGTGTATCTGGCAGTCCAGTAAAGCAACCTTTCAGGCTTCGTACAACAGGCTTTTGAAAGAGGATACCAGGCTCTTTGGATGATTTACAAGTAAAATTGCCCCGTGACGCTTCAGATATTTTGCACTCATTTTAAACTGCAACTAACTAAACAAAACATTCAACTCCCACACTGTTTATCTATACAATGTGCAAAAGCGCGCTGATGAGAGATTTGAGACCACTACGAGAGATGTCATTGCGGACGTTACATTTAAAATTATGGGGTACACTTTCTTGTGGAACTGACTGTAAGTGGTTCCCCAGTAGACCCATGCAGTACCGCTCTGTTGATTTTACTTTAACGTGTGGAGCTAAGGATTGTTGGATGGCTTCAAATTATCACTAAGCATTCTCCACTTCTATGCATATGTCAGATTCAACAGGAAACGTTTTCATCTGAATATATTTCATTCAAGGAAGGCCAAGAACTGTTTATCGGTGTTAAAATTACACGTTTCAATCCCTCTCAACCTATCAAAGGCTTATGCAATCTATGTGATACAGAACTGTGAAGCTGTATTGTGTGCCAAAAAGAATGAGCAACACACTATTAAGTAGCCATCCCCATTTTTAATAACTGTCAGTGAGCTGATGCATACAGCTTTAGATTTATATCACTTACATCGGTTGGCTGTGGAATTCTATACATACGTCTTGTGTTTGCTTATTGGGAGCTTTCTGAGGGGCTGAATATCAGCATGCTTTCGATAAACATTGATCCTGTTGTGCCCCAGGATAGTATCCGTGGTGGACATGAACACTTTTGCAGCACAGTGGGATGATCGAGCGCCCAAGTCTGCAAGCGGAGCATAATGACATCACTAAACCGATAGATACCATTATACCAGGGACAGAGCTGAGTGTCGTAAGGAGGCCTAGCTACAACACAACAATAAGTATTCAGATGCAGAACCAGCAGCAACGTGCCTCTGAAGGGTGAAGCAGCGATAGTCTGAAGTCACTAGGAGAGCCGACAGCAAGAGAAAACCAAGACACATCATGTCAGTGCCATCCCCACTGCCGTAGGGCGCAGCATTGGAAGCGCCAAGTATCCAGTGAGAGGGGAGGCTGTGGAGGACGACCCTCGGCACGTCTAACTGTCTTCGATCGTCTATAAAGCCACGAGTCTCGTTGGAAGGACGCTGCTGATACCAGTTGCATTGCCAACTTTTAGGGCAATGCTGATGGGGTGCAGCGGCCGCCATCACGCTGCAGGCCTGCTGGAGGCTTGACATGTGTGACCAGGACGCTGTCTGTCATCTGATTTCGAGAGGAAGGGCCACTGCTGCTGCTCATCCCATTACTGAGTCCGACACCGACACTGCTGGCTCCTGTCACCTGATTAGGGTCTGAGAGCTTGTAATGCCACTTCCTCGGACGAGAAATAAAAATCAAAAATTAGCTCCCAATACCCCAAAGATTTCCCCCCAAGTCCCAAATTCCTAGAAAAGTGAATAAGCGAACGAAGTTCCATTTATCACTATTATTAGGACAATAACAAATAATTAAATCAGGAATCTAAGACTTGACAATTTAGCAATCTACGAAAGAAAGATTAAATTTCAGTAAAATTAAAATCAAAATCATAATAAATCGCAAAATTAGCATAAATTAACATTCGCAAAGTAGAGCCAACGATCGCAAAGAATACTCCGTGTGAGTACTCTTTGGGAATCGTGAGTAATGACTAAGTATAATTCAATGCATTGTCACTACGTTACGAGAGTTAGCCGAAGCAGGTCATATATTTGAATGCTCGTACATGTAGGCGCGCTTAGATTGTTTTTGAGATTGAATAATTGCGATCTATTATGACGCAGTAATACGATCTTCTGACTTCAAATATCACGGCATTAGAATTCGAACGGAGGACTTTTACCTACTAGAATAAAGTGAACTTTTAGCTAGATAATTGAACTAAACACTACTTAGACAGTGATTTAGGCAACGAACACTGATAGACAATTTTCATCCATAATAGCCAGTGGTTTGTGGAACTTCAGTGATAGGTCCGAAGCATATAATTTAAATCCCCCCAACACCTGGGAAAGTTTTCTTCTCAAGGCTCGGTTAGGAAGTGACTGATATTGTGCAATAGAACACCCTCTCGTGCCAAGTCGTGCAGTTGCGATTTAAAATTCTATCAAATTATTGACATGAAACTCCCGAGTAATAATTACGCGCAGCGATAATATTTGACTGTAGCGCTCGGCGCTTGTGTAGAATCTTTGACTCAAATAACAAGCCCACTGTTACGATTTCTTAGATACTTGAAATTACGACCAGCTTGTAGGGAATTTGTTGTGGATGTGACTGTATTGGTTTTGTCATTAATATTTCATCATTAATCAGTTAAACATCGATTACGAACGATTAATTACAATTCCTGGTGCAGTAAATATCTCACGCACGTCGACATTTCGGTTCAGCACTGTCATTTTGTGTAACGTCGTCTTCGTAACTTTATAACGATCTCAACACTCTACCGACTGTCGCCGAACTTTAGCCGAGGCCAAGTACAAATCAAACCAAATCATCAAGAAGAAGAGCCGTTATAAGCTGACCCCTGCAAGTCGGCGATTACATCAGGTGTACCTGGGGGGCATCACTCCTGAGTGCAAATCTCCGATGTCAACGATAGCACTTTGGAGATCGATACACAGAGCTGGAGGCCACCGGCATCCTCAAGTCGACGTCCACCCAGTGACACTGTGCTGGCGGAACTGCGAGTCGAGCACATACTGGCCCCATTCTGTTGACGAGACTACCGCGTCGATAGATAAGGTCTGAGATTGTTGTTAGCTCACACTGCACTTTGTTTATTCTCGTGTAGACTATTACACAGTCACCCAGTTTCATTTTGTTCCATTTCTAGTATATTTTATAGAGTTTTTCTATTTTTCATTATCAAGGGATCGACATAATATTGTTTTTGCATATGGGGGTATTGTTTTGTCCAGGTATCCTTGCCTTCTGGAGGCATGGAAAAGTAACTACAAAGGTTCTTTTCTCTCAGGTCTCATGCTGTAATGGGGGCCCTGGAAGAGTGTGTGATCGTGGTGATACTGTACCTCTCCCGGAGAAGAGTAACAACTGCACTGCAGACCCAGCCCCTCGAGTCTGGAGTACTGCTTTCCAGGCAACTGGACATCTTGCTGACAGACCATGGATGGGAGCTTTGACTTGCGTTTAGTGCATGGGAGGTTAGGAATGACGTGCGTAGATTGCAAGAAGGGTTTCAGGAGTTGCATAAAGAAGTACAGAAAGATGGAATTTTAACCAAAATACGGGGGGAATACTGAGGTTTACAACTCTGGTATGAAAAACTACAGGAACAAGTGGCAATGGACGTGGTACTACTAAGCTGGTGCGTAAGAAGGGGGGTTGGTTAGACTCTGGTGGAAAACTACTGAAAACAGTGATAGCAAAGAATCCAGAACTGAAGGACACGATGGGGCGAATATAAGACGTAGCGCATGTTAATAGATCCATCGTGGAAAGGCATACCACTCAGTTGACAAACCTAGGATCACGTGTACAAAACACTACCAGCATAGTGCGAGAATTAACTGCTGAACCAGCGCAGAACACACTAGATATGGTGCAGGCCTTAAGCAGTGACTTACAGACAGTGCAAAAGCGACTGAACGCATTGGATGGGAGAGTGGTCATAGCCAGGCTGCTACGGGCACTAATAGATAGTCGAAATGATGCAAGAATTGGAGTAACCGCGCTACAAGAAGCAGTGTATCACGCCATCCATGGACAGCTAAGTTCTACATTTTTACCACCACAGCAATCCTAACCAGCCTACGCAAGGCGCAAATAGAATTTACAGCAGAATTACAGCACATAGTGGAACCAAAAGATGAAAATTTGTCACTATTCTGTCATATGTCCATTATTAAAATGAGTCCGATGGTGCAAGGCTACACATGTTAATTCGACTCCCCGAAACAGACGTCAGTGTGTGGTGTCAATGCTTTACCATATATTCCTATCCAGTCAAGTGGGAAATGGGGGGGGGGGGGGGGAATGTGTAAGGGTATGGAACAAAGATGTATTAATAATTACAGAGAAAAGGGATGCCTATGCCTTAATGTCTTTGGAAGACTTACGATCTGCCCAACAAGGATGATACACACTGGCATACAGGCATGTGCGGTCCAGTTGTTCCTGGGAAAAGCCGGAGCAAGTCTATCTCAAATCGCAGATTTCAAAGGTTAGGCATCCAGTGGGTCTACTCAGTTTTTTTCGGAAGAAGTGGTCATAGTAAACTGTTACTAACACGGGAAACCAACAGGTATGAGTAGAGTACAATTACGGGATGGAAATGAACTCCCATGCTTCTTGACAGAGCGTAGGGAACGATGCGGGAGACCCGCCCCGCCGTACTAGGCAGGGTCCTAATGGAGGTGATTTGCCGTTGCCTTCCTCCGACCGTAATGGGGATGAATGATGATGATGAAGACGGCACAACAACACCCAGTCATCTCGGGGCAGATGGAAATCCCTGACTCCGCCGGGAATCGGACCCGCGACCCTCTGCTCGGGAAAAGAGGACGCTACCGCGAGACCACGAGCGGTGGACAATTACGGGATAGCGTAATAAAAATAAACGATATGACTTACGACTTAACGGGCGCGACATTTTGTGTACCAGCTTCAATCATTGGTATGTCCATACTTAAGTGGTGTAAGAGATCCATGACTAAGGAATTTATTACTAGCGCACTCGAGCAGATGTAACTTCGATGGATTGCTCACGCGCTGCCTGCGATATGTAAGCTACAACAGAATCGCAGACCAGAGAGCAGTGTCGGCTGCAGTAGGAACTGTGTCGGCAGTGGTAGTGGTAGCTCGCAGTCGGGCGGTTGGGCCGGCCGTGCCTGAGCGATGTAGTGTAAGGCAAAAGCAGCAGCGCGCATATCTAATTTGATACAACTAAATTTGTACTATTGTCATGTCAAGTCCCATGTAAATATTTTTTTAAAATCTTTTAATAATAACCTTTCTTATAAAATTAACTTCTGGCAATCATTCATCCGAATTTAAAGAATTTACTAATTTCTGCAATCCATGGTAATTCCGATTATCGTAAAGAAAAATCAGTTGTTTCATTTTATACAAGACAAATCTAGCGGCCATCATTGCACTGGGCTGTGCCAGAAAAATTTCTTATAGGAACAGATATACAGGGTGAGTCACCTAACATTACCGTTGGATCTATTTCGTAAACCACATCAAATACTGACGAATCGATTCCACAGACCGAACGTGAGGAGAGGGGCTAGTGTAATTGGTTAATACAAACCACAAAAAAATGCACGGAAGTATGTTTTTTAACACAAACTTACGTTTTTTTAAATGGAACCCCGTTAGTTTTGTTAGCACATCTGAACATATAAGCAAATACGTAATCAGTGCCGTTTGTTGCATTTTAAAATGTTAATTACATCCGGAGATATTGCAACCTAAAGTTGACGCTTGAGTACCACTCCTCCGCTGTTCGATCGTGTGTATCGGAGAGCACCGAATTACGTAGGGATCCAAAGGGAACGGTGATGGACCTTAGGTACAGAAGAGACTGAAACAGCACATAACGTCCACATGCTAACGCCTTTTTATTGGTCTTTTTCACGGACGCACATGTACATTACCATGAGGGGTGAGGTACACGTACACACGTGGTTTCCGTTTTCAATTACGGAGTGGAACAGAGTGTGTCCCGACATGTCAGGCCAATAGATGTTCAATGTGGTGGCCATCATTTGCTGCACACAATTGCAATCTCTGGCGTAATGAATGTCGTACACGCCGCAGTACATATGTCGCCGCAGGCTGCCACAATACGTTGTTTCATATCCTCCGGGGTTGCAGGCACATCACGTTACACATTCTCCTTTCACGTACCCCACAGAAAGACGTCCAGAGGTGTAATATCAGGAGAACGGGCTGGCCAATTTATGCGTCCTCCACGTCCTATGAAACGCCCGTCGAACGTGTACCTCACCCCTCATGGTAATGTACATGTGCGTCAGTGAAAAAGACCAATAAAAAGGTGTTAGCATGTGGACGTTATGTGCTGTTCCAGTCTCTTCTGTACCTAAGGTCCATCACCGTTTCCTTTGGATCCCTACGTAATTCGGTGCTCTCCGATACACACGATCGAACAGCGGAGGAGTGGTACTCAAGCGTCAACTTTAGGTTACAATATCTCCGGATGTAATTAACATTTTAAAATGCAACAAACGGCACTGATTACGTATTTGCTTATATGTTCAGATGTGCTAACAAAACTAACGGGGTTCCATTTAAAAGAACGTAGGTTTGTGCTAAAAAACTTACTTCCGTGCATTTTTTTATGGTTTGTATTAACCAATTACACTAGCCCCTCTCCTTACGTTCGGTCTGTGGAATCGATTCGTCAGTATTTGATGTGGTTTACGAAATATATCCAGCGGTAACGTTAGGTGACTCACCCTGTATATGCGTTATCCGGCGACTTCTTTGAGGTAAGAACTTTCAATTTATTCAGAATGATCTTTCAGGGCCATGACGCAGCACTGCTGACGCCCAAATTTACCAGTTTAGATTCACAGTCAGTTAATTATTGAAAGGTTATATATGAGTTACATTTTTTATTAGGAGGTTAGTCACGTTATTACTGCAAGGTTACGGAATAGTATTCTTTGACGAGGTTACACTAAATGTGAATGTTATATAATTATATATATTTTTTTCTGTTGGGAGGTTACACATCACAGGCAGCGCGTGAGCAATCCATCGAAATTACATCTGCTCGAGTGCGCTAGCAATAAATTCCTTAGTCATGGACCTCTTACAGTGGGAACAACTTATGTTGTATTGACCCGAGAAGCCGCTAAAGGTGCTGCCTACCCAAAACTTAATCTTACTAAATAACATCGTGAATCCGGACAGTCTATGCTCCCTACACGAACTAGTAGCAATGCAAGAAGGGAGAATTACAGCAAAACAAATGTTCCAGCGCATACAGAAATACCGCGATTGACAACATCTTAGTATCACGACTATGAGCATGACGTCTACCACCGCGGAAGTGGTTATGATTGCGATTTGTGTAATCTTCTTCTGTTTTAAACGAAAGTCAGCACACTGCTCATATTTACCTGTGCGCCGAATACCTACTCATTGGTTTGCAAATAAAGCTCAGACATAATAAGGTAATTATATGAAAACTAGTAGAAGAACCTACAAGTGTATGAATAATTGTGTTAGCTTACAAGAAATGACTTCTGCAAAGACCTATGTCATCGATTCGCACTATCAGCCGTTGAGAATCAAGTACATCAGCTGTATCGTAATGGAAGTATAATTAAAACTATATAACTATATAATGTATAACTATTCGTGGCAAATATGTAAGAGGAGATTATTACAGGTATTCCAAACTGAAAAAGTCGAGATGAATTTTCTGAATGAAGGGGTAGATATTTAGTATCCCCGGCGAACACTAAAAACTGGGGCAAGCTCTAGCTTGGCAGCTCTTGAAAGCCAACTGGCCTATATCAGTGACCAGTAGACAGACAGCTAGGGGGAAATCCTGAGCGAGTTGCAGCAGACATGGTAGCTATTGCAGCACACAGGAACGACTGAACAGCCAAGTTGTAGACAAATCATAACGCCATCATGGAAGCCGAGAGATACCGTCGTACTAGTGACACAGCACAATGTCGTAAGGAGGCCTCGGCACAGTGCAACAATAAGAATTCAGGTACAGAACCACAGAAAAGAGCTGCTGAAAGATGAAGTTGCGAAAGTCTGAAATCACTAGGAGAGCTGAGAGGGGGGGAAGACCACGGCACGTGATTTCATTGGCATCTCCACCACCACAGAGTGCACGGAATACGTGAACATACACTGATGAGCCAAACCATTATGACCACCTGCGTAATAGCTTGTTTGTCCGTCTTTGGAGCGATAAACATCACGTATCATGGATCTAAAAGTTTATTAGGGTGTGCGGAGGTATGTGACATTAGATGTCTATGCACAGGTCACGTAATTCGCGTAAATAATGGGTCGCTGATTTTCGTACGCGGTGATGGCGCCCGATAGCGACCTAATTGGGTTCTACAGGATTTACAACAGGCGAATTTGGTCGCTGAGACATCAACGTGCGTTCAATATAATTCTCCTCAAACTACTGTAGCACATTTCTGGCTCTGAGTCACGGACAGTTATACTGCTGATAGATGACATCGTCTTTAGGGAAGCGTTGAGCGTGAAGAGATGCAGGTGATTCGCAGCTGTCAGTGTGTCTTTGGTTACTAACGAAGGTCTCATGCAAGCGGAGGATAGTATAATACCGCTCGCACCAGCCTGTGTCAGTGGCCCGCTGCACATTTCCAGCCGCCGTTCACCTCGATGGCGGCTTTTGTGGAGATGACCATCGACCTAGTATAGCAAAAATGTGATTCACCCAAAGATATCGGTGGTCGAAGTCCATTGGTCCCATGCCGACTGCAATCGTAATTGGTTATGTTGTTAGGTCAACGAGTGAATACTTGGTGACGGTCTGCTGTGGAGCTCCATGTTCAACAGTTTATGATGAATGGTATGCTCCAAAACATTTGTGCGAGCACCAGCGTTGTGCTCTTCCGGTAGAGATGCCACAGATCACCATGAACCCTATTTTACCAAGCAGACAAACCTCCGAATCCCACATTCTGTGAAGAGTCGTGGACGTCCAACCATTTAGAGCCTAGCGGTAGTTTCTCTGTCCTCTTACCTTTCTGACGACAGATGCTCACGACAGTATCATGTGAACATTCGACCAGCTTCGCCATTTACTCGTTCACATGCTCAGCAAAGTAATAATCTGTCATTTGTTAAAGTTGCTTATGTCGATGGATTTCTCCAGTTGCAGCCCACATCTTCACTAGGTTGATTCGCCGTCCTTGTCTGCTTAGCCTATATACTTTTGTTACCGTTTCGCATGCCCGCAACGCCACCAGAGAGCATCCAACGTCGTGGTAGTCAATGTTTCAAATGGCTCTGAGCACTATGGGACTTAACTTCTGAGGTCATCAGTCCCCTAGAACTTAGAACTACTTAAACCTAACTAACCTAAGGACATCACACACATCTATGCCCGAGGCAGGATTCGAACCTGCGACTGTAGCGGTCACGCGGTTCCAGACTGAAGCGCCCAGAACCGCACGGCCACACCGGCCGGCGGTAGGCAATGGTCATAGCGTTTTGGCTTATCAGTGTAAACACCCCACACCTTTCAACAAATGTCTGATTGCTGAGTACAGTCCACGTGCTTAGCTGGGTGGTGCCGGTTGGTGTGGCCGAGCGGTTTTAGGCGCTTCAGTCTGGAACCGCGCGACCGCTACTGTCGCAGGTTCGAATCCTGCCTCGGCATGGATGTGTGTGATGTCCTTAGGTTAGTTAGGTTTAAGTAGATCTAAGTTCTAGGGGACTGCTCACCTGAGATGTTAAGACCCATAGTGCTCAGAGCCATTTCAACCATTTTTAATAGTTGCCAGCACGGTAGCTTGCCCGGTCAGAGGGTTAGCTACCCTCTGTAATAAAAATACTGAGTGAACGGATCAACAAAGAACCCGAACGAGTGGCATCGGGCGTCCGCCCCGAACAAATTCAACGAACAATATGGAACAAAATGAGATAAAAACGGTGGTAATGTGCTCGCCTCCCATGCAAGCGGACCCGGGTTCGATTCCCAGCCGGTTTGGAGATCTTCTCCGCTCGGGGACTGGGTGTTGTCTTGTCCTCGTCATCATTTCATCCTCATCACCGGCGCGCAAGTTGCCCATCGTGGCGCCGACTGAAATAAGACTTGCACTTGGCGGCCGAACTACTCCATATGGGGCCTCCCGGCCAACGATGCCATACGCTCATTTTCATATTTTTTGCTGAGTGCAGATTGTTAGATTGCTGACTGCCCAGTGCGTTGCCTCAGCCCTTGTGTCAGTAGCAAAAATGGTTCAAATGGCTCTGAGCACTATGGGACTTAGCTTCTGAGGTCATCAGTTCTCTGGATCTTAGAACTACTTAAACCTAACTAACCTAAGGACATCACACACATCTATGCCCGAGGCAGGATTCGAACCTGCGATCGTAGCGGTCTCGCGGTTCCAGACTGTAGCGCCTAGAACCGCTCGGCTACTCCGGCCGGCTGTCAGTTGCAGTTATCCAGTGAGAGTTGAGGCAATGGAGGTCGACCGTCAGCATGCCTAGCTGTCTTCAGTCGTCTATGAAGCCACATGTCAGACTGTAAGGACACTGATGATACCAGCTACAAAGCTGACTGATGTGGCACGAAGTCTGTCATCATTCTGCAGGCCTGCATGACCAGGATGGTGTCTAGCATCTGCCTTCGAGAGGGAGGGCCACAACTGCTGCTAATCCCATTCCTGAGGCCGACACCGGTTCTACCGATTTCCGCCTTCTAAATGGGGGCTGAGAACTGACCCCTGCGAATACTTAAGGTGGACCTGGAGGATGTGACTCCCAGGTGCAAATCTTCAACATCAACGAGAGTACTCTTGAGATCGGTATGCAGAGCTGGTGGTCACCGGCGTCCATAAGTTGATGACTGCCCCGTGACATAACTGGTGCCATCCGACGCTTCGCTGCACTGACGGAACCACAAGCTGAGCGCATACCGACCCTCTTCTGCTGATGAGGCTGCTGCTCTTCTGCCCCAGCTGTGGCGTGGAGCTCTGGAAGACAAATCCTGTACTGCTGCTTAATAAATGTGTTATTGTCAACAACGTTTTGCTGGTGTTCTCGAGAGTAGCTAGGTCCTAGGCGCATCGCGCCCGATTCTGTCCTGATGACTCTAGGAGTCTGGAACCAGGCTCTTTTAATCCTGTGTTAGTCAGCTCACTTTGTTCGTCCGCGAGACCCAGAAGGCAGTAGATGCCATGTTCTTCAGCTTCTGGCCACTGTTCGATACTGTTCTATGATGTCAACACATGAGCAAAATATGAAATATCACACCAGATTTATGATTGTACTGAAGAGTTCCTGTCAAATAGTATAGTGTGAAAACACGCTGTGTTCGTTCACGACGCCAGATGGCGGTAAGTACTGTTGTCTATGCTGATACTGTGCTCCTTGGCTAATTGTCAACGTTCAGTGAAAATCCCCGCTTTTGCCACAAGAACTAAATACGGAACATCAGACCAGATTTCTGGTTAGATTGAAGAGTTTCTAGCAGAAGTCATCCTATTCTCAATGCCGAGGAACGTTCAGGCGTAAAAGGAGTGTAAGCCATTCCTCTGTGGAGACCTATAGCATTTAACAGCGGCCAGTCTGGCACAGTCATCAGAAGTATGTCCGCCCCGATAGCTGAATGGTCAGCGTGACGGAATGCCGTCCTAAGGGGACCGGGTTCGATTCCTGGCTGTATCGAGGATTTTCTCCGCTCAGGGACAGGGTGTTGTGTTGTCTATACGTCTTTTCATCCCCATCCGGCGTGCAGGTCGCCCAATGTAGCGTCGAATAAGACCTACACCAAGGCGGCCGGACCTGCCCTGTAAGAGATCTCCCTGCCAAAGACGCCGAAACCTCATTTCCATATCACAAGTATCAGATATCACCACCGCAAAGTGCTCAGCGCAATAGAACGCCATCCAACTCTAAAATTAGAATATGGAGCATCAGCGCAGCCTGTCCTTGGCATCGATGTTATGCGTAGTAGTCTGTAAATCTGTGGAACCGTTCTTTTACCTTCTTATATACAGGATGTACCGGTGCTTTTTCCTTTCGCCTGGGAATGTGGGGCAGGCTCTTCAACAGGACTGTTACACACTCCATTTTTGACGCGAACCTAGACTGAAAAATCTGGTGTATTGAGGTCAAGTGATCTTGGAGCCAAGTTACAGGCTGTTGCCGACCAATACAGTTTTCGACCATATTCGCGCGTCAGTTGTCGCCTCATATCAGCAGCGAAATCTGCCTGTGATTCCATAGACCATGTACTATATTCTCCAATTCTATGCGAGGTAAGATGGGCCGTGGGTGAAATTTGAGCCAAGTTAGTAAGGATGATAGAGGAATCTCTACGTAGTACCTTTTTAAAAGAAAAACTGCTCACGGTCACTAGATTTAGATTTATTTTTAAAGATCGTACAAATAGCCCAAGGAAAGGAAACTGTCTGACAGAAGAGGGCAGGAGGGGAGGGGGGAGGGGCAATAAGTGCTATGTCGCTTTTGTCGAACAATGTTCTCCTACCGGTCCCGAATTCGATACCTAGTTGTTACTTGGGCGTCGGTAGGGACACGGTATTATATGAAAACTATCGATTACTGGTGAGCAGAATCGTAAGTTAAGTATTGTGCTCATAATAGTGTCTTGAGATATCGATACTTTTCTTTGATAAAAAGATAAGAATGGATGGTCACTGTAGGCTCACACCTCTCTATTTCTGCTTTTAAAATTTTTCTGTAATGGAGAGAGACAGTCGATTTTCACAAGTCTTAATGAGCTAGTACAAGCGTTAAAGCAGGTAATGGTTCTTTTCGATTACCTTGTTAGATAAATAATTTTATCTTACTGCTACGGTGGATAATTGCTTAAATGCATTTTCGTATTTGAAGAATTTGCCGAAGATATCAAATTGTTGAAACAGATTCCGCACCTTACTTGATTATTCTCTAGTTTATCAAAATACTGGTAAGTTTCACTTTCGATAGGCGTCATTGTGTCTGCTGTTTCAATAATTCTTCCATGTACACAACATAGACAACAATACAAATAAACAAGAAAGTCGGATCGTAAAAAGAAGGGAATTCCAAGTGAACGAACTGTAAACGAAACGTTGACAAGGTTGGCGACACGACGCAAATGTTTTCGCACACCCCATTCTGTTGCTCCCATATACGAGGCTTAAAATCTGCATAAACAAGAAAAACGTATTAAATCATTGCTACGGTCAGCTGATACGTTACCTGCTACAAAGTACCGATATGGTAAAAAGCACCTGTTGAAAAGTATCGAGTAAAAAAAGTATCGAATCGAGATTTATTCAGTCGTATGGTGATTTTATACAATATACAGCTGATACAAGGCAAGTGATTTTATACAATATACATATGATATAAGACACGATTAAACTTTGAAGTCTGTGTTTTTCAACTAATTAATTAAGCTGGGTGTGAGAGTGAACAAGTCGTCGGGAATTCCAGGGTACGAATGAAGTGGACAGCGTTGGACTAAACGTTCAATTGTCTGCTCTTCTTGATTACATTCACAGACTGGTGAACTGATCCAGCCCCATTTGTACCTGATGTAGCTACAATAACCATGTCCAGTCCTGAACCTGTTGAGGCGGCACCAGAAGTCCCTCGGTAGGTCAAAACCTTTTGGCTTCTTTGTGGAATCAAGGTGATGGGCTCTTGTTCCCTATGTTTTTGTTGACCATTCATGCTTCCAGCTTTCATTTAGATCAAAACCATCCGCGATGAGCTGTCCTGCAATAACACTTGCTGGTCTTTTTGATCGCAATCCTTGCTGTGGTGGATGACAGAATTCCTGGTGCAGTGATAGAGAGGGTGATGCAGAGATTTTCTTGGCCTTCCTCAGTATAGCTTGTTTCCGCCTTAAGTGAGGGAGAGGGATGTGACTCAGTACTTATGTTTTGTGTCTGCCTTCTTCACGTGTACACTTTCTGTGGTGTCACCGCCAGACACCACACTTGCTAGGTGGTAGCCTTTAAATCGGCCGCGGTCCATTAGTATACGCCGGACCCGCGTGTCGCCACTGTCAGTGATAGCAGACCGAGCGCCACCACACGGCAGGTCTAGAGAGACTTACTAGCACTCGCCCCAGTTGTACAGCCGACGTAGCTAACAACAGTTCACTGACAAATAAGCTCTCATTTGCCGAGACTATAGTTAGCATAGCCTTCAGCTACATTTGCTACGACCTAGCAAGGCGCCGTATTCAATTAAAATTTATTATATGAAGCACGTATCATCAAGAGCGATGTTATAAAATTATGGATTAAAGTTAAGTATTCCAGTAGCTACGTACTTTTCTTTATAGCATTCATTACGTATCCTGTTTCAGACCTCACGCCAGCCTGCGTGAGTTTAAGCGCGTGCCTTTCGGCTTCCTCTCATTGTGTCTAGGCTGTCTTGTCTAGACACAACACTTTCCAACCAGACAGGTGCACAGTACTCGGCAGCAGAGTACACAAGAATGATACCAGTTAAACGCAGACAGACAGCAGAGGTTCCCCAGGTGGTACCACTGAGCTTATGTAGTATGTTGTTCCTTGCAGCAACTTTATGAGAAAGCTTGGTGATGTGCTCTTTGTAGCTCACGGTTCTATCTAGAGTGATTCCGAGATATTTTGGGAAAGGATTGTACCTCAACGTTTGTCCATTGAGCAGAACTCTTGGTTTGTTGTTCGCTGCACGTTTCGTTAGATGGAAACAAGAGACTTCAGTTTTTGATGTGCTTGGGGTCAGTCTCCAGGTCTTAAAGAAAGTTGACATTTTCTCCAGATCCTCCGTAAGAATTCGTTCACCATCTTCGAAATTACTGCTCTGTGCTACCAGTGCGATGTCATCAGCATAGATGAATTTATTTGATATTGTGGTTGGTAAATCATTAATGTATAAATTGAATAGTGATGGGGCTAAAACAGATCGAGATGAAAGTGCTCGATACAAAAAAGTTTTCCGTGCCCATAAGTAGTAGCCATGTGGCATAAGACCTTCTGTTCAGATTACGTCAACTTTCATGTGCTTCAGTTCGAATTTTACTTTCTCAATTCAACGGACTTCTGACTGCTTCGATGCGGCCCAGCAGGAATTCCTCTCTTGTGCAAACCTCTTCATGGTAGAGAACACTTTCACACTATGTCCACAGTCATTTATCGGACGTACTGCAACTTTTGTCTTCCCCCTGAAGTTTTTACCTTTTCCAGATCCCTCTAGTGATATGGGAGTTATTGCCTAATGCCTTAAGACATGTTCTATCATCCTGTTCCTTCTTCTTATCAATGTTTTCAATCGGTAACTATCTACGCCGATTTTTCGGACGACCGCCTAATTCTTTATTTTATCACTCCACTAAGTTCCAACATCCTTTTGTAGCATCACATCTCAGACCCCTCTATTCTCTTCTCTTCCAGTTTTCAAACAACCCACGATTCACTACGATACAATACTGTACTCGAAACGTACATTCTCAGAAATTTCTTCAAAAGACTGAGGCCAATGTTTGCTATCAGCAGACCTCTCTTGGCCAGGAATACGCGCTTTGGCTGTGCTAATCTGCATTTATGTCCTACTTGCTTCGTCCGTTATGTGTTATTTTGCTTTCAAGGGAACATAATTCCGTAGCTTCGTGGTCCCAAATTTTAATGTTCAATTTACCGCTAATCTCATCTCTGCTATTCCTCATTACTTTCGTGCTCCTTCGGTTTACTGTCAATCCATATTCTGTACTCATTAGACTGTTCATTCCATTCAACACGTCCTGTAATTATGCTTCATTTTCACTGAGAACAGCAATGTTATTTGGTATGCTTCCACCCAGAACTGTAATCTCACGCATGAACCACTTTATTTTCGTAATTGGTTCTTCGTGGCAAAGATTGAACGATAGGGTCGAAAGACTACTTCCCTGTCTTACATCCTTTTCAATATGAGCACTTCGTACCTGGTTCTTATTGTTCCTTCTTGGTTGTTGTACATATTTGACCCGTCTTTCCCTATAAGTTATCCCTATTTATCAGAGAATTTCTACATGTTCTACCATTTTGCATCGTCTAACGCTTTTTCTAGGTCGACAAAAGCTATGAACGTCTCTTGATTTTGTTTGCTTGCTTGCATTATCAATCGCAAGGTCAGAACTGCCCTTGCCATCTTCGGTATTGTGTGGACGATATTTTTGCCGAAGTCTGATAGTATGTTTTCAGGCTTATAGATCCCACACATCAACTTGAATAGTCGCTTCCTCCAATGATTTCAGAAATTTCGAAGGAATGTTATTTATCCCTTCTGCCTTATTTGATGATATATCTTCTAAGGCTGTATTAAACTCTACGCGTAATAATGGATCTCCTATGTCTTTCATATCGACTCCCATTTCTTCCTCGATCACATCATCAGAAATGTCTTCCCACTCGCAGAAGCCTTCAATGTACTCTCTCCATCCGTCCGCTTAACTAGGCTTAAGAGTTGAATTTCCATTTCACACTTAGTGTTGACACTTTTTCTTGAAATTTCACCGGAGATTGTTTTGGCTTCTCTGTGAATGCTCAAGCAGTCCTTCCGATGACCATTTATTTTTAGATTTCTTCACAATTTTCCTGCGGCCATTTATACTTGGCTTTCCCGTACTTTCTTCTTATTTCATTCCTAAGTGACTTCCGTTTCTATATCCCTGAATTTCCCTGAATATTTTTTTACGTCTTTCTTTCGTCCTGAATTGAAGTATTTCGTCTCCTAACCAAGGTTTTTGTCTGACACACTCCTATGATAGCCCGTTTTAGAGATGTCCATTCATCGTATGGTCATCTATTGTGATGTTCATTATCTGTGTATCAGTTGTCTCAGAGTGCTTCAAACGCACCTTATCGTTCCTCTGTACTTTAGAGTATCACTCTTCCTTGCACAATGTTTCTTCCAGACGAGTTTCCTAAAATTCAGCCAACCCTTCATCACTACTAAGTTGCGATCCGAGTCTATTACTGCTCCAGGGTACGCCTTACAATCCAATAACTGATTTCGGAATCTCTGTCGGACCATGATGTAATCAAGCTTGAATCTTCCCTCACCTCCAGGCCCTTTCCAAGTGTAACTCCTCGTCCTCTAATTTTTGAACAGTGTATTCGTTATGACTATTTGAAATTTACTGAGCGACTCATTAGTCTTTCTCCCTTCTCATTCCTACTATCAAGCTCATACTCTCCGATAACTCTTCGACGTTTCTTCTCCTAGTAACAAGTGTCAA
The DNA here is from genome assembly GCF_023864345.2 of Schistocerca serialis cubense. NCBI lineage: Eukaryota > Metazoa > Arthropoda > Insecta > Orthoptera > Acrididae > Schistocerca > Schistocerca serialis. Next base: position 1,063,248,597 of record NC_064638.1, on the reverse strand, counting down.
TTCCCCTTAATTATTGAATTATCATCACCTTTTACATACATAATTATCCGTTTAATATCCTCATTTAATAACTCTGTCCGTTCATCTTCTGCTTGTGTTGACAGTACGTGCGTTGGTCTGCTTTCGAATCTGATGAGAACAACTCCATCACTGAACTGTTAACAGTAATTCACTCTCTGCCCTATTTGGCTGTTTCATATCAAATCCTACCCCTGTTTTACCTTTTCCGCAGCAGCTGTTATTACCCGATATTTGTCTGACCAGAAATCCTTACCTTTTTTCCATTTCGCTTCGCTGATCCCAGTATATGTATACTGACTCTGCACTTACCCTTTTCAGATTTTCTACTTTCCCTACAACGTTCAAACTTCGGACATTCCGCTACGATTTGTAGTATGTTACCATTACATTGACTGCTCTATCTTTTCCTCATAGTTACATCCCCTTCCCCCGTTTTGCCAGTCCCATTACTACAATTTTTTTAAAAATATAAAACCATGATCTTGTACATAATAGTTCTCAGCATCCAAACGATGTGTGCGTCGAAATTAACCGGCTTAAGAAGTACTTTCACAAAAAACAAGTATGGTTGCCATCGCACTTTCTGTATCAACTAGAGCATGCAGGAAAATGGCTTTCATACAGGTGCTTGATGCAGGGACTTTCACTGTTTTACCTGTTTATGTGCTGAATTCCATCTGACGCTTTGTGAGACATAACACGGTAGGAAGGGAAAAAACTAAGTTTTGGAGATGTAATGGTTCCAGAAATAATTTCGCAACACTCGTCGTCGCTTTATCATTTTTGCATTCCTTAGAAGTGGGAAGGAGTGGAGCTAGGGGAGGGGCAAAATTTTCACAAAAATAGTAGTGAACTTAGTGTTGCACGGATAAGCCACATGACAAAACTGATCTGCTATTGCTGGAACACTGTAGAACCATGAAGATCCACTTGAAGGAACGAAAGCTGGAGTGTACTGACAATAGTCGGCAGAAGCAAAGTTCAAATACAACCGCACTTCTAATTGTGGTTCAGGGTTTTGGTTCGTTGTCGGTCCTCCATCTGTAACAACTTCAATATTCATGAAACGTTAACCTTCACAAATAAGAACAGTTCTTCCTTCGACAGTGGCGAATGGTCCTCAAATAATGTGTTGTTTTGAAGAGCATAACAGTGCATTAATCAACTACAATTCTGGAAGCGTTAGCAGGGGATCATCTACTCGTGTACAAATACCATTGTTTTGTGGTCTGAAAAAAAAGAGTTTTGAGATGCGTAAATAGTACTGTACGTCAACGAAAAACAAATGCGTGCACGCAGGCACATATTCACGTATGAGCAGGGGCGCCGACTCTATGGTTGCTCCAGTGCTCGCGCTCCCTCCCTGAATTTTTTTGGTGAAAGGAACTAAAGCAGAATAAATTTAAAAAATACGGAAACATTGGGAAAAAGTCGAAGCTGTCAATCACACCGATTTTGACGTCCCGCTCTCGCGTTGGCCCATGCAACACTGCCTTGCGCTTCTCAGTCCTCCAGAAACAGCTGACAAGTGCTCAGCGCTACTCTCTCGCAGGAACGTCACGGAAGTTTTTGAACGTTCTGCCCCAAGAGCAGCAGCCGGCAGAGATTTCAACGGCCTACTTTTCGCCGACAAAAATTCACTCATGCAGTGCTGTTATTTGTGGAGCAGTAACTTTTAGTTCATATTGTTTTTATTGCCTAATGCAGTATCGTTTAGATGAAACTAGCGACGAGTATCAACACGAGCATGTTTCAATTTGCTTTCGATGTGTCAGTTTCAAATTAATGAATTATTTTTTGGTTTCTGTAATACGGAGTCTACTACATCTGAAGTATTGTTGACAGTTTTGATGGACGTCCTCACTCGTTTTTGAGTATATTTCAAGACAGGCAGAGGTATTGCCGACGGTGCGGCATATACGACAGGCGCTTTTTCTGTGTTGCAACAAAACTCAAAGACGTTGAGCAGCAAGTTCCATATTTTCCCTGTTTGGCCTATTCTTTGAATATTGAGACCCAAGAAGCATTGCAAAATGAGACTATGATGTGAGATTACCTTTCAAATGTGAAAACAATGACCAATTTTCTACGTGGGTCTCCACAGCGACTAGCAATATTTGGCCTCTACATCCTGTGGCTCTTCGGTCTTTTTGCCGTGTCACGTGATGCTTTAGAATAACCATTTTCCCGAATTACGATTAATTAATTTTGTTCTTTGAGGAAATCCGTGCCGTTGCTAAGGCTAAAGGTTTTTTTAAATTTTCCGTGTTCTTTTGAATTTCTCTTTGTCACTATACTTTTTAATGAAATTTTAGAGCCACTTGATATTTACAATGTTTTTCTGCAAAGTTTCTCTCTACAGTTCGATAAAGCCGTGGACAATATTAACAGTCTTCGTACATTCATATTTAAATTGGATGAAGGTGGGACACAGCTGGTATAATTTTTGTTAAAAATGAAACTCCTCCAGATTTTAATTTTATTTGGCTACTAGTTTCGACGTTGCGTCAACGCCATGTTCAGGCCCGTGCATTTTGATGAAATCAATTGTGTGTGGCTCAGTACTAGAAGTCCGCGGTGAGATCAATACGTGCTCCACATGGATGGCGGGCAGTAACTTACAGCTGGAGGAGTTTCATTTTTAACAACAACAACAACAAAAATATTAACCGTGTCCAAGATATTCTCGAACCGATGAAAGTTTCGGCGAAGTATGGAGCTCTTGCTTGACCAAAAGTTTTGACTTCGAAGATCCAAAACTTTCAAAAAGTCGAAAGATTTCCCGAAAACCTGAAGACGCCGTTCTACCCTATACTTTCGCCAGCCCTCGAGGTTATTAAGGGAGAATTTATTTTGAGGTTTTAGATATTGTGACCCAGTGTTTCGAGGATGATTCTGTAACGGTGCTACGACGTATTTCACGCAAACAGAAACATTTCTTCTTTCCAAAACTAAAGACTGACGTTACGTAATAGAATTTTAGAAGAATTCGACCGAGAAAGATTAACTGTGCCCAATAATATGTTAGATGTGTGTAAATCTAAAAATAATTTCGTTGGAAGTGTGGAAGATTCACACAAGCAGTAAAAACCTTCAACGTGCGTCCGTGGCGAACATTTCCATCAGACGACCCACTATTCGTAGATGTTACCGGTATTACCTCGGCGTATCATAAAACGCTCAAAGGACTAAGTGGAAGGACTGGACCTTAGGGCAGGGGAGCATTCACTTTCTATTGTTCACAATATTTATTGAAGTCAATCAACAGAAATAACAATTATCATAAACTTCAAGTGAGAGAACATTTGCACATGAAGCCCATCAGTTGACTTGAAAAACCAAAGAAAGTAAAACAACTTTTCAAATGAGAAAGGTAATACCTTTTTATAAAACGTAGAATACACTGAACGCCTAAAGGGCTACCTAAGATCATTTACAGAGAATTTTAAAACCCCATATATATATATATATATATATATATATATATATATATATATATATATAATTTTAAGGGTAACATTACACATGAACTGTAAATAATTATATTTTGTATTAACCAAATAGTGAAGAAATAACATTCATAATAATAAACTTCCAGTCAAAGAACATTTATACATGAAGCCTTTTAGTTGGCTTTAATTACCAATGAATGTATAACAACTTTTCAAATGAAAAATGTAATACCTTTTTTTTATAGAAAATAGAAAACACTGCAAGCCCAAAGGGCTATCGTAAGTTCATTTACAGACAGTTTTGAAATCTTGCCCAAATATAATCGTTTAAAAGAAACAGTAACCTTACATACGGACTCCCAACTAGACAGGTAATAATATGAATCAGACACTTCTCTTACAAATAATTCCCAGCTCACGGCATCGGCCTAGCGCGGACATGAACGTCCAGCGGACGGCCAAGACGGGCCACACCTGGTTGTACCGCTGAGGCCCGATTTATCGGCCCGACCGAGGTCACGAAGTACAGTAGGTGCGCCCAACTTCACTCCCCGGGTGCCCCTCTCCCGAGCGGATAACTCAGAGGGCTGTCATTGGGTGCACCTGGGCCTTAACGGAGCGTTCAGTTCCGTCAGATGCAAGAACAAGCGAGAACTGAAAGGTGTAGCCCAGACCGATCACCTAGGCACAGATGTAGAACAAATTATCAACAATTATAGTCCAACAAATCGCACGTGCTGACGCAGCAACACGCTACAACCAAATGTCTCAAACAGTGCTATGTTAATAAAACCAAAATGAATCACTTAAAACTAAAAAATGGCTCTGCGCACTGTGGGACTTAACATCTGAGGTCATCAGTCCCCTATAACTTAGAACTACTTAAACCTAACTAACCTAAGGACAATACACACGTCCATGCCCGAGGCAGGATTCGAACCTGCGACCGTAGCAGCAGCGCGGTTCCGGACTGAAGCGCCTAGAACAGCTCGGCCACACTGGCCGGCTCACTTAAAACTACTTTAAATAAAAAAGCATAGTAACAGTATCGCAAGAGTTAAAACAAATTGCAACTGCTAAATTTACAAGTAACAATTAAACAAGACCCAGGGTTGAGATATTTTAAGTAACCGATTGAGCTCACTTCCACACGTGACGCCCCCAAAAAACACCAAATTATATTTTATCCTTACGGTAATCGAGCCCTTGGTGGATCCCGACATTCAAAACTCGGCACAAGTGTCTCACGGAGTTAGCGTACTTTGGTACATGACACAGTTCAAGATCCACAGTATTGTCTGGAACAAACTAAACACTCAGTTTTAAAACACTATACACAATAAGCCCCATGGCTTGGATGGTAAGGCAGAATGCCGACGCTGCTAGACTCCAGGCAACAACAGTTCGATCGGAATGATGCAACAAATTGCGTAGCGTTGGACGACAACATGGATTACTAACAGAGTTTCATAACTGAGCACTTGCTAATAGTTTGTCTCAGGTGAGGTACACTTGAAATACGGGGGGCAGAAAGTGTATGGCCAGTGAAAGACATAAACAGAATGATGTCACCTTATCAGGTCAGAGAAATAATCGTCCAACAGTATCAGAGGAGTAGGTCACCAGTACAATCTCCCAATAAAATGTAACCGGTTTTACGGCCACCGAACTGCTTGGCTGCACAGACCATCTCAAGACACAGCCGTTACGCCTGTTCCTGTACAATGACCTTTCGAAACACCTCTTCACCGACCGGGTTACCTCCCCTCCTCGGGCAGTCACACCGTCTCCCTCCCCACCTCCAAAAAGCCGCTCGCGCTCGCCCGTCGATCCACTCATCGCCGCGCCACCTCGCGACCGACCAACAACCGCAGAAAAGTTAGCATCTCTGGACGAATATCGACAGCTGGAAAGCCGGCATGGCTCAGTAGAAACACATTCCTAACGTATTAGAATTAGAAATTCCATAAAGTTTTTTAAAAAATACAGCTATTCTATGCGAACTATGGATTAGTTTTTGTATTAATTAATATGAGAAAAGAACCTAATGAACAGTACTTTGTTTACTTTTATGAACTGTTGCCCATACTAACCCGCCTGAAACTGGATTTTCAGGGGGATTAGTTTTCAGCATTTGTGAACTGTGAATTAGAGCACCGATATTAACTTTCAGAGTCCGGCGCCCCTGTGTATGCGTCCCCATGCCACTTTCAACCAGGGTGCTCAACCAATTTTCGAACCCAAATCTCTAATGGCCACAGCTTAAATGGTATTATAAGTCTTATAGTTGCAATTAACTTCACTCGTGGAAAAATCGAGACTAGAATTCGAAACTCTATGTTTCATTGGCAGCAGCTAAACTAATAATTAATCTTGTCATACACATTTAGTGTGTTATCTATATATTACACTGTGCAGTCACATTAACGTGATCACTTCTCGAAAGCCTGAATAACCATCTTTTGCTGTGTGGACCGTTGTGAGGCACACAGGAAGAGATTCAATGAGATCTGAAAGGTACCAACAAAGGATGTGGAGCCATACCAACTCCAGTGCAATGGCGAGCTATGGTATGTTTCTCGGTTGAGGGCCCTTGACACGTACAGTGGTCCCACAGACTCTTGATTAGGTTTAAATCCAGGGAGTTTGGCCACCAGGGGAATACGGCAAACAATCTTAGTGCATTTCGAACCAAACACAACCTGTGTGACACATTGGATTCTGCTGCTGGTAGATGCCATCGCGCAGAACAAAATGAAAATGCAGGGTAGGGCTGGATATGGTCCCCAAGGATAGATGCATACTTGATATACTGCGCCTTTTAGAAGACGAGATCCCCCAGGGAATGCCACAAAAACATTACACAGACAATAACGCTCCTTACTCTGGCCCGGCCCCGCCTGACGATGTGTGTTGTTTGACTTCAGATGTTTCAAACCATACATGCCAGCGGCCATCTGTCTGAAACATCATAAAACGACATTCATCTGAAAAGGCCACCTGTCACCAGTCAGTGGACACCTAGTTGCCGTTGTAGCGTGCAAATTCCAGTCTTCGATGCTAATGAACAGCAGTCAGCACAGGTGCATGAACCAGGCGTCAGTTGCAGAGGCCAATATGCAGCAACGTTCGCTGAACAGTCATTGAGGAGATGCCGTTGGTAGTTCTTTGGTTCATCTGGGCAATCAGTTTCTCAGCAGCTGCACATCTATTCGCCCGCTAGACATCCCCATAGCCATTGTTCACCCTTGTCATCTATGTTCTGAGGTGCTCAACAGTTGCCTAATGTAACGGGCGATATGTGGCGCCTTGGAAATATTCTAAATTCGCAGTTGGCGGTGGCTGCACTGGGGCCTCTCGGCGGGCCGGCTGTGGCTCGTCGGCGGCCATGTGGTGCCGAACGGTATCCGGGGTCAATTGGCTGCATGGCTGGGAACTCCATGGTGATGCTGTGTTGATGAAGGAGACATGCAGCGAATGCCAAAAATGGCGGACTTTGTGAAACCTTAATGACAGACATTTCACAGTTCGTATAGAAATTAATAGTAGCCAGACGAATCAAGACACCTCAAAAAGAAACATTTACATTACCATTATTTGCACGACGATTCTGATGGTGTAATCAGATTTTCACTATATTTATTAGTTTAAAGTTTAGTATCTGACGATAAATTATACAAGTAACACCCAGCAACGAGTTTCCAAAAGCTAAACAGTTCATCCGATTTCGTCGATCTATGTGTCTTTAGAAAGCTATTAGTGTAAACCTAAATTGGTATAAATTACAGGCATGTAACTTAAATAGTACACGAGTTATTGGAGGTCAAAGTGGCCGATTACTATCGATCGCGTCAGGCCGTAAGTACTCCACAGTTACACGAAAAAACCGTAGCAACATGCTTATAAATATATTTATTCATCTATGTCTTTGTTTATATCCGATAGATACTATTCATGAAGAAATTGGTTAATTATTTACTGTGTTTTAGAAAGCACACAGACATTAGGCTGCTGGCTTACTTCTGTTCTATTTCTTTGACATATGTTTATTTAATTTGTTTATGTATTTAATAATGTGTGTTAGAGCGTGTTTATGGTCCAGTCGTAGGAATATTTATTTAATTTCAAGTTATTTACATGTAAATCCAGTATTTCGAAAGTGTTTCATTATGTTTCCGAAAGTGAGATGGCTTGAAGACATGGCGAGAGCACTTTAGCCAATCACAGCGCTCGTGATTGGGCAGACTGGACGGAAGTGGGAGAAGAGCATTGTTTCCAGAGAGGACAGAGAGGGGAGTTCTGCACAGGGTGGCGCGAGGGACGGTACGGACAGGGCACGGGAGGTGCTGGACGCGACAGATAGAAATACTTTGGAGTGCCGACTTGTGAACGTGTGAGATTTCCGTGGTCTCTACAGTGAAGACGTAGTATGCGTTTAGAAGTGAATATGTCACGAACTATGTTGTCGTTCATAACTAATTACGTGAAGTAGGAATCTATTGTTTCCCTGTTATTCAACTTGTAATTTATTTAATTGCTGAACCATCGTCACCAGTAAGTGTTTTGCAGAAATATAACACGTTCTCAAAAGTACTTCTACTATCGTACCCATCATTTAAAGTCATTAAGATAGTACCTGCAGATTTTTTTAAATTGTAATCTTTCCTTTATAAATTTCTACGTTACATTCGCAATTGCTGAATTATAGGAACCTTCGACCATTCGATTCATGTGTATATTCGTATTGTATACTGTAGACTCAGCAGTATTTGGCTTGTCATGCGGCAACTACGTATCCCAGCCTCTAGACAACGAAACCAGCCAAAACGTTTAATATTTCAACACTGAGTCAGAGGGAATGTAGTTGAGGGCCACCATCACCATATTATTTCATTACATTTTTTATTTGAAAGCCCGCACTCGGCACCAGTTTTCGATAGCGCCATCTTGCCATGCACGGTATATTTTAAGCTCGGCGGCACACAGACTTATTAGCCGTTTTAGAAATGCTTCTACCCTTGACTCGAAAGCCACTGACATGGCCTTTTAGACGTCAGATAAATCGCTCCGTTTCCGCATTACGACAACGACTGCACCGTTTACCGCGTCCCCTCGAGATGCTTTATATACAGTCCACTGCCAGTGCTGCCACCTTCCGTACGTGTGTGGTTACTGCACGTTGACGTCGAACATAGGCGATGGTCACGTAAATGTGACCGGACTGTGTATAACAGGCTACACGTTGCACATAAAATTATGCATATAAAACAATATATTTCAAAGAACTTTAAAAATACGTTAATATGTTTCAACATTCGGATGTTTTAATAAAACGACAGTAAAAGCAACTGAAATACCCCATCAGGCCACTTACGACACAAATAGCACATAGGCAGAGCACTTTGAGAAAACACATTTGCTTCAATATAGCATGTAGTTGGAATTTCTCAAACTTGTTAATTCAAGTTCGTTAATGAGAGGCAGAAAACTGGCTGTTCGTTCTCATTGGTGTCCCATGAATTCACTGGAATGGGTTTCCTTAGTAAAACGAGGGCACAGACTGTACAGGGTGATTCAAAAAGAATACCACAGCTTTAAAAATGTGTATTTAATGAAAGAAATATAATATAACCTTCTGTTATACATCATTACAAAGAGTATTTAAAAAGGTTTTTTTTCACTCAAAAACAAGTTCAGAGATGTTCAATATGGCCCCCTCCAGACACTCGAGCAATATCAACCCGATACTCCAACTCGTTCCACACTCTCTGTAGCATATCAGGCGTAACAGTTTGGATAGCTGCTGTTATTTCTCGTTTCAAATCATCAATGGTGGCTGGGAGAGGTGGCCGAAACACCATATCCTTAACATACCTCCATAATAAAAAATTGCAGGGGTAAGATCAGGGCTTCTTGGAGGCCAGTGATGAAGTGCTCTGTCACGGGCTGCCTGGCGGCCGATCCATCGCCTCGGGTAGTTGACGATAAGGTTTCATAACTAACCTTTTTCGTAGGACTCTCCATACGGTTGATTGTGGAATTTGCAGCTCTCTGCTAGCTCTGCGAGTCGATTTTCCTGGGCTGCGAACAAATGCTTGCTGGATGCGTGCTACATTTTCATCACTCGTTCTCGGCCGTCCAGAACTTTTCCCTTTGCACAAACACCCATTCTCTGTAAACTGTTTATACCAACGTTTAATACAGCACCTATCAGGAGGTTTAACACCACACTTCGTTCGAAATGCACGCTGAACAACTGTCGCCGATTCACTTGCCGTACTCAATAACACAAAAAGCTTTCTGTTGAGCGGTCGCCATCTTAGCATCAACTGACGCTGACGCCTAGTCAACAGCGCTTCAAGCGAACAAATGTACAACTAAATGAAACTTTATAGCTCCCTTAATTCGCTGACAGATAGTGCTTAGCTCTGCCTTTTGTCGTTGCAGAGTTTTAAATTCCTAAAGTTGTGGTATTCTTTTTGAATCACCCTGTACAATGGAATTTATACGCAAGGTCTGCGAAATACAGAGCTGTTATGTTTATAATATTTTAATGTTTAATAATTAATGATTTACCATTTACACTCCTTGAGGCATAAATGAGTGACCAATCGACTAATAGCGTTGAAGTGGTCGAGGGAAGAGTGTATATTGAGTTATTGCATACTATTTGTCTGGGTAATTCTAAGTCAAGAAGTTTCTAGACAAAAGATTTGTATAGTACAAAGTTCTTTCTAGCAGTACTTGTGGAACTAGTTGTCATCTACATGTAGTAATGCGGAAGCACATCTGATAAAGTAATCAGGCTAATCCTTACTAAGTTAAGTATTAGCACTATCTTTCGCCAACCTCTTCAGCTATAATTATAAGTATGGCTTCCCACTATTATAGATTACAGTGGCGTCAAACATGATTTCAGAAATAGAAAATATCACCAAAATAACGAGTTAGGTTATTAGAAACGGCGATTCCATATGAAAAAATTGAATACAGAAGAAGACATAAAAGGAGGGAGAATATGTTGCACTATTCTTACAGCAAAACCTTCAAACTCAGCCTTTCTTGATTGTAACTAGCACACATCTTAAAATTTGAGCAGAGATCAAGTATTTTGACCAAATATTACAAAATTATGAACAGGATTTTTAGTATTTGTAATTCAATCTCTGCAGCATAAGAATGCCTCTTTATCCACTACTTAAGTACTACCTCAACAAAATGTTTCTTCTTCTTTCCAGCCCAGTCCGTTTCCGCTTGTGAAAAACCAACTCAGCTGAAACTTCCTTACACGTTAAAACTGAGTGACAGATCGAGACTCGAACTCGTGACCTTTGCCATTCGCAGGAAAGTGCTCTACCGACTTTTATTTTTCATTTTGTTCGGTTTTGTTCGTTGCGTTTGGTCTGGGCGGACGTCACATGACATCTATTCATTTCGATCGTTGATTCCTTTACCCCCAGTACCGAACACGTTGAGCTACCCGAACATGACTCAGGACCCCTCCTCACAGCTTTACTTCTGGCAGTAACTCGTTTCCAACGTTCCAAACCTGACAGATCCCCTGCGAAACTTGCAAAACTAGCACTCCTGGAAGAAAGGATCCTGCGGAGACATGGCTTAGCGACAGCCTGGGGAATGTTTCCAGAACAAAATTTTCGCTCTGCAGGGGAGTTTGTAGTGATATGAAACTCGGTCTGTCACGCAGTTTTAGTGTGCCGGGAAGTTTCATACCAGCGCACACTGCACTGCAGAGTGAAGCTTTCTTCTACAACTCAGATGCTGCTGGCTCTCTCACCAGTCGCACTTGGCAGTGATCGCGCTTTAGTTGCCTCGATTGCCGGTTCCAGAGAACCACACCGGTCAGCGCTGTCACGCGCATTGAACGTGTAGTCTGCGGCTGCCAGTTCTGGCGCCGCTATGCGCCTGCAACACATAAACAGTGTTTATGGGTCGTCACCAGAGCCGCCGTCTACCGAAATTACTGCAACAGTTGCGCGTCTCTTTTCTAACCATAATCACTACCGTGCAACAATTTGTGCCTCTCGGAGCGTTTAACCGCCTATAAAGCAGCACATTCACACACCAGAAATATTCAGCTCTTAGATTTCTGTGCATGAATGAACAAAAAAAAAAAAAGCCTAGCATTTTATCCTTAAACGCAGTCACCAGACATGACATCAGCATCTCCCAAGAGCAAGTACAGAGTCTTTCAAAGAGGATACACGTATTTCGAATGCGTATGTTTATTAAACTGTAAAACATACCGTTATGGAACTTGGGACGCATACTTACGAGTCTCTCAAGATTGGCATACAGATATTCAATATGTCCTACACCAGCAACACGAACAATATCACATCTATCTTCATGAATTCCTCCCATATTCGGGTAAGCACGTCGTTCATCAGTGATGTTACAGCAGTACGGATTCGGTTCTTCAGCGTTTCTATTACTTGTGGTAGTGTTGGTATACACGTTATCCTTAATGAAAAACCACGGGAAGAAGTCACAGGGCGACAAATCTCGTGACCGGGGAGGCCAGCGGAGAAGAGTTAAGTCGCTGGCTGTTTGACTACCAATCCAACGGATCGGTAAAGTGTCATTCAGATATTCGCGCACTGGACTTCAATGAGGCGGTGCCCTGTCTTAATGAAAAATGAAGTTGTCCTCGTTCAGCTTCGGAAACAATCAGTTTTGTAACAAAGCAAGATACTGCTGACCGTTAACCATGTTTCCATCAAAGAATAAAGTGCCGTAATTAGATGAGCAGGATGTCGCACAAACCACATTGTCTTTGCGTGAATGTCGTACATATTTAATGTGTGCATTTAGGTTCTGTAGGCCCCAAATTCGAACATTGCTTTTTGTTTACTTTCCCATTAAAAAGGTGGGAAGTCGCTTCATCACTAAAAACTATGCGTTGTGCGGAAGTGTTTTCATTGTGAATAACATTGTGAAGCTCATCAGAAAAGCCAGGCATTTGCGTTTGTCGTAATGACGTAGAGCCTGTAACAGGTGCAACTTGGACGGCACCATAACCAACCGACATCTCAAACCACGCCAAACTGTAGTAGGCAGTTGTAACTCTCGATTGGCACGACGAGTTTATTTTATAGAACTACGTTAGAAAACAGTCTGAACTCGTGTGACATTTTTCTATGGAACACAAGGCTGGTCAGGACTCTTTCCTTTACAAACAAGCACCTCCTGTGTCTACAAACTGTCGATACCATCTGCGAACGTTCCATCCATTCGGAGGATCATCTTGGTACCTTAACCAGAAACGTCTTTGCACTGTAATCACGGATTTACACATCGAAAACACGAGAACAAAAAATATTTCTGCTGCGACGTAGCCGTTTTGCTACATAATCTGACAGGAGACAACCGACATCTAGCGACATTGAATATAAACTGGACAAAGTATTCGTTCCTCCAATAATGTAGCCGTGGCGTAGCAATCGATGGTTTTGACAGCGTAATACTTTGTAATTCGTTTATTCTTTTTGGAACACTTATGTTCTAAGGCCGCTTATTGTTCGTAATGCAATTAATCATTTCGATTTTCAAAGATAAAACTATATATTGTCACTACCATATTTCTACAATAATCTTTGCTGCTATTTTCAACGTTAATTTTTCAAAATAAGAGCCACGAATCGCCTCCTATCTTGTGTCTATCTCTTACTGCATCTCAGAGTATAAGCACCTTTTGTACTTATTCCTAAGAATTAGAGAGATAAGTAACGAATAAACAGGGCCCGCCCTGTTGGCCGTGCGGTCTAACGCACGGCTTCCCGGGCGGGAAGGAGCGCCTGGTCCCCGGCACGAATTCGCCAGGTGGATTTGTGTCGAGGTCCGGAGAGACGGCCAGTCTGTGGATGGTTTTTATGCGGGTTTCCATCTGCCTCGGCAAATGCAGGTTGGTTCCCCATATTCCGCCTGAGCTACACTATGTCGGCGATTGCTGCGCAAAGAATTTCTCCACGTACGTGTACACCACCATTACTCTACCACGCAAACATGGGGGTTACACTCGTCTAAATCATCTTCTAACTACACAACATCTAAAACTGTTAAAGTGGGAATTGTGTCTAGCTGATCAATGGGAAAATAACAGATCAAGCACTCACCCTGGAAACACATTAAAATTTTCTGCCTAAGATACTATTGAGAAGATCAGGCACTGCACAGAATCTTGAAACATAGACCACATTTGACTCATTATCTGCTAAAGTAGCACGCAGGTCAGCTAGTAAGTTGGTTGCAGCACTCATGGCTTAGTATAAAATGCATTCTATTAGAATTTTGTATACAGATACCTGTATACCACAAGCAAACATGGTGTATTCTCCTGCTGGAGGAGGAATACATGCGTCAGAGAACAATGCCCCATCCAGAGGTTGGGCACTGTCCTACAGCAGCCAGAAGGGGGAACACTACAGTCATGTTAGTTTCACTGATGGCAGCTTGTTGTCCCTCAACCCCAATCACTGGCAGTGAGATGGGAGCCACATGTGATTGAAGCTTCAGCTGTGTTCCACTTCAGATGGCACTATATTTTCATTTCTGATTGACGCTATGGTGGGTGCTTATATCAAATGTTCTGAAAAGTTTATGTTTGTACATATATATCTACATAAATAGTCTGCAAGCCACAATACAAAGCATGGGGGAGGGTACTTAGTACACCTGCTTGTTGTTCCCCCTTTCCTGTTCCACTTGGAAAATGAATGAGGGAAAAATGACTGTCTACAGGCCTCAGAAAGAGCTATAAATTCTCATTTTCACAGTCCTTATGAGACATGTACATTTGTGGATGTACAATTGTTCAGTAATCAGTCGTAAATACCAGTTCTATAATCTTCCTCAACAGTGTTTTCCAAAAAGAATGTTGTGTTTCTTCCAGGTATTGCCATTTGAGTACTTGGAGCATTTCTGTGATCACATGTTGAGCGAGCCTACCAGTAACAAACCTAGCAGCATGCCTATGAATAGCTTCTAAGTATACCTTTAATTTGCCATTGTGGGGATCCCAAAGCCTTGAGCGGTACTCAAGAGATTCCCCATAAGTGTTCCGGACATGGTCTCCTTTACAGATGTGTGACACTTTCCTAGAATTTTCCCATTAAATAAAATCATCCACTCGCCTTCCCTACCACTCATTTCATTTCATATCATTTTACACCTTTATGTTTAAATTTAATTTACCTGACTGTTAAGCAGCACACCACTAATATTGTATTTCATAGTGAGTATTTTCCATCCCTAATCCACTTACTCGGCACATATTTACCCACAGTGTGATTTACCATCAGTTTAAATTTTGCCCCTAATTCCATGCCTTTCTTCTTACTGGATTGTGATGCAAAAAGAGACAGCCAGGATTGCAACTAAAATGGATGTTTATTTAGTTGATGACCAGTTTTGGGCAACCCGAATTCTCAAACCAACTAATGTTTCCCACTTAAAACTTCTGTCAACCACAGCAACAAACAAAGTGCGTATATATGTATTATGGTCCCAACTAATGTTTGGTAACTGGCAAACATTGGTTTCGTTAATGAAAATTAGTTGGGACCAATCACCTGCTATTTTGGACAGACATTTTAACTGGCAATCATTGGTTGGTCTGAGAATGGGCATATCCCGAAACTGGTCACTGACTGAATAAATATTCATTTTAGATGTAACTTTGGCTGTCTCTTTTTGCATCACAATCTAAAAATGAATTTCTGTCCAACTATACTCATCACTTTGGAGTTATGCTTCTTACTGGAACTAAATGATGTCGATTCATTGTTTAAGTAGAATGGTAACTGCCGATTGGCTTTTTCCAGCAAAGAGACTCCCTAGCCTCCTTCATGAATTTATTAACTTTACTAACCAGCATCAGTGTGATGACATCATGGTCTCAAATCCTAGTCTGTAGACTGACAATGTGGATAATCTCACGTCTATTTGTAGCCGCAAAGTTTAAAACATTTCCAGTACATGTAGGTTGTCGAACTAGGTGCTGAAGATAGTTTTCAGAGAATTTGTTCACAACTACTCCACCTGCAGTGAACCCATAGATGTCCTTGTCTATACTCAGTAGATTAAAGTCACTTCCAACTAAAATTGCATAATCGGAAAATTTCCACTCTACTCAATGCAAACTTTCTTTGAATCATTCTGGAACCTTCAATATGGAATCGGTTGACTGATCAAAACATCTGATTATTAACTTTAGTTCTCCTAAACCAGTTAATCCTGTCCAGACACCTCCGCAGTAAAAACTCAATTTTTAACTTGACAGAGACAATATTTTTGTCAAATGCGAACACTCCCACTCCCATGATGTCTAACCTGTCTTTTCCATACACATTACAAGCCTTGTTCAGTATTTCAGAGCTCTTTACTTCAGGTTTCAGTCACCTCTTCTTTCAAAGTATAATTTGAGCATGGCGGCTTACCTGGAGGGCAGTAAATTGAGGGACAATTTACTGTTACAATCTAGACAATTGAAGGAAGGAAGGTAGGTTAGAGTTGAACTCACCATTGACAGCATGGTCATTAGAGATGCAGCACATGCTTGGATTTCAAAAGGATGGGAAGATAATTGTCTGTGTCCTTTTCAAAGGAACTAGAATCACATTTGCTTGAGTGCAACAGAGAAATCATGTCGAAGGCCAGCAGGGGTTTGAACCACCATTCTCCCAAACGCAAGTCCAATGTGCTAACCATTGCACGACCTCGCTCATTGACATTTGAGGTGTCTTCACACTATCTGATTTCACTCTCTGCTTGTCGAATGGTGAGCATTCATCACAGGACCTCAAATTATTGTCTAGCCTAAAGAACCGCAATGTGTACTCCACAAGTACTCTGCTACCTGAGTAGTTGCTTCTACTGTATAGTGCACCCCTGAGTAGTCAATGGAGTCCTACGATGCTCTATCCCATTAACACAAGTCCAGAAATCTGTAGCCTAGACCGTCATAGAATCAGTGGAGTCTCTGGTCAAGGCATACTATTTGCTTCCAAACCAAAGGATTCAGTCAACTCTGGGTGCAACACTGCAAATTGTTAATTCTGCTTGTACACCACAAGTGAGGCTAACATTCTTCACCAGTTCTGCCAGCTGTCCACATGAACTGAGAATGGCTTCAGAACTGAAGCAAATACATTACTAGTGCTGACACGAGTTGAAATTTTTAGATGACTGCAGCCCTGATAACTGCAGGCATAGCCTCATCCGCATCTCATATGAGGCTCTCAGGCAGACATATTGAGTGCTGATTGGACTCCTTTCCAGCCTTAGACAGTTCCTCTAAGGGGCTCCGTAACGCAGCTACCATTGGAGCTCCGATGACTACCCCCCTCCCCCCCCCCCTCCCCTTGGGTGCCTTGACGTCCTGTTGAAGGCCCCTCGCAGGGTGAATGGATAAGGCTAGGTAGCCAGTGCCCTCATTCAGTCTCCACACTGAGCAGTGCGAATGAGTTATGACCCACAATAATGATGTTTGGTTTGGGGGGCACTCAACTGTGCAGTTATCTGTGCCCATACAAATTCCCAACCATTGCTCAGTCCAATCTTGCCACTTTTGAAGAATGATGAGGACAGCACAAACACCCAGTCATCTTGAGGCAGGTGAAAATCCCTGACCCCGCTCGAGAAACGAGGACGTGACCATGAGCTGCAGACTTATGACCCACGAATCACCCTGTGGTGAACAGGGCTCCCTATGTTGGATGCAGTGGAAGGTGCCTAAACAGCAAGTCCCAAGGGAGAAACAAGAGACACTTGAGGTGCTACATGCAATGACCCAGCTTGCCCATTGCTGCTACACCCTGAGGCAGCAACCTGCAGATGGCTGATCATGTCCAACAGTGTCTTCAGATGTTTGCTAATTGAGGCCAGTCTCTTCTGTATTTGCACACAACAAGCGCACTTCTGGTCCATCCTATCACTAACATCTAAATGAAAATAATAGGAAGATAAACTAAAAAAAGCCCTGTAGTTACTTAGACATGTATTTGCACTACCACACTTGTTACAAAACAAATAAAAGCTATTACAATGCGACTGTCACTGTCATCCCTCCTCTCCACACTGGCATGTTAATACCACCTCAGATGACATGTGAATCCATGAATCCGTAACAATGGGAAAAATGGCATCAACCACAATAGTTGTGGGTTTGGGTATCTAACTGACATGGGTTCAATTGTATGCCAGAATGTAAACCTAGATAGATGTCAGCCTTAATGTAAAAGTTGCGTGGGACCACTTCATAGTACATCGAGTGATGCAACTATAGATGTGGGCTTACATGCACCTGAGCTGCCTGCAGTGACTTGAAACGTAGCACGGTAATTTTTATTTGACTAACAGAAGTGACATTTATCTGATCTCCTGACGCCAGTACACAAATACTTATGAAGCAGTTTCTTAGTACACAATGCCTTTCCCTTATTACCCCAGTTGGTTACCTTGTGTTGTCTATTTAGGATCCTAGAGATGGTACTATTTTTCGTCCTGGTACCATGCAGCTGCCTGTACACATCATATGATTTCCCAGACAACATAGAGATTTCAACGTAAGTCTGACTGTGCACATATTACTATTTCATCATAAGCATATCATTACTTTGTCTTTTACACATGAAATGAAACAAGCTATACTAAAAGGAGAACACAACTCTTTGTGGTGACATCCTTGGATAAATATTTTACGGATTTCCTGCACATCAGATTTGTATGTAAAATCAAGCTTTCAATGACTTACCTGTCACCATTTATTTAGCTGGCTCAATTACATCATCGAGATCACAAAGTCAAGGAACCTGAATACGATTCCAAAGATTATGTCAACATCTATGATGGAGCAACATTAGTAGTGATGGTGATTCTGTTAGTGGTTGTTCTTGTTGCACATTCTGATCTTAACAGCTTTTACAATGTCAGAATACGATTATGTATGTGTACAGGATAAGATTAGAGCTTCATCAAACATAACTGTATGGTTGTTTATGAAGTTGTGTTTGACAATGGCATATTTGTCAAAAATGTGCATTGTTCTGAAATCATACACCATCTGATCAAAAGTATCTGGACACCCGTATGTAATGTGGAATTGATCACTGGATGCCATGAGAAGTGGCTCTTGCCAGTAAAAAAGGAGGTGAGCGTACTGCGCTGTCAGTAGGGAAGAAGTAAAAGCAGAATGGGTCAGTCAGGAGAGCTCAGTGACTTTGAACATGGACTAGTTGGAATGCAGTGCTGCCGCATTCACAAGAATTTTATAAATTCCGTGAACACAGACCAAGGCTGAATATTACTCAGCATAGATGATTAGCCCTTAAAAAACCATTTAGCTTAAAATACAACAAACAAAACAGGCAGAGTCCTCAGAAGACACAGTATTCAAAATAAAAGAAATTGTCTTGTCAGTATTTTTGTAAGCTGCTACACACTGCAAAATAAAGGTACCACAAGTCCAGCAAATCTTCAACAGGTTTTGCATTTTAATCTTTTGTCCATCATCAGGAAGGAAGGAATGAAATTACAGAAAATGTCATGCATTGTAAGGAATTCAATCGTCATTATTACTAAAAATGTGGGAGAGAATTTGGATATTACACCATGACAGTTACATAAAACAAGTCACCTATGACACCATGGCCATACCATATGAGCAGCAGCATGGACCTCTTGAGCACCAAAGATTGCTTTCTATCTCTGTAAAACGATGAGGAGGGTTGCTGTTTGCGGGAGGTGAGGGGGGCATTGGGACAACTGTATAAATTGTTACTGTTTTGTTGAGAATAAAGCAAAGAAAGAAAGGTGGGGCTTGGGCAAACCAATTGTATTTGAAGTAGCCAAAGTACACCCAAATACAACTGCTGACCAGACTAGAATCAATGAAATTCATAACAAACCAGAAATAACCAAGGAATTTACCCACATGGTCAGGCCAAGCACTGAAAAAAAAGTCACTTTTATGATAGCAGGAAATAACCAGGAAGATATGCAAATTAACACCCAACAGGAATGTAGCACTGATCGCCATTGTCAGTACGGAGTGAGAGGTTTCTCAATCTTGCTGGTTTCATATTGAGATACTGATACTACGCATATGTCAGTCAACAGAGAGAAGTGTCGACTTTTTTGATCGGGAGATCTGGCCATTCCAAACACCAGGTATCATGAGGCCCTTTATTTAACTGGCTTACTAGTATACACATGGCAAGATATTGGAACCTGACTTACTGGTCCAACAATTTGTATTGTCTAGAGGTACTCTCAGAAACACCACTTTACAAGCTTCACTCTGTTCTACTGTAAAATCTGTAACTGTTTTGCAATCCTGCACCCCTTGGTCACAATACCTTCACAAGGTGAAAAATGGTGCCTATTCTTTTATTGTGCTTCTTAATAATTGCTTGCTGTTTTGAATTGCTACAGAGATGAAAAGTCACTAACTTCCTTCCCCAGGGATGAAAGATACAGTGGTTGGTGACAATTGGTAAGGAGAAATAGGTCACTCAAACCCCAGGGTGAATACGAGCAATCTATTGGGAAGACAAGGCGAAACAAAGAACCATAGAAAACAAAGTAACACCAAATGAAGAAGAAGGGTGCTAGGCAACAATTGTGGATAACACACAAAAAAACAAGAAAAATTCCACAAAGGCTGTTCCACACACATCAAAAAAGTTTTGCATCACCCCGGTTCCCAGAACTCCTGAAGATAGACATTGACTGTGGATATTGTAACACAGACAGAGTCATTTTGACTGTTCAGAAGTGTCACTAAACCCGCCCAAAGGTGTAAACAACCATGCATGAGCAGCACGTATTAGACAGAGAGGGTTTGACAGCTGATCATTTCCAGTCATACCACCAGGAAGGAGGTACATGGCTTGTGTTATCTGTAGTTCATCCCCGCCTAGACGGTCAATACCATGGTTCAATCGTGTCTGCATTGTTGCCAAGAAGGGCTCTCAACAAGGGAAGTGTCCAGGTGTCTTGGACTGAACCAAAGTGATGTTTTTCGGAAATGGAGGAGATGCAGAGAGACAGGAACTGTCAATGACATGCCTCACTCAGGTCGCCCAAGGGCTACTACTGCAGTGGATGACCGCTACCTACGGATTATGGCTCAGAGGAACCCTGGCAGCAATGCCACCATGTTGAATAATGGTTTTATGCAGCCACAGCACATCATGTTATGACTCAAACTGTGTGCAATAGGCTGCATGATGCACAGCTTCACTCCAAAAGTCCATAGGGAGGTCCATCGTTTAGCAACCTTGACACCGTGCAGCATAGTACAGATGGGCCCGACAACATGCCGCATGGACTGCTCAGGAATGGCATCATGTTCTCTTCACCGATGAGTGTTGCATGTGCCTTCAACCGGACAATCGTCAGAGATGTGTCTGGAGGCAACCTGGTCAGGCTGAACGCCTTAGACATACTGTCCCGCGAGTGCTGAAAGGTGGAGGCTCCCTGCTGTTTTGGGGTGGCATTTATGTGAGGCCGATGTACGCCACTGGTGGTCATGGAAGGCGCTGTAATGGCTGTACAATACGTGAATGCCACCCTCCGACTGATACTGCACCCATATCGACAGATCAGTCTTGATGAACGACAATTCATGCCCCCATCATGAATATCTTGTGAATGACTTCCTTCAGGATAACATCGCTTGACTAGAGTGGCCAGCATGTTCTGTAGACATGAACCCTATCAAACATGCCTGGGATAGACTGAAAAAGGCTGTTTATGGACGACGTGACCCACCAACCACTCTGATGGATCTACGCCGAACTGCTGTTGAGGAGTGGGACAATCTGGACAAACAGTGCCTTGATGAACTTATGGATAGTATGCCACGACGAATACAGGTATGCATAAATACAAGAGGACATGCTACTGGGTATTAGAGGTACCAGTGTGTACAGCAAACTGGACCACCATCTCTGAAGGTCTCGCTGTATGGTGGTGCAACATGCAATATGTTGTTTTCATGAGCAATAAAAAGTGTAGAAATGATGTTTATGTTGATCTCTGTTCCAATTTTCTGCACAGGTTCTGGAACTCTTGGAAATAAGATGATAAAAAACCTTTTTTTGATGTGTATATGTCTTGTTTCCCCTTCCTCTAAACAGATGGGTACCTTTCAACCTGATTTACCTGGTTCCCCTTTCTAACCTTCAGCAACCTATCCCTATTTCTTGCCAGAGGAACGAACTAGCACTTCTAAAAGCTATGATAATTTCTTCTCCATTTGTGTGCCTACTTTACATCTTGCCACTTGAAGGTAAGTATGGGCTACACATTCTGTCTCCTTGTAATTTGTTAGTTAGTTTAAGTATACACTGAGAAGAGAGAAGTTGTCAGGAGAACACCATTGCGATTCACCTTATAACTGGAGCTAAGGTATGCAACAGAGAGGTTGTGAAGAACAAAAGCTGAATCTCTTCAGTTTGTAATCAGTAACTGGAAGTCAGTAAAAGTGCATTATTTTTCCATGGAGAGACAAGTTTTTGAATGAATGTGGAACTTTTTGTTCACTTAGGGCACTATTTTTTGGATTTTCACCACTGGTTTTGGCTTAAGAAGCCACTACCTAGTGAATACCTGTACTGAAAAGCCTACTTATGTTACTACATGAAATAAGACACAATTGTGTGACAGTACACTAGCAGAAAAAACGATTGCCTGTAATTTGCCAAATGTCTAAATTGACAACATATTCACAATCTGTATCTCAATTCATATTGGTTTACAACTGTTTTAGGCATGTTAACAGTTTTGACATTTATTTTTTTCCCACTAATTTACCTTCACATAACTGTGTTTTTTTTTAGTGTATATAATGGAAGTATGCTTTTCTGTACAGATATTCACTAATCAATGGCTTTGTAAGCTGAAACTCTTAGTAAAAATAACTATGTAACAGCCTAAGTGAAGAAAAAAAAGCCAAATTCATTCAATAAATATTTGGCTGTGGGACTATCCGTGAAGAAGAGGCAAGTAAGGTTCAAATAGAATTTCAACTTTCACCAGTGAAATCAATCTCCACTAAAAATTTTATTTTCAAGGGTTGCTGTCAATGGAAATGTGGATGCCTTACAAGTCTCCATATAGGAACTTTATAGCCAATTAACATTATAGTCTTTTCATGGAGCATACCAATGGAAGCAATGCACTGCATAGTTGCTTGAGGCTAGAAGACATGTTTCATTTGTCTTGAACACAATCACCACATATTATTTTCAAAGAGGTTGCTACTAAAATGACAAAACACAAGAGAAGTATATGAACCAATGCAGAAGCCACAAGACAAAACCAGGAAAATTTGAATGCTTGGGGGAGATGCTGCTTTTGCACTGCTACTCTGAAAGGTTACACCTACAGACCAAGTAACTTATACATGCCTAGCCAAACTACAGCATGCTATGAGGGGAGGTAGGATAAGCAAAGCACACAAAGGAACATGACAAAAAGACAAAACTGAAGTTAATAACAATAGTGACTTTTGGTGGAAGAGTAGAATGCGAGGAGGAGGAGGAGGAGGAGGACATTAGTGTTTAACATACCATCAACAATGAGGTCATAAGAAACGGAGCACCAGCTCAGGTTAGGGACAGATGGGGAAGGAAATCGGCAGTGCCCTCTCAAAGGAACCATCCTGGCCATTCCTGCAGTGATTTAGAGAAATCACGGAAAACCTGTCAGAACAGCCAGACGTGGGTTTGAATCAATGTCTTCTCGAATGTGAGTCTAGTGTTACAATGCAATAATGGTGAATGCAGGTGTAAGAGGGAGTATAAGAGAGGAGATACCAAAGAATTAAAAATCTTGCAGACTGAAGAGGAAAGTATTATTCATCATTTGACAGTTGTGCCCACAGTTGCCTAGTGAGATATTAGTGATTTTGTATAACTGACAAAACCACACAGATCCACCTGACTTGTGTATGTTTAACGTATGATTGCAATGTGTGCCTGGATGCAGCATTCAAGGCCCACAAGGGTAACCTTCAAAAATTGAAGATGATGACGGCGACAACATTAACAATACCAAATGGTCTTCATGCAATTCAGACACATTATATCGGACACCGAGGTTGGGTGATGCCTCACCTGCTGCTGTTGCAGCTCACCATTACTGCCCCAGGAGGGACTACTGAAGAAGCATGTTTGAACTATCAGAAGCAAAGTGGTTGCAGTTGCACTACTTTTTGCAACCCTACACCGAACAATAAGAAGTCAAGTTATCATCCATCTGTGTCGAGTACTAAGACCAACTGCGAAATTTGCTTCAGTTCCCTTCACAAATAAAAGATGTTTGTCAGAAAACATGTGCAGTTTCTTACTAGCCACTTGCATTTTTCTCAATTTAAGTCTATATTTATAATTTTGATTCTATATAAGTCATCCAGTGGGCTGGCCACCAACTTAAAATTGCAAAGAGGAAACGGGTACCGGGGTCTATATAGGGGAGAAATTAATCCAGTAATATGACAGCAAATAGTGATCCCAGCAGAAACCACAACACCATTTTGAATATCAACTTGTGGAAACAGTGTAAACGTGGTGGACAAGGACTCTATTTTTTGGGACAATAGAGTGGTGCTTTATACAGAGACTATCACAATACTTTAATCTTTGAGGGACACATTCTTATAGTAAGCCAAGGAAATGTCAACTGAATGTGTTTTGAAAATTGTTGGTTTCTGAGTTGTTATAGAAAGAACATTTTCTTTATGCTAAAAAAATTGACAGTCGACCTATTGCTGAAATGTTCCAGAGCTTTTATCATAATGTGTCTGTGATGGCAGACAATAATCCTGAGGTTTATGGATGATGAGTGTAGCACATTTCAATGCCAATGTTGGTATCTCCACCGACTGAAATCTAATGACAGGTGTTAAGATAGGTAAGAACCAGTCTCATGGACTGTGTGTTACTGCAATTTAAAGATTTTAGTTATTAGTTTGAGGAGACAGCCAGAAGAATCAATACATACAATCAACATTCCACATGCAGACACACTATCAGCATTTTGGGGAAAATTTTCAAATGGTTTGATATTGTTTGTGGGTATATGAAACAGCTTCATATTATTTAATAGGTTAATGTTAATGTAGAGCGAGTCACATTTTGACCATGTTCTAAGAGCCAATGATATTCTGTGATTATTATGAACTGACAACTGAAAATATGTTAACAGAGGTAAAAATCACAGACCCAACATACAGGCTCACAAGATGCTCTAGTAATTGGGAAAACTGAATGACATTAATAACTTAGTGTGTTGTACTAGGTTTGTAGCAGGGCAGCTGATACTATTTTTATATATAATGGAGTTGAGATGCGAAGAAATTCATCTATGTGTGTAGTTACATTTCCACTGATGGTGAATACTCTTCTGCACTGATACACTGATAAGGAATATTGAACCACAAGAACTGTACAAAACCTCAGAAGAAATTATAATCATTTTTAGCTTTGTATTTAGTAATGAATTATTCTAATACTGCTTAAATGGGTAGGAACGCATCAAACCCCATTATCTCGCTTCTTGTGTATTCAATGATTAAGTAATACTGAGTCCCGTAGTATTTCCTCCTGGAACACTTTCCAATCAGAATTGTAGTGAAATGCTGAAAATGAATAGAGAAAATTCTTCATATAAATTTCCATTATGAATAAGAGCATCAGTTTACCACTTGTGCATTTTTGGCAACAGTACATGATTAGTCTGCAGCAAACAGTCCACTTGACTGACAAATAGGAAAATACAATTTTGATCTCGTTGATATGCTTTGCCCCATCACCACCCGATTATTCTCCAAATTTGTTAAACGTGAAATGTTGGCACTGATGGCTGATTTAGTAATTGAATTTGGCTCTCTTCACGAACCTGTGTGCATTGTGCAATATTTTGATAAATGCCTTCACAAGAGAATGGTTTGCTGAAGTGTAATTTCTCTCTTAGATAAAATTACAAAAACTGTATTAAGTGCTTTAATAAGAGCTAAGAAGCTACTTCGTATTTTACTTAACCTAGTTGAGATGTCACTAGCCGTTTGATTTCACATATCATTACGTTAATTATACATTGGATATTTGGACAAAAAGCTTCTGACTGCTTTGCCTTACACCTCAATGTGTGGTCTTCTGGCATTTTGGTCAACGTGGCCTCTGTGTGTCCAGTCATCCTATGCTGCATTTGTTTTATGGGTCCAGGAAATATAACATTTGATATTCCCATTTCTTTTTCGAGACAGACGTGAATGGGAAAGTTACAAAAACACCAAGCACATGGGGAGCAGAACAGAGCATAAGTTACAGGTCAAACGAATGTTGGCAGAAGAATTAAATTAACAAAATACTAAACTAGAAGTTTCCAGAAACATACAAAGTGTTCCTTTGTTTATTCAATATATGGAAAAAATTGTGTGGTACATTTAACACTACAATTGTGAAAAGTCCTGGCTTTCTTACTAACGTGATATGCACCTGTACCTGAAATTAACTATCTACTTTTATTCCAATTCATGTTCCGCCTTACAAAACTTACTACCCTCTGGAAGTAAAGCATTGGTTTTAACACAGCTACTACTATCAAACATGATTGACATCAATGCCACAATAAGCAACACTAAATTACTCTCACGTTAAAAAGTTGCAAGCTACATGCATTTTACAAATTCAGTTTGGAAACCGAGACACTAATTTTTTACTAACACAAACATTACAACAAAATTTTAAATGTGGTAAGGAACATTCTTGCAAAATGCAAATACCTTAGGAGTAAAGCACGCAACTCACTCAATAGTAGAAGTGTTGGGTAATTGACTAACAATTTTTTTTTTTTTTTAAATAATGCAGGAGACAACTTAATGAAGAGCAGGAAAGAGAGGAGGCTAAACATAAGGCCCAAAGTATTCTGAAATATGGTCCTGTTGTAGTAGCAAAATCTACAAAAGTACTGACTGTACCAGAATCAACATTTTCTAAAACTTAGGCAAATAAACAGAGTGATTAAGATTTTAGAACTTGACAAAGCAATTGTATATTTATATTTCTTATATTTTTTTGACATGTTTTAAAACTATTAAATATTTTAAACAGAAAACAGTAAAGTGAGGTTTTCATTGTTTTTTTGTGTGCCTGATGCCATTTCAACACTTCTACTTGATGAGTTCTCTCTTTCAACCTTAAATTATATACAAAGAAAATTTTTACAATCAACCTGTGGTTTTGATAATGAGGTAAAATTAGTACACCACTAGCATAGATGGATATTGTTATATGGGCACTGTCTCTAATATGAGCTGTATGGAGCACAGTAAATTCTAAATTTAATTTCCTTCTTAACTGTGGACAGTGAGGCCTGCTTGCAACATGAGCAAAACTACAAACTGTACACTTTACACTGCTCTTTAAATGGTGACTACAATTTTGAGGAAACAATTTATCTTTGGAAAGATTATGGTCTTCATTTTTCTGCCATAGTCAGACACACTATTAAGAGTGTAGGAAATGGAATTTCACTAAAACTCAAAGCACCCAGTGTCACAGAGCTTCCCACCTTTACAATAAAGGTTGTGGACAAATCTAAGAGGCATGTCATTGGGCACCATAGAAAGGTGTTTTGCCACTATCAACAACCTTATTTCATTAACGACTGCCTTTAAGCTTGCTTTTGCAAGACATGTCTGAGTCAGTGGGCATGTTAAGTTGTCTCATGGCACCAACATATATTTACAAAATTTTAGACAAACATTCTTGTATATAAAAAGCATAGTAAAATATGTTGAAACTTTTACAAAATGAGCAAAACAAACCAGAAAAACTATAATGATATTTGTTAAAATAGTTATGTCGAAGAGACAATGATATTAAATGAACAGACTATTACAGAGTGCGTGGAAATGTCGGCAGAGAAGATAAGTCACTTACTAGAATGAACACAATTTCAGGAATAAACTGACAGATGTGAAGCTCTCTGAAGAAGTATTGAGGGTCTGTATGAACTGAAGGGCAGCGATGTGCATAAGAGTGCAGTGAAATGTATTGTGAAGATTGGAAGTGCTAGGTAAAGATTTCCCTCTTAACAGATCTCAGTATAATTTAGAAATATAAGAAAAATACAATGACAAAGACATAAATAGGACACACAAATGAAAGAATGGAAATTAATATAAAATCTCGACTTCGACATGACTACTGCAGTAAAATTGACAAATTGTTTATCACAGGCAGTGACCTTGCACACACTTAGATCACGCTGCTCTCACAGCTGCTATTGTCTGAAACTAATGCTTTAAAACAATAAATTATTCATAACAATGTTGCTACCTAATCTATCCTCTAAACTGCTACAAGCCTGTATATATAATGGAATGTTTTCAATATTGTCATCTTATACACGCTTTGATTCACCACTAATGGCATTTAATACTGATATTCCGCAACTATGCTCCAAAACTCCAAAATAGGTATAGTAAATAGGCTGCAACTCAAATGTATTCACGATATAGCCTCTTTCACTGCAAAATATTTTGATAAGAAAGTTGGTGTCATTTTTCATAGCTCACAGCCTTGTAGGTTGCAACTTTCTTATAATGTTTCAGTAGAGTTTTGGAACATACAGTTTGCAAGTTACATATATTTTTAAGACTTATACGTTAGGCTTCTGCGGTTTAACAAAAAAGTAATTTCATTTGACACATCACAACAGTCATAAATAAAATAACTTATACAGTTTTACTAAACTCTGGGAAAAACAAACAACAGTTCACTACACAACACAACTCTGATATTTTATTCAGTGATAGAAACTCGTCGCTTTGCTTGTGCACCATTTTTCCATGTCAACAGCGCATCAAGAAGAGCTTCCATTAAGGGGTTGCCTCCCAGCCTTTCCACTTCTGCCCTGGCTTCAATATCCAACTGCTCCAACGTCTGTCGTGTATAATCAAAGGATCCATACTTTTCAAGCAAAGTAATACAGTACTTTTTTACTTCAACATCGTGTGTTCTCTGCCGTAATATATCTGAATTTTTCATAAGGAAACTATATGGATTAGCAGAACACATTAAACTAGGCATTTAATGTTAAAGCTAGTTTTGTAAGCATTCAACAGCAATCACTACATTACAGGATTTGATTTGCAACTTATCAGCTACAGACTGAAACAGTTGCTACGAATAACTATTCAAGAAAAATAGTCTGTGTCAAGCAACATGAGGTATTAGCAACTTCGTGACGAATGAAACAATACATATAAACATGCTTCTGATGAAATGTATTTAAAGAATAGGGTATTATGCAGTGCGGTTCAAATACTAAAAACTTTCATGTTATTGCAGAGCATGCCTGGAGGAAAAAACTAAGTATAGGAACTTATAACAAACCAAGATTTCTGGGCTCCTAGATCAACCAAAGTTTATGTTATCATCATTAGTTTACCAAAATTTGTGATTCCACCTGTGATCGCCAATGTTTATTCTGGTTTCAGTTGTAACATACAAGATTCATGGTCTTTACGTAAGTACGCCTTTTTTTTTTGGCCATCAGTCTACTGACTGGTTTGATGCGGCCCGCCACAAATTCCTTTCCTGTGTTAACCTCTTCATCTCAGAGTAGCACTTGCAACCTACGTCCTCAATTATTTGCTTGACGTATTCCAACCTCTGTCTTCCTCTACAGTTTTTGCCCTCTACAGCTCCCTCTAGTACCATGGAAGTCATTCCCTCATGTCTTAGCAGTGTCCTATCATCCTGTCCCTTCTCCGTATCAGTGTTTTCCACATATTCCTTTCCTCTCCGATTCCGCGTGGAACCTCCTCATTCCTTACCTTATCAGTCCACCAAATTTTCAACATTCGTTTATAGCACCACATCTCAAATGCTTCCATTCTCTTCTGTTCCGGTTTTCCCACAGTCCATGTTTCACTAAAGTACGCTATACTGTGAAGTATTTATGTAATTATACTCTTTTGCATATTTGTTTGTAATATTTGTTTACAATACTTTCACATGTTTTTGGTAA
The DNA here is from genome assembly GCF_023864345.2 of Schistocerca serialis cubense. Classification (NCBI taxonomy): domain Eukaryota; kingdom Metazoa; phylum Arthropoda; class Insecta; order Orthoptera; family Acrididae; genus Schistocerca; species Schistocerca serialis. The sequence continues at coordinate 1,063,219,063 of NC_064638.1, read as the reverse complement.
CTACTTTGTGGAATTATTACAGAACAAAACTTGTTCATCCCATGAATAGTCACAGCCAAATGATTTTGGGTCCATGAAAAATGTAATTTGTTTTCTATTTCTTTTTATCAGTTACAAGCTGTTCCCAGCCAGGCTTTGCTGTGGCTGAGTCTACTTACATGGTAAAGAAAGAAAAGGGAAAGCACATGTTTCTAATATGAATGGGAATGGGAAGACGCAACCAAATCTCCTTCTGTCCCCTGTCTCTGTCCATCTCCTCTTCCCCCTTTCTTTGTACATATCCTCCTCCTTCCCACTCTCTCTCTCTCTCTCTCTCTCTCTCTCTCTCTCTCTCTCTCCCCGTACATTTCTTCCCACTCCTCTATCCACCTCCCCTCCTCCCCCTCCCATCCCCTCTGACCATCAACCTTCTTTATTGTTACTGCAAAATCATGTTCAGTAGTAGTTTCTAATTTTCTAATCATAAACCAATACAGCATAAATACAACTTTCCTGTTTGCTAACATTTCACTACTTTACATTTATATTTTAAATATACATTTCACTAATTTATATTTATATTTATTTGTTAAAAATATCTGGTCTACATGTGTCTAAATGTTTATTTCAGTAACATGCACAAACTTGAAGTACATTGGAAAAGTACACCGAGGTTTTTGGTAACAACTTTTCCCTTTACATATTAAGAATTAGGTACCTAAAAACAGTCCCATATTAAAATTCAATGTTGTGTCAAAATTTCAAAGCAATCAGTGAAGAACTTCCGTATACTGGAGATTTTGAAGAAATGAACATGTATATTTGTACTTACAGTAATACTCCTTTTCACACTTTTCAGCAATCTGACCCAAAAGAGCTTGAAGTACAGGAAAGCACAGGAAAAACCCAATATGTTAAAATGAATGAATTACTGTCATTATCTTTATACTGTTCAAAATATGAAATTAAAACAATTTGAATATTGTCTTTTTTTAAAAAATCTTAAGTAATTAATTGTTTTTGTTTCTTCCTAACAGCAATTAGCTCTACTTCTCTCTATAGTACATGAAACATCAATCACAAAGGCAGTGGCTGAGTGCTGTTGCACACACACACGCATGTGGGTTTCCCTCTTTGTTTCGATCATGTCCAATGGTGTTAATACAACATGCAGCAAAAACCTTGTGTGTTCCGGTGTGAGACTTACTATTAATAACCACTATAAAATTATGGTAAATAAAACTGGTAACACAATATTGATTAAAACATTAAAGCTGGCAGTCTTTGTAAACAGAAAACAACAGGCACGAAATCTACAACTTGTTACCAAAACGGTGGTCACTTGGTTTGATGATGTCCTGGGTGAGAAAAAGGGTGCAAATTGTCATAATGTTATGGACCATCTTGAGGAGGATTGTTAATGTTTGAAATCAGGTCATACCAACCTACGAAAGCGTATGTAGTATGGATCAGTGTGTTTCACATGGATGTAAGAACGATTCATGACAGCTCCTTATAGAGATGGCTGTCTTCCAAAGCAGTGTTCATTTGTACTAATAACTGAAATTAAATTACAGCTGCTGTAATACAACACAAAGAGCAGAAGGAAGGTTGCTACTATGGTCACATTTGTCAGACCGTGATTATTGTTAATACAGTGACTAGACATACCTCTCCACCACTCCAAACACTGCGAACCTATAATACAGGTGGCCATGACCCCACGTGCTAACAATGAAAATCTTGCTTACCACATTAACACTACACTAGGTGATCAATAACTCTGTATATAGTTTCTGTTTACTGCTTTGTTCCAAGGCCTATTTTATGCAGAAACTGTAAGCGTTCCTTATCGCAAATCTTCGTAAGTTTTTGACTGAATACTTTAAAATTTTGACATAATATTGCGTTGGAATACAAGTTTTATACAACTATTTTCAAATATGTGTAACATTAAGTAAGTACCTAAAAACTCGCACGTATTAGAATGTCATGTGTCAAAATTTTAAAGCAATCCATCAAGAACTTTTAGAGATTAATAATTTTGAGCAATTGAACATATAAATTTTTATTTATATAGATAACTAATGCCACAAGGACTTTACTATTTTTCAATTTTAATTTACTTAATGCCAAGTGAAACATTATCATTCATCAAATTAAGAACTATTATTATATATCAAAAACATGTTCAGTTTCTTCAAAAAAAAAAAAAAAAATTATATATATATATATATATATATATATATATAAAATGCTGTAAAAGTAATATATCAAGAAACCTCTTGATGTGGCATATCTTTATATTTTACTTTCTATTTTATGATTACATCAAGTAACTTTCATTAATGTAACCATATTTTTTTTTATTTGTATGTGTTCTGTCTGTAAAATTGGATGCGATTACAAAACATTTTTGACTCTACAACTTCTAGAACATTCTGGAAAACAGAGATATGATATACAGAACTGAGTGCATGCCAAATAAGGGATTCTGCAGTCAACATCAGTCTGAAAATCATACCTGTTTCTGTAAGCACCTGTACTCTGCACACAATATGTGTTTTGGTCCAAAACGTGCTGCACAACGGCTCTTTTGTGTAAAAATGTGTATGGTGTACTACAATTTTGTGGCCATACAAAACGTGAAATAAAATAAGAAGAAATTTTGTAAAACAGTGTTTTCACTGGAGAATTTAAAACTCTAGGATCTAATCATCTATCAAAATGATGAACACTGCATTTTCAACAAAGGAAAGATGAGTACTTATTTTACAATCATAGCATTCATCAAAGACAATAATACGAAAAGAACAGATTGCTACTCACCACACTGCACAAATGCTGAGTTGTAGACAGTGAGGCGTAGCGCCATATAACGATCCTGCCTTGGAGGCAGATGGGAGATGTGTCTCAGAGCTGGACAGTGACAGATGGTGACGCGAGACTGGACACGCACGTAGTTTATGTGTCAGCCGATAGAGGTCAATATTGGATAGGGGGACGGTGATTTTAGTTTCGATTGTGCCCACTAGAGTGCACTATAGTAATAGAATGTTTTTCATAAACTGTTCTAGTATTTTCATAAAGTGTTATGTCTTTGTGTGTATGTAAAATGTTATAAATGTGTTTTAGGAGTATAAATGATGCATGAGTGTGGTTTAAGGTTAATATGAAGATAATTGTTTAATGAGTTATGTAGTAGGATTTAGTGTGGGAGCATTTCGAAGAAGTATGGATATGGACAAAGGGGATTTTTGTAGAATAGATTTATAAAGTAAGTTTATGGTAAAGGGACAGTTAATTCAGGTATAAATAACAATAGTAAATAACTTTATGCATAAGCAAAACTTCAGCATACTAGATAATTATGTCGATAAAAAGTGCAGTCGTTACGTTTACTATTTTGCGATTGGTTATTGATGAAAAGCATGGACTGACATGGGAAAGTGTTGTTTTGCTATTGGCTGTTAAGTAAACTGAACAATGGTGAAGCAATATTTTTCGCATGCCTTTCTCTGCTGGTAGAGAAGACATAGAGTATTCTAGAGAAGAGTGGGAGCCTAGCCATGAAACAGTTCGGACGTGTGTAGTAGTAGTAGTTCCGATGGAAACGGTAAATTGCCAAATCCAGCAGTGTCTCATACATCAAAAGTGTGATGGCATAATTATTCCGATGGGCGTGTAGAAACTTCAGAATTTTTAAATGAATTTTGTGAAGAGAAAAGACATGAATTCCGCGTGGCGTATTGAGCAGGTCGGTGGCTAAAAACTGTGACTGCATTAGGTACCGACAGACTTAATATTTGGCGAGCATTATCAATCAAAAACAATCAGTATTTTTGTAGCTATTACGTTTTCAGGAAATGCAACACCATAAACTTGCTAACGTGAGTGAAAGGGTTTGTGAATGACTGTGTTAAGACTAGCACGGGCTTGGCAGTGATACTTGTTCACCTAAGTTTCAAAATATATTAATTGAGGACAAAATTTCCAACCTTTCATTTCGTGTTTCTCCTGAAATGTAGATTAGTGACTTAAATTGCAGCCTGGTTCACGTCGAAGTACAGTAGGTTTCACTCGGCTTTCCTACTGATGATCTGCTGAGACAATGTTCACAGGTAGGTGCAGGTCCGACGTAAAGGGACGGAAAGAACCGCACTGCCGCAACAGGCACAGCAAAAAGAGTACTAAAAATGATAAATTTTGGCCAGAAGGCCTTAATCTGAAATAGACAACATACACACACACATTCACACAAACACCTCTCACACATACATGGCCACTGTCTCTGGCTGCTGGGTTCCCATAACGAGAGTGATGAGAGTTTAAATCAGAAACATTGTAACATTCTTGTACATAGGAGTCATGACAGATAGAAAACTAAGGACAAAACAGATGACACCTATTAAATAAATTAATATGTGCTGCGACAGAAGGTGGTGGTATGATAACAACATTGCAAATGATAGGTTGTGGAAAACTCGGAGAGTGAAATGAAGAGATTCATGAGCAATTTCTGGGAAACATCTGATAAAAATATACAAAAATGGGTGTGCAAGAAATACAAGAAATTATTCATCATTATTCCATTATGAAATAAGATTAATATTGTATAGAAATGAAACAGAACTATAATTTTTTTATAATCTGTAATTTAATAGGATGAATGTGGTAGGCTATGCTGTATGAAAGCAATTGATGAATGAGGTTCATTAGGTCCAAGAAAGCAAGGGAAGCCAAGGCCAAAGAACTTTTACAAACAGTGAACAGTGCACATTTTCATAACAGACAACAGAGACTGGTAAACAGAGTGACATAAACAATGCGAAAGGCTTTTTTTGAGTGCAGTATATGATGTTACAACCCTAATTTTCCTTCCTTATAGGTACAAGTACTTTGATGAGGTGGAACAGTTCATAAAGCACAGGAAATTACACCATGACCTTTTCTTTCACCCCTTCAACATGTTCCTGGCTTTAGTCCCAGCTATGCAAAACAGATTTCCTGCAGATGGACTGCTTCTGAAGTTTTGCAGTGTCATCCTCCTGTCCCTCAACATAGATTAACCATTACTGTTCACCACAGAACAGTGAGAGGCAAATTTTGGAGTGAATGCATCAGAGGCATTGTGGATGACCTCTGTCACATGGTCCACCCACTTCTAGTCACTATCACAATGTTCTGTCACAGTCTGTTGATGTACAACATTCAGTTAACATGATTGGGCCCCATTTTTAGGTCATCATTCAGTTACTGGTCTCTGTACTAGATAGATTAAGACAAGAATCAGTCCCTGGAATTACATCCACTACAACTTCCCACAAAGCAGCATCTGCAAAGGCAGGGGAGCATTTTGTGAGATCTGTAGTGGAGAACAACGAATGGCTTGAACATAACATCTGCAATTTTCATCAACTGTTACTTTCCACACTACTATGTCAAAACCTCTAGCATTTAAAATGCCTTAGAGGAGGTGGTAAGAAAAAGACTTATTTTCAGCCATATAAAGTGTGTCTTATGCTTCTCAGGTAACACTAATCTACAGAAAGGTCGCACAAATGAACAGCTTTCTACAATGTGCCATCAACATTTTTCATTAGATTCCTTATCTATGAGACAAATTACAGTTACCATTATTACTGCAGTTCTGATCCCGTTATCCCCATTACATCTCATGATGTCCTGACGCATTCACTTGAGCTGACTTTAGTTTGACTGTTGGGTAGTCTTTAAGTTTTTGCTTTTCCTTAATTTGGTTAACTTGTTGAGCTGCTGTTACCTCAGTGAAAAAAAGAGCAATTTCTTAGTTATTTCTACATCTACATATATACTCCGCTAGCCACCAAGTTGTGTGTGGCGGAGGGCACAATTCGCGCTGAAGTCATATTTGCCCCTCTCTCTTCCACTCGCGGATCGCGCGAGGGAAAAACGACTGTCTGAACGCCTCAGTACGAGCTCTTATTTCCATTATCTTTGAATGATGATCATTACAGATTTGAAAGTTGGTGGTAATAATATATGCTCTACATCCTCAGCGTAGATTGGATTTCAGAATTTAGTGAGCAACCCTTTCTGTTTAGCGCATCGTCTATCTGCAAGTGTGTCCCACTTCAAACTTTCTATGAGATTTGTAACGCTCTCGCGATGGCTAAATGTACCAGTAATGAATCTTGCCGCTCTACTTTTGACCTTCTCAATCTATTGAATCAGAGCCAACTGGTAAGGGTCCCACACAGACGAACAATACTCCAAGGCTGGATGAACAAACGTATTGTAAGCTATTTCCTTTGTTGAAGGACTGCATCACTTCAGGATTCTACCAATAAACTGCAATCTAGAGTTCGCCTTACCCGTTACTTGTGTAATCTGATCATTCCATTTGAGATCAGATGCTTGGCTGATGTTACCGCTTCCAAAGACTGATCATTTATTTTGTACTCATACATTAATGGGGATTTTTGCCTTGTTACACGCAGTACGTTACACTTACTAATATTGAGAGATAACTGCCAGTCATTACACCACGCATTTATTTTCTGCAAATACTCACTGATTTGTTCACAACTTTTGTGTGATACTACTTTTCTGTAGACTACAGCATCATCGGCAAACAGTCTAAGGCTGCTGTCAATACCATCAACCAGATCGTTTATGTAAATCGTAAAAAGCAGAGGACCTATTACCCTGCCCTGGCGCACATCCGAAGTTACTCTTGTTTTTGTTGAAGTTACCCCGATCAGGACGACGTAATGCTCCCTGTCTGTTAGAAAACTTTCTATCCAAGCGCATATGTCATTGGATAGACCGTAAGCACGCACTTTTTGTAGCAAGCGACAGTGGGGAACTGAGTCGAACGCCTTTTGAAAGTCGAGAAATATGGCATCAACCTTGGAGCCGGTATCTAGAGCCTGTTGTATATCATGCACAAAGAGGGCCAGCTTTGTCTCGCATGACCGCTGTTTCCTAAAACTGTGCTGGTTTCTGTAGATTAGCTCCACAGAGTCTAGAAAGGTCATCATGTCAGAACACAAAATATGTTCCATGATTCTACAACAAATCGATGTCAGTGAAAATGGCCGGTAATTATGTGCATCCAATTTTCTACCCTTTTTATAGATTGCTATTACCTGGGTCTTCTTCCAGTCCCGTGGAACTTTCCACTGTTCCAATGATCTCTGATAGGTGACAGATAAGAATGGTGCTATATTTGTAGCATAGTCAACATAAAATCTTACGGGGATACCGTCTAGGCCAGATGCCATCCTAGCGTCTAAGGATCCTAACTCTTTTACAATCCCAGATACACTAAACATTATGTCAGCCATCCTTTTGTTTGTTCGATAATTCAGAGGGGGAATGGTGCTCCAGTCCTCTATCGTAAACGAGTTTTTGAAAGCTAGGTTTAGACTTTCGGCCTTCTGTTTATCATCATCAGTTACATTACCCCTACTGTAGCGTTCATAGATTTCACGTACGACCAAAATTTTTTGGGGTTATTTTTAGAATTTGCAGATAAAATATTGCTTTCAAATTTGTTAAAAATGTCTCTCATTGTCCTTCTGACAGGTGCTTTCATGTCGCATAATTTCTGTTTGTCAGCGGGGCAGTGACTTCGCTTATAATGACTGTGCAAAATTCTCTGCTTTCTCAGCAACTTCCTAATATGTTTGCTGTACCAAGGTGGATCCTTTCCCTCCCCTATACTTCTGCTAGGCACATAATTCTCTGGCACATGGTGGACAATACCTATAAATTGCGACCAAAGATGCTCAATATCTTTGTGTCCCGCAGTGAATGCTTGGAGCTGACTATGAAGATATTCATTAATGATACTTTTATTTGCTTTCCCAAACAAGAAAACTCTATGCTGCTGCTTTTTTTTTTTCCTTTTCTTTTTTTCAACTTCCACTGACATAGAAGCCACAACAACATTATGGTCGCTAATACCTTCTCCTAGATTAACTTCCTCAAAAAGATCAGATCTGTTTGTCGCCAAGATATCTAATATGTTCCCATCTCGAGTTCGTTTTCTAACCAATTGCTCACGGTTGTATGTTGAGAGCGCTCCTAGAATAACTTCACACGAATCTTTGCTTCTGCCCCCTGTGATAAACGTGTAATTTTCCCAGTCAATGGATGCTAGATTAAAGTCTCCACCTATAACTAATGGATAATTTGGATATTTACTTCCTATGTACTCCAGACTTTCCCTGAAATGTTCTGCGACATTTGTTGCGGATGCTGCTGGTCTATAAAAACATCCTTGTCTGATTGACAGCTTTATCCAGACTATTTCCCAGTCCGACGCAGTATCAATCTCAACTGCGTTTAAACAGCTTTTAACTGCAATGAACACACCACATCCCATAGCATCAGTCCTATCCTTCCTAAACATTGTCCAATCAGAGTTCAAAATTTCACTGCTCTTTATGTCTGGTTTCAACCAGCTTTTGATACCTAATACAATATTGGCATTGCTACTGTTTATTTTGGAGATAAACTCGGGAATCTCGCTACAGACACTTCGACAACTTACTAACATGAGATTAAGCGTATTTAAATCCTTTGGAATGACCTGTTTAGGCGAACTAACAATTTTTACAGTTGGCACACCCACATCAGTGTCATGAACTGGTAATTTTTTGGGCCAGCAGTTTGTTTCCCATGGGGAGGAACCTAATCTAAAAACCCGCATGTGCATGCCAAAAGTACTGTGCTACCCACGTAGCTGCTTCCTGTGTGTAGTGCACCCCTGATCTATCGAGGGGCGTCCTACAACCTTCCACTCCATAGCGTAGGTCGAGGAATCTACAACCATTTTCATCACAGAGTCAACGTAGCCTCTGGTTTAGATTCTCCACTTGACTCCAAACCAGAGGACCCCGGTCCACCCTGGGTACGATGCTGCAGATCGTCAGCTTGGCTTCCACTCCTCGAGAGATGGAGGCCGCCTTCACCAATTTAGCCAGCCATCGGAAAGACCCAAGGATTTCCTCGGAACCCCAACGACAGGCATTGTTGGTGCTGACATGCGCAACAATCTGCAGCTGGCTGCAACCCGCACGCTCGATAGCTGCCGGAAGAGCCTCTTCCACACCCTAGACAAGGCCCCCCAGCAAACACACCGAGTGAAGTGGACTTCTTCCCCGCCCTAGCCACTATGTTCTTGAGGGGTTCCATGACCCGCCTAACATTGGAGCTTCCAATAACTAACAAACCCCTACCCCTACGTGCCGGTCTGGACCTTGCTGAAGGAGCAGTCACTATCCTGGCAGAAGGTGCAGTCTGATCCAGCTCAGCCTCCCCCCCCCCCCCCACTCCCCCCAGCATCAGATAGCACACTGAATCTATTATCAAAGTGCATGGGATTTGGCAGGAGGCTGCTTCCCCCATGCAGCCTTCACTTTGAGGCTTGAGGCCTCAACACAGTCTGCCACCCACACTGAGGTGAGAGTGGGCCAGCCAGCTCTGTCGCACCTGAGGTCAGCTCAGTGACAGAGTGCTGTGACATTTCCCCCCCCCCCCCCTCATCCTGCACATCTAGTACAGCAGAGGCTGCCCCAGGCACCCCATCCCCACCGCACCTCAAGGTGGCACTCTGGAGCTTGTTGACTGTGGCAAACAAAGCTTCCAGCTGGGTTTGGACTTTGGCCAACTCCTTCTGCATCCACACACAACAGACACAGTCCCTATCCATGTAGCTAGTAACTGATTTACTATAAAAAACTTAAGGAAACCTACTGTCACACAAGGTTAACAGCTACACTCTAGTTGGCAGAAAGGACACTCAATAATGAAAATAAAAATTTATGGTAGAAGCGAGATCTGGTGCTTATTTTCCTGCTAGGGGCTATTTAAAGAATAAGACAGTTACCTACAGTAAACTGCTAGGGGCTATCTAGTGAATATTGTAAATGAATTAAACAGTGACCTACAGTAAGCTGCCCCTACTGATTATCCCTCGTATTTGTAATTTAAACAAGTGTTTAAATACACGCGAAAGTGACTTAATAAAACTATAAAAACTGCTACCTCACATGTACCCAGTCTAAATCACACTAATAAATGTAAACACTGGGTACTGTACTCTGACACATGCAGATACAAAACAAAATCTTTAGCTAACAATAAGAATTCAGAATGTAAAGCATAAATACAAATTCTACTTTATAAGAACCGATGGGCTTACAGTACACTATCACTAAAGCCCACAACAAGCTAAGGAATTTAAGCAGACGGAGAGGTGAGTTTTAGCTTTCTGCTAACTAAACAGTATGTAATAAGGGCTCCGAAGTTTTATTGTAACACCGATTTACTCAGATATTGTAGTGTAATACTAATTTACCACATATTATATGTTTAACTGTCAATGGTCGCAGGTTGCGCTAGTCAAACGTATACTAGTGAGGTTAGAAATCACTGTCAGTATCACTATTCCTAATAAAACATATAAAAACTGCTACCTTCAATATATTGAGTGTAAATGACACTAATACATGTGAATACTGAGTATTGTACACTAACTTAAACTGATTAACCCTTGTATTGATAATGTAAACAAACGTTTATGTTCACATGAAAAATAACCTAATAAAACGTATAAAAACTGCTACCTTGAACGTATTGAGCCTAAATGGCACTAATAATCGCAAATACTAAGTATTGTGCACTGAATTAATTGATAATCCCGCATATTCAACGTCCGTTAAGAATGTAAACAAACATTTGCGTACACCCGGAAACTGTCCTAAATAGAAACTTTGCTTATCTTATTCAGATGCAAATAAAAACTGTGTATCTGACACTAATACAAATAAATACTATAGAATACACAGCAAAAATGATTAATTACTAGCTAAATTACTTATCTTGCAACACAGCAAACGAAAAGCGCTCGTAGCCGGCGCCAGGGCTGCCAGGGCATCACTAATTTGGTGAAGTTAAGTGTACCAATCAAATGAACAAATCTTCTAAAACATTGCTTACATATAATGACACTTTATCAGATGTTTCTTCTTCACATTTTATTCCTACAAATTCATTCTGTAACATGGGGTGTGTTCTGCTCAGGTGAGTACCTAATCAAGCTCTCATTTGTTTGGGTGCTTCTACTCCATCACGGTACACCCATTCTGTACTGAGCATTTTTAGTTGTGATGTATCCAGACAATGTTATTCCCACAAAATAAATATGCAATAACTGAATATTTAGTTCATTTGAACTGCAGCAACCTATATAGTACGTCCAGTTGTGCCTGGGAAAGCCTTATACAAATGAGGTGTGGTACAGTAAGTTTCCCATAGGTTGCTTGCTAAGAACATTTTTGCTTCAACAGCTATCCACACATTTAGCGCTAGTGTGGTCCTTATCTTTTTGAATTTGGTGTTTCTTCATACACACACCCTCGTTTCTTTCCTTTTATTTTATGAAGAATTTTAAAATCTATTTTGTTGAAACTGGAGACAAGGAACCCATGCTCAGTGGCCGAGAAGTTCTGTCATATCACTATGTGTTGTTTGTTGCTGCTTATGCATGTGCTAGACTGTAGACTGCTGTCATTAAGAGTGATCCTCATACAATGTTACATAGAAATGTCAAATGGTTTGAACATCCCCCCCCCCCCCTTTTCTTTGCATGTTTTGATAATGGGCTAAATTTCATTAAAATTAATTAATATTAACCCCTACCAAAAATATATTTAAACGTGAGAAATTTAAGTACTACTGTGCAACAGACAATATTAAATGTATGAATGAAGCATAAATCAATATTAGTTTAGCCTTTTTTTCTTTTAACAATCATGCTATTGTCTCTAGTGATCTTGCACATAATACAAAATTAATTCTTTTTGTTCTCCATTGGCTGTTAATACCCCATTCAAATCTTACATTACCCCTCTTTCCACTGTATTATATGTCACCTTAAGATTTTTCACAGCCTGTTTGGCACTAAGATAGAAAATATTTGAATCCCAAGAAAAAGAAAACTTATTTAATAAATGTAAATCTATGCTTAACTTCTTCAACGTATCTAAACTATTGACTGAAATGAACTCATATGGCTATAGAGTGAAAATTTCATTCTGGAAACTTCCCCAGGCTGGAGCTAAGCCATGTCTCCCAAACATTCTTTCTTCCAGGAGTGCTAGTCTTGCAAGTTTCACAGGAGAGCTTCTGTGGAGTTTGGAGGGTAGGAGATGTGGTACTAATGGAAGTAAAGCTGTAAGGAAAAGTCATGAGCTGTACTTGGGTAGCTCAGTTGATAGAAGATTTGTCTGTGAAAGGCACAGGTCCCGACTTTTGAGTCTTGGTCCAGCACATAGTTTTAATCAGCCAGGAAGTTTCATTGCAGTCAAGCACATGCATATGCAGTAATAAACAACATGCAGTGATATGACACAACTTCTCTGCCCCTGTGGCATAGGTTCCATGACTTCTAATTTCAACAAAATAGGTTTTAAAATAATTCTTAAAACAAAAGGAAATGCATATGGATGTGTGTGAAGAAACATAAAATTCGAAAAAATAAGGACTACCTTAAAGTAGCACACTGAGTGTTATTAATTTATTTATTATTTTAGAGACTTGTAATTTATTCACAGTACAGGCAGTTAGGCAAAAATGTGATATACAACGTTTCACAATTGTGACCAATAGTCATCATCACTGGTGCTTGCTGAAAGATTTCAATAGTGAAGGACTGGTCACCACTTACAGACCAATACCTAGCAACTGCTACTTGGGAAGAGTCTAAGAATAGCAAAAGCACTTACACTTACAGCATAAAAAAGAATGTTGTCCTGCAAAGGTTCGGTCCCAATGGATTTGCCAACAGCATACCAACAAAAGAGTTGAGTAGCCCTTGGGGAGGAACTTAAAGATTTTTATCAAACATTTAGCACAGATATGAAAAGTAACTCATAGCTGTATTCTATGAAGAGCTTCCTGAAGCCTGCACCACTGCAACTGAAATCTTACAGCAACTTTTAATGTCACATTTTGTGACATTTCATATCTGAAACTGTTTGACATGTTTAGAACTGACACTAACTTATTCCAAGCACATTAATGGGTATTTGAAAAATCTAGGAAGTACACAGATATTGTAAAAGAAAAAAAAAAAGAGTGTGTGTGTGTGTGTGTGTGTGTGTGTGTGTGTGTGTGTGTGTGTGTGTGAGAGAGAGAGAGAGAGAGAGAGAGAGAGAGAGAGAGAGAGAGAGAGAGAGAGGGGGGCACGCCATAGGACATTGAAGCCTGTCAAATATATGTAGATACACCAATGGAAATGGAATGTCGTGTGGCGAGAGCCTTCTGGCAGGTAGACCTGATTGCATGGTGCAAGTCTTTGTGATGCCACTTCAGCAACTTGCATGTCGATGAGGATGAAATGATGATGATGATGAAGACAACACCCAGTCCCTGAGTGGAGAAAATCTCCAGCCCAGCCGGGAATCAAACCCTGGCCCCCTGCATGACAAGTGGCATGTTATCCACTCAGCTATGGTGGTGGACGATACACCCAATGAAGATCTTTGCTTCATTCCAAGAGGAATGGGATAAAAAGATGACAACCTGATGGAACTTGATATCAAGAAGAATGTAGGAACAGCACGGGTGGATTTGCTGAATACAATGAATGGAAGGGTCCAGAGGCAGCCCTCATCCAGCAGTAAATAACAATGGATGATGGTGGCACTGAAAAATTCATGAAAATAAAATTTTATTTGCCTTATATTCAGCATCACTGATAGTGGATGTGAAATTATTAACTCTGTAGCTTTCTTCTTCCTATAGCTCAAGATTTTTTTCCACACTAAGCTAAAGCCTCAGTTATCTCTATGACTTTAGCCTTTAAAATTATACATGATGAGAGCAAGTTGTTTTGAACATGTGGCAATACACAACTCAAAGTTCTCTTTTACTTTCTCGGTGTTACAGACTTTTCAAAAAATGTTGATAGTACAGGAGAAAGCCCAATATGTAGACTAGTCTATAAAGATGAAGTCCAGTACCCAAGCAACGATACTTTCAGACACAGTATAACCACCACCCTGACTGACTATTTCAGCTTAGCAGACATCATTTATGGACATGAGGTAGTGTTTTCCATAAACAAGAGGTGGGTTGCCCAACTGCCTCACAGACCACCATGGAAAGGGGGTATGGCAGGAGTTTACAAGGACAACAAAATTATTGCAAATGACAACCAGACAGTTGTAAATGCCATGGCTAACACTGCACAAAGTCTTGCATAAAGTGTTACATACTTATGCCTATGAGGTGCAGCTGCTCAAAGCACTAAATGTAACAGACAAACCTAAGAGTGAACAGTTTCCAGTGGACAAGTTATCCAAAATTGACATAAACAATGACTTTTTGGAAAAGACTTGTTTCTGTGATAAGTTAACTTTTCATGTATCTGGCAAACTGAACAGATAGAACAAGATCTGAAACTTACATGCAACAAACTTGGAAATAAAGACACTTGCAGAGGATAGTGAAAAATTGGGGAAAAGAACTGTTGCTGGCAATCTAAGTACCGAGGAGGAGGAGGAGGAGGAGGAGGAGGAGGAGGAGGAGGAGGAGGAATCAGTGTGTCCTCATCTTACAAATGAAATGGAGACTGCCAATGTGTGGTGCAAAGTTATATGCAATTGCTTTGTCCATTCTTATTCAATGTGCCTACTGTCAACACTATTTACCTGGGCATGTTACAAGTGTGTGCTGTGCCACAATTGGAACACCTGCAATCTATTTGAAGTCATACTTCAGCAGATGGCGGCACTACCTCATTCATTCTTGACTCTTATCAATTTCTGAAGGATAAGTTTCTTGATAGACAGACTGAATTAAATGGTTCTATTTGGTAGCTGCCACCATCATTTGGTCTCATGCCACTAGACTGCTTCCGAAGGGGTTTTATATGCTCTAGTGTACTGAACCAACATTACTGACAGGGCTGGAAGGCATGCATCTGTAACACATTTATGTCACTGTGGAGTTCGTGGGTTGTACATGGGCAGAAACTGAATACCAATTGAACATTGCCTGTGCCTTTGCCAAAGAACACAATGACATGAATTAATGAGGGAACAAAGTTTTAAAAGTTATCTTGACACTTGTTAAAAACCATTTGTTAATATATGAAACAGTTCTACAGTTATTGAAATCTAGAACTGTAAAGATAATTCATGGAAACCCTGTATTATACGTACACATCAGGAAAATTCCCCAGGCTAATGCTGAAAATAAATGAAGCAGAGTGCAGCATATGTACTGTATCAATATTTTGTAAAGGCCTTGGATTACCATGCACTTACACAAGTAGGAGTTCCCGTGAAATGTGGGGCTGAGATATTTCAAATTTTACAGTCAAAATAATTTTTGTAAATTCAGACAGCCATTTTAGTGAGTAGTGATCATAAGGAAGTTTTTAAGCAACAAAGGTGACAAACACCAACATCAACATTTCCATTATCAGTATAACTTACATACTTACAATTATTTTTAATATGTTTAAAATTATCATGAAAACAAAAATTACATACCGTTATTTAAAAAGGATACGAATGACTTGTCTATCATCTGGTTGACTAGTTATAGCATGAATTATTGGGAAACTGAACTTTCCTTCAGTCAGGTCCTCACAAAAGCTCTTATTTTCTGAATACTGTGGATAACAATATTATACTGATACAGAATGGTCAGTTTTTTAATCACAAAACTAAAAAAGAATGACAATTTTTAATGGTTTAAAAATAATACACCACCGTAATCATACAAATTTGTATCTAGTATGACTAGACTGACAGTAACATGTAATAGATTACAGATTTTGCAAGCATGTGGTGCTATTCACAACAAATGGGAACACGAAATTGATAAGTAAGATTGCATGTTATGAGGTGGAAAAAAAAAAAAACATTAAAAATAATACTAATGGAGAGCCAGTAGACCATTAAAGCGGAAATTCAAAGTAAATACAATGGATAATTGAATGCAAATTTTGTAACATATACTGGAAGATTTATCTGCAATCATTGGATGCTACAAAACATTTACCCATAATAAGAATTTTTGTTATTTATAGCTTACAACAGCCTGCTCCATTTACTTTTATTGCTGTTTGAGAATTATTATTACTATTATTATTATTATTATTATTATTATTATTATTTTACATTCTCTCAACATCTAAAAAACAAAGGCATACAAATTTGCTGTCAACATGGTTACTATAAGCTGTGTACTATGTGCCAAGCAATGAATTTCCCCACAGCTGAACATGAAAGGACAGGTTGGAGTTTGGTCATATGTCAGCACATGGCTACAACTTCAGGAACTGTCACAAAGACATACAGTCTGCTGTGCAGTGGAATTGTCATAGCTCTTGAGATGCTACTAATTTTGTAATATTCATCATATGCTTTTTTCAGCACTCCTTGTTCTGACAGGTGAGTCAATATCCCAGTTCCTTTCCTTTAAGCATTTGTTCCTTTTAAATCTACTTTTTTCTTCCATTAAGTGTCACTTCTTTGTAAATAATTGCACTGGTTTCATGTGCAAAGGTGTTGACAATGTACAGAGACACACAGAATAAGGGGAATGTTTGAAATGAGTAGTGGCAGCCATGGGCAGGTGGTAGGACTGCAGGTTCATGGCAGCGAGTAAAATGCCTGCCACTTCAGTAATCATGGATCAGTGTAACGGACAACACTGTGCGTCAAGCATTAAAATGTTTTATAAAAACAATGATAGTTTGGTAACAACACAGAGGGAGTTTTGATGTTTTTATAATTTTGGACATCATGATGCAATTCCATTGAAACATGCGATAAAATGTTGGATTAATAACTTTGAAGAGACTGGGTCTGCCCTTGTGAAGAAACCAACAGGATGACCAAGAAGCGTGCATTCTCCAGCGAACACTGATGTTGCGCGCGAGTCTGTCTTACTGAGCCCACGGCATTCAATTTGTAAGCAAGCAACAGTGGTTGGAATGCGCCAGAAGAGAGTTTGCAGCATTCTTCACCTTGATTTAAAATTTCATTCGTACAAACTACAGATGATGCAACAACTGAAGGACAGCTATTACTGGTTATGATTAGGATTCCGTCAACAAATGATAACAAAAATAAACAATGATGATGAATTTCTAAAAAGTTGTGGATGTCAGATGAGATACATTTTCATCTCACAGACTATGTGAATAAACAGAACTACTATTACTGGGTAAACACAAATCCTAATGACATTCATGAGTGTCCTTTACATGCTAGTAAAGAGACACTATGGAGTGGTGTTCCATCACATGTGATTATCAGACCATATTTTTTTTTGCAAATGAACACGGAAACACAATAACTGTCAACCCTGACTGTTATGCGGAGATGTCACGAACTTTTGCTATACCTGAATTGTACAACTTTCCAAACGTTCAAGAAGACTGGTTTCAACAGGACAGAGTGACATCACACACTGCACGGTAATCAATGGCACATGTGCAAGAATTGTTTGGTAACTGTGTGATCTCATGATTCAATAACAGTCCCTGGCCCCCTAGATCACCGGATTTATCTGTTTGTGATCTTTTCTTATGGGGCTACCTCGAGAGCAAAGTCTACACGACTCGACCAAGAACCCTTGATGAGTTAAAGCAGAGAATTCAGGATGCAATTCACAGTATCCCAGCTGAGATGTTGCAGCAGTCAATGAGGAATCTTAACAGGAGATTTCACGAATGTATTCGTACAGGAGGACGCCACCTAAAGCATTTAATTTTAAAAAATGATAAATGCCATCAATGTTTCGTACATGGCAAAGTTGTAAGGTTTCAGAATGTAAGGTTTCAATTACTATGAATGCAATTTCTTTCCTTCATCACTTCTAGTTTTATTCAATTGTGGAAATGTTCCCGTTTTTCTGTGTCATCCTGTATTATAATGTCCAATTATTGTTATATCATTTCAATTCATCAATGTTCCATCAATTATATTTCACAATATTGACTGTTTCACTTCTACACTTATATTCAACAAGACAGTTATTGGTGCGTGCTGCAGTATAGTTCTGGTGGTGGTTACAAATGATGTGCTGAATTTTATCTGCCATGAAGTCCTAAATCCAATCACAAAGCCAGTCTGACATTCCACTAGGTTTCATTCTGTTCACTAACAGTGCAGGCCATTATCAAATACCTTCAAGAATTCAGGGAACCTGGCATAAACCATTATGTAAATTTAGATTATCCACAGTGCTCTGGTTCTCAAGGATGAACAGAGGGCACCGGGTTTCCAAGATGTCTGTTTGAAAAATAAGTGTTAATTTTTCTGTAGGGGTCTTAACGCGTGAGGATAAAAAAACACGTTCCACAATCCAGCAACAGATCGATGTTAGAAGCATAGATGAATAAACAGGTTCTTCTGTCTAATGACATTCTTGAACTTCTGACCACATCAGTTCCCAATAAGACTTCAAGCTTTCAATGATTAGCATCACTGTCTTCGCCAAGAGCAGCTGAGTGCTGTGGCTACTGCTGTTGTGGCATTATGTAGCAAAGCAATAGCTTCTAACTGGTCAACAGACATTATAATTACATCAAGCTGCCACAGAGGTGTCAATGTCTGCATTAGTGGCACCACCGCTCCCATGGGAACATAAAAAACTCAGTCTGTTTCTCTGTTTCTTCCCAGTATTGAGCTCAGTCCACACATCACCAAGATTGTTTCCACTATCCCAGATGAAGTTATTCTCTCACATTCTAATTTAATTTAATTTTTAATTAAATTTGGCTCTATTTTGTCTATCTTCACATTATCATTACGTAGATGACATGTTTATGGAATGACCACATGGTGTCAAAGCTCTTCAGCAGTGCCTTGAGCCATGAAATACGGTACTTATGCCCAAACATCCAGTAGACTGGGGTGACAAAGAGAGAAGGAAAGTTGCCATTTTTAGATGTTCCGGAACAACAAACATGAGAGGGGCAACTCAGCCAATCTGTACTGCAAGCTGACATACACTGATCCATACCTCGGAGTGTAAGCCTCCAACCATCCAGTCCAGAAGAAAGCCATTTTAAATGTACTGGCATACAAAGATAAAACTGGTTGTGATGAGGATCACTTGGATTCCAAAATGAATCATCTGTAGTATGTATTATGACAGAATTCCTATGGGGCATGTGATATAAAGTTGGCACTCTCCAAGAAACATAAATGTGGAAACACTGAAAAATCAAATGATGATTCGTTTACTGTGATCCTTCATTTCTGCAATAATACATATAGTAAAACAGGCAGGGTCCTAGGAATAGTCCTAGAATTAAGATCTATTTGGGAAATGCTACAACTGGTTAAGGCCAGTCTCAGCCTCGGGGTCACTGAGATTTATAATACCCCCTGTGCGTGTGGAAGCATTGGGAAGCCCATCTGTATCATTTGAAAGTGCTTTATACAGCATCAACAGGAGATTTAAAAAAAAAAAAAATCACGAATTTGAGAAATCAGCAGCTGCTGAACATACCTCAAAAATAAGCACAAGATACTGTTTGAAGACACTTTTGTCCCAGGCTTATACATACTGTGTTTCTGTT
The DNA here is from genome assembly GCF_023864345.2 of Schistocerca serialis cubense. NCBI lineage: Eukaryota > Metazoa > Arthropoda > Insecta > Orthoptera > Acrididae > Schistocerca > Schistocerca serialis. The sequence continues at coordinate 1,063,199,484 of NC_064638.1, read as the reverse complement.
ATTAAAGATGCATAGAAATTAGAACATCTAAGACTAAGTTTATCTGGGACAGCAGTGGTGCATGAAAACGAGCTCTCGAAACTGAAAAGAAACAGAAATTCGCCAAACTTTTTACACTCCTATGGGAGCTGTGGCACCATCAGCACAGACACTGACACCACTATGGCAGCCTGATGTAAGTATAACATACACCAAACATTTAGAAGCTGTCCATGCGCTCTATATGGCCACCAAGGGAGCAGCTAGGTGCTTTTGACTAAGAAAATGTGGTAGTCATTGAAATCTTGAGGTTTTATCTTGAACTGACATGTCATGAAGCCTGAAAATGTTTATCCAAGAACGTCATTCTCAGGAGTGTTCTTTCATATGATCTATACAGAATCTTATATATGTGGATTGTGATTAAAATCTGCTACAGTAAAGGAAAGAACGTTAACTTAGACAGGATCAAAATCATCAATTCAATTGCTTATTAATACTGGTGTTGAAACAGATAATAAAAAGAATGCCAAAATACTGAATTCAGTTTTCCAGAGTTGTTTTCCTGTGGAAAATTGTTATATGGTTTCTCTAACAATCTTCATATGCAGAATGAGATTTTCACTCTGCAGCGGAGTGTGCGCTGATATGAAACTTCCTGGCAGATTAAAACTGTGTGCCCGACCGAGACTCGAACTCGGGAGTTCGAGTCTCGGTCGGGCACACAGTTTTAATCTGCCCGGAAGTTTCAATCTTTATATGATTGGCAAAAGGCAACTTCTGAGATAAGTTACTGCAGAATAGAAAATTGATGGACACTGTTTAACAACTGGAAAAAAATCACTGTCTCCCTTTAGTGCAGTTCAATTTGTGGCCCTCATGTCCTCTAATCTTTTTCTAAGTAGGCCTATGTTTCTCATGACCTTAAGGAAAATCAACAGCTGTAACTCACGGAAAACGTTCAAAAACTTGCAAAGCTTTCTTTCAATTTTGTCTACTTCTCATAGCAAACACTGTGCAATGCTTAATCTCTCTTCTCCAAAATAAGGTGTAGAATAGGCCACGTTATTGCTACTGGCTACTGAAGTAGCCAGTAGCAATAATGACTGTATGGACGATGTTGCCTATTCTACACCTTAGCCTAGATCTATGTGACAATGCTGTGCTGACTATATTTATATATTTTAACAATGCCATTATGGCCTTATCACTTTAGGACATGGTTTAGAAAAGCTCTGAGGATGGTCATTACGGACTGAAACCGGTCATCGTCAAAAGTACTGATATTGTTATCAAAGACAGGAATAATAAAAAAAATAAGAAAAAAAAAAAAAACATTTCATAGTATTAGATGACTGTTCGTATGTGTGACTATGTCGCAGCTGGTGAAATAATTTTGTGGTTTAGGCAGACCCTATCTCCACTTTTAGAGAACAGTGGAAAGCTCTTAGGAATAACAAATGTAGGAAAGTTCTGGTAGAGTGTATGCACTTTTGGATTAAAGGAAAGTACAAGCACAAGCATTGAGTTGTTGACTAGGAAAAACACAAGAAAGAAAACTTGCTAGCTTTTGAGCTTGAAAAACGATTACTCCAAAAGATAGCAAGTTTTCTTTCTTTTTGTGTTTGCCTATCAAAGACTCAACGCTTCTGCTCTTTGGTGAGTGGTCTCCTTCAATCTAAAAATATGTATATTCTTATGAATAATATTTCTAATAGGAAGTTCATATTATGAACCATGGGCAAGTGGAACTGTATTTCAATGGCCTTCTCTCTGAACTGCTTGATCTCATCTTACGAAATTATTAAAATCTTGTCTCTCTCTCTAAGGAGATTCCATTTAGATTTTTCTATTTTAACAGAATCAAGGAAGGAAAATTATGGTTTAATGCCTGTCAACCTTGAGGTCATTAGAAACAATAATGGCCGGGTTCAGCATACTCTCAAACACTGCAGAGCAGGTGAACAATTTACTATTGACTGATCAACTGATGCAAGTGTGCATGTTATTGTTCCTTCCTCTCCCCCCACCAACGGGCTGACCTGCACCAGCAAGGGCACCCACTCTTCGACAGCTGATGTGCAAGGTCATACATAATAAAGTGCAGCCTTCAGTTATTCACCATCAGTCAGTTTGTGCTACTGCACAGATCAATGACTATTCTTTTACTGGTACTGATTTCACAGTGCTGTGACTCATCAAGTTATGGACTCGCCCATAGAAAGATACATAAATATAGGTGAGTTCCTTTCTTTACATTTCGAAACAGAATGCAAATTTTCACAGGAGTATAACAGCAAAAGAAAAGTTCGAAATAACAACACTGCAAGACAAATTAGTGTACAACAATCATTGTTTGCAAGTAGAACTTTGTACAGAACCAACTGCCTTCAATTCATTATAGTCAAGCACTTCTATTTTAACAAATGGTTTCCTCTGAAGAGGAAGAGAGTTTATTGAGTCCCACTATTTTTTTCCTTTCTTATTCATGATTCGACTGGTGCCAGTAACAACTTCTCAGAATGATTTGCTTCATACTGTGAGGCGCGCAGACTGATAGATGAAAATTCTTGAGATAATGCCATTTGGGTCACTGTTTCTGTTTCCACTGACAAGGAACTGTGGACAGCTCTTAGAATTAAGATATATTACGAAATTCATGTGGTGAAACTGCGTTTCGATGGGCTTGTCCCTGCACCACCTGACCTCAGTTTGGTAAGTTTTAAGTTGTTCTCTGTACCTGTCATTAAGGTTTTTACATTTCAATTTCATCATTTTAATGATTAATAACAGTGAGTAAGAAAATATGGTTCTTTAGTTTCCTATTGTTATAGATGTATGAAAGTAGATGGACTCAGTAAATGTAGATGGGCTAATTAACTTTTCGTGTATCATTACAACAGTTGTAATTTTACCTCACTGACTGTGAAATGAGAAGGAACAACTTTAAAAAGATTAACTTGTTCAGCAACATTTCTGATGAAAACAGACATGAGACATCTGACATGTTCACTGCAGAAGCTGAAGCATAGCTTCACTGGCCTGCACTGGAAATATTAAATATTGTGAATGTCATTGGGCATGGCACAGCTCTTGACATCCGCTCATGGCCTGGTCGTCAGTGTGAACACTGCAACGCAAAACAACAGGTTTGACAGCCCGGTGCATCACAGCCCAGTCCAACATGTCTTGGCCCAGTGCATCATGGCCCACTCCAGCATGTCTTGGCCCAGGATGCAGTGTGAACAGTCCTTTAGAGGCAATTCCTACTGCAATTACAGCAATAAAATAGATTCGTGGATGAAATGTGGAAATATTAGTTCTCAACAGATCAAAATTTGAATTATAGGTGATGTTTATTATTTCAAGAGATTTTTCTTAGTAGTCAATTATTCCCTAGCCAGTTATATGGTGATTTGGAAGCAGTGTGGTATGAGCAAGAAGCTTCCCAACAGTTTTGGGTCTTGACTTGTTGGAAACAAGCACGTTGGTTATTTCAGAGAGAAAAGATTAATTTGGAAAGGCTATTAATGTCAGCCACAACTTCAAAATTATATAGTGAATGTGAACAGTGTTCAGTCAGTTCAACTGTACTGGAGTTTCCTTAGGAAAATAAGATTACCATATTTAATGTTGAACAATCACGTGTGTACAGAACTTCCCCTTTCAAATGTCTGTTGTTACCCAGTTCTCCTCATTAGCTACTGTAAAGTCAACTCCCTTACTCTGGCCTCACTGAGAATTCTATTCTCCCTCACCTTACCTAGTTTCTGACTAAGTGACAATGACTCTGAAAATATGGCATTTACTATCCTCCTCTCTTTGTACTGCAAGCTGCCTTTTCTGAATAGAAACTTACAATGTATTGCCTTACTAAGCTAGTTTTGGTCTTGATAGGTATTTATTATTAATATTATTACTATTATTATGTTTGGTTGGTTGGCTGGTTTGGGGGAGAGGACCAAACAATGAGATCATCAGTCCCTTCAGTTTCGAGAAGGATGGGGAAGGAAGTCGGTTGTGTCCTTTCAAAGGAACCACCCTAGCATTCGGCTAAACTGATTTTGGGAAATCATGGAAAACCTAAATCAGTATGGCCAGATATGGGTTTGAACCGTTGTGCTCCAAAATGCGAGTCCAGTGTGCTAACAACTAAGGCACCTCGCTCCGTAGTGCATTTTTGTTTTTAACTTTGAGAAATAACATCACCAACACGCTTAGCTGCAAGTCCATTCTTGTTTGCTTGCCTGTCTATTAGACCATGTATTAGATCACTGATGTTCAATGATGGTGCTGGATGCAATAACAGTACTTTTAACTGTTACTGAGTTATTCACGATTAGAAACATGTTGTAGGCTGGCTAGGCTGTTCCAACATTGCTCCATGGGGCAAGGGCCCCCATGGTTGCCCCTCAATGTGCTTGCAGGAAGAGACAGGTAGTGTAGGCTAGCTGCCAGATGGTTGTACTGAACACATTTTGCGCAAGCAGTGTGGCCATCCTTGACTGTACACAACTGTATACGCTATGGTCCAGCTGCAAGATGTCCCGCACATTAGCTGTTTACCCACCCTTGCCCACCTGGGCCTGTGTCTGCTGGTGGGCATGTGAGCTGGAACAGCCTATTTAGGCACTATATCTGTTATCTTCCTACTACGAGACAGCCTTAAACATATGAGCCTGAAAATATGAATAAAGAAGCTCAGTGCTCTAAAAATGAGATTTCACAATACTTGTACATTTACAATTGTTGATAATTTGAATTTTCCTTCAAATGTCAAGTTTTATTTCTCTATCAGGGAAACAAAAGACAACTTCTTTGCTTACACACCATTTCATGAGATTAAAAAATAGATAAACAAATAAATAAACACTAACAAATGTTTTTTGATCATGACATACAGACAACAAGAGAGAATGGGATTTGTTACATAACTATGAAAATGTATGTTGCTGTGATACACATTTCTGATAAGTGTGTGTCATTATAAAGAGGAGAAAATGGTTACATAATTTAGGCAATGAACATCAACAAAAGTCATATTTTTCTTTACTGTAGTTATGTGACAGTTCTATTACAATCCAAACACATAAATTCCTCTTACCTCTTGTAAGCACAGATTGCAGTAATCATCCCTTATTTGGAAGTATAATCCTAATACAGCAGCCAGTTTTGTGAAGTCAGCTTTGTTTTCACTAAAGAGCTGCATCAACCTAATTGCAAGCATAAATAATCCACCAGTTTCTGTAAAATAAAAAAAAATATTTAGCTTCATCCTGAAACTATTACTCTAATGAAGGTCAACTTTTAAAATGTATAAATAGTAACACAAAGTATTACAGAACAAACTTAATTTTGTTTCTTTGTATAGCACAATTTATAAACACTATGTACACATGAAACAGACTTAGATTCAGAGAGAATTTATGTTTTTTCCTACCTAAAGGTAATGCTCATTTTAAAATTCATGCATTTTTATTCATACATTTTACTCTGATGTTGCTTCAAGCTAGTCCACAAAGCAGTTACGGGACAAATCTTATATATAACAACAAAGATTCAGTTGGGCATCACTTTAGTCAACTAGGCATGACTGCTGCTTTTCTCTAGTCATAAAGTAGTAGACAATAATTCACTACACAAGTGTCATTCAATTTTCAGTGAAAAGGATGGATGGAAGAACGCACAATGCTATAGCTTGGAGACGGGTCCTGTTAATTTTCAATATGACAAATATTCTATGAATACAATAAGTATAGGGCTTGCTGAAATGGAACAAAATGAATGCAAATAGTGGACTCTGAACCATGGTCTCGACCCACCACCCACCTCACGACTTCTGGGATAAGATATAAAAAGACAGTGACACATTAATCAACCTGAAAACAGCTACACAGCTCTCCACCATATTGCATGGAATGTGAAGAAAACATCTTCAGAAATCTACTAAATCTCCACAAAACCTTATCTAGTACAGTAGATGCTATAAATGGAAAATGTGGATCTACACCAGAAAGCACAGCAGCTACAAATCCAAACATTAATATGTAAAGTTAAGTACTTCACTAGCAATGGTCCTGCTGAAGGAATAACCTCTTTCCTCTCTTCTGATCTGAGAAGCAGCATACCCAGCAACTCCAAGACCATTATAACTTTCCACTTATCACACTAGCAAAGGATTACTCTATGTGAAAGTCATGTTGACTGCCACAAACTTATTCTAATATAGACTGAGAATTAAAAGTTCTGGTTCAATATTCATAAGTGAACTCTCACTTAACATGATAATTTTTCAGATGGTCATATTATTTAAACAAAAAAGAATTAGGAAATACATGTCCAGGGAACGAGGTTTTGTCTAAACCTGAAATACACTCCTGGAAATTGAAATAAGAACACCGTGAATTCATTGTCCCAGGAAGGGGAAACTTTATTGACACATTCCTGGGGTCAGATACATCACATGATCACACTGACAGAACCATAGGCACATAGACACAGGCAACAGAGCATGCACAATGTCGGCACTAGTACAGTGTATATCCACCTTTCGCAGCAATGCAGGCTGCTATTCTCCCATGGAGACAATTGTAGAGATGCTGGATGTAGTCCTGTGGAACGGCTTGCCATGCCATTTCCACCTGGCGCCTCAGTTGGACCAGCGTTCGTGCTGGACGTGCACCCCGCGTGAGACGACGCTTCATCCAGTCCCAAACATGCTCAATGGGGGACAGATCTGGAGATCTTGCTGGCCAGGGTAGTTGACTTACACCTTCTAGAGCACGTTGGGTGGCACGGGATACATGCGGACGTGCATTGTCCTGTTGGAACAGCAAGTTCCCTTGCCGGTCTAGGAATGGTAGAACGATGGGTTCGATGATGGTTTGGATGTACCGTGCACTATTCAGTGTCCCCTCGACGATCACCAGTGGTGTACGGCCAGTGTAGGAGATCGCTCCCCACACCATGATGCTGAGTGCTGGCCCTGTGTGCCTCGGTCGTATGCAGTCCTGATTGTGGCGCTCACCTGCACGGCGCCAAACACGCATACGACCATCATTGGCACCAAGGCAGAAGCGACTCTCATCGCTGAAGACGACACGTCTCCATTCGTCCCTCCATTCACGCCTGTCGCGACACCACTGGAGGCGGGCTGCACGATGTTGGGGCGTGAGCGGAAGACGGCCTAACGGTGTGCGGGACCGTAGCCCAGCTTCATGGAGACAGTTGCGAATGGTCCTCGCCGATACCCCAGGAGCAACAGTGTCCCTAATTTGCTGGGAAGTGGCGGTGCGGTCCCCTATGGCACTGCGTAGGATCCTACGGTCTTGGCGTGCATCCGTGCATCGCTGCGGTCCGGTCCCAGGTCGACGGGCACGTGCACCTTCCGCCGACCACTGGCGACAACATCGGTGTACTGTGGAGACCTCACGCCCCCCGTGTTGAGCAATTCGGCGGTACGTCCACCCGGCCTCCCGCATGCCCACTATACGCCCTGGCTCAAAGTCCGTCAACTGCACATACAGTTCACGTCCACGCTGTCGCGGCATGCTACCAGTGTTAAAGACTGCGATGGAGCTCCGTATGCCACGGCAAACTGGCTGACACTGACGGTGGCGGTGCACAAATGCTGCGCAGCTAGCGCCATTCGACGGCCAACACCGCGGTTCCTGGTGTGTCCGCTGTGCCGTGCTTGTGATCATTGCTTGTACAGCCCTCTCGCAGCGTCCGGAGCAAGTATGGTGGGTCTGACACACCGGTGTCAATGTGTTCTTTTTTCCATTTCCAGGAGTGTAGATGTAGTGCCTGCAAAAAAGTGACAGCCTATATTTCAGTTTTGTCTAATTAACCAGGCCAGAACAAATCAGATTACATCTCTGACACATAAAGAGAAATTTGTCAGTTCTTTTTTTTGGTTGATATAAAATTACAACAAAGATTGAAACGCTGTTATCTACTGCTACAGCTGACTTTCATCTGTAACATGAGCTCTGGAACTTTTCTGTAGCGAAAATATTTCCACAATGACAACTCAAGGGGTGCCCAATGCACTGAATGCCCACCTCTGTAGTTAAGTGGTCAGTGTGACTGTTATGAAAAGGATCTGAGTATGATTCCCACAACTGCTAGGGATTTTTTCTCAGCAGGAGGACTGGAACGAGGTGCACTCAGTCTTGTGATGGCAACTGAGGAGTTACTTGGGCAGAAAAAAATTGAGGCTGGCTCAAAGGGCTTGGAAATTGGCAATAGCTGGGAGAGCAGTGAGTTGACCCTGTACCACTCCACATCACATTGAAATGGTGCCATTGGTGGAGGCTGACATGGCAGCTGGTCCATGCTGAATGGCCAGTTAAGATTAGTCTGCAGAACTTTGCTTCCTTTTTTTAATGCATTGAATGAATGAACAATGTAACATGTTGGTTTCATTTAAGTGAAATTGCATGAATTGCACTTAATTTGAAGGATGAAAGCAATATTTGTGAGATCTCTTCAGATTCAAAAGATCTTCAGTGTGGTATTGCACCAAATCAAGGAAAACTATTAGACCATGTACTGATAAGGTGTCTTCCAAGCAGTTTAGTTTAAAATCACAAGCCATCCTCACTCTCAACTAAAGAACAGCAGTGAACCACTTTCCTTGAAAACAAAATATAATTCAACATCACTGTTCACACTGGTTTGATGGCTTCATTCACTTCCTTCCATCTGGTATTAATCTTTTCTCATTGACTACTTGCTATGGTAAGTCCCTCAAAACTCTAAATATTCAACTTTTTGTTATTCTAATGTTCTCTCTGCAGCCAAATTGCTGTCTTGTGTGACTTATGTACATGTGCCATTAACTTGACTCCTTACATTAAGGGTTTCCATATTGTTCTTCATCTGTACTGTCTAAATCTTTTCGAAAAACACTGAATTATTTAGAAATTTTTATAAATCTATAGCTACTTATATACTCCGCATGCCACTGTACATTGCACTGTGGAGAGTAGTTCATACCTGTATTAGTGATCTTCTGTCCTACAACATATGTATACAGTATGAAGAAAAAATTAACCTCCATATGCCCCTGCACTGCTGTCTTGCCTACTTTATAAGGACTCCAAATGTTGGAGAAATACTGTAGATGCACGTCACCTTCCTAGGGCCCTTCCAATAGATCTAAGTTTTCTGTTACATGATTACATGTTCATCCCATTTCATGTCACTTCTTACTAGGGGACCATCTCCATTTGGCATAACTGATTTTGCCAAATTTATGGTATATGAAGGGCTTTGACAGAAATGAAAGTGAAAAAAGGGGGAGCCCCAGATGGTCTAGTGAGTGCTGGGCAAGGCATAAGTCATTTATGGTAGTGTACAGACTCCAGGCAATGGTTGGCACAGCCAAAAGAGTATTGAGTGGTACCCTAAGCATCATGGGATTGATTCCCTTTGCGGAAATATTTTCTTATTTTTGCTTTTACGCTACTTACACTGCAAATAAACCAAAGTAATTCTCAATATACTGTATTATGATATTAATATTTTCACAAAAATGCATGAAAAGGAAAGGGAAATAAAAATCTGGGATTGCCATCATGCAGTTTTAAAGTGATTGCCCCAAATGCACTATGCTAGTACAATCTTGAGATACATATTTTTACTATTAGGTAAAGAATTTGATCAAAAACCTCAATAAATGTTTTCATCTTGGAGAGATAGGCTTAAAAAAATCACCCTCCTACCCCCAGTAGACAGCAACAAATACAGGGTTATTCTAAATGATGGACCCATTTTCAAAAATTTGTACGTATTCAAGTAAAAATCCAAAATGACAAAGCTTTATATCAATGAAAAGACGAAGTTTCAAAGTTTTTGGCAGGCAGGTGGTGATAGTTTCAGAAGCAGCCAGTTATGTGAAGGAAGCCTCTATCAATCACTGTGAATGAACTGCGGGACCGGATCACTGCTGCCGTGCACTCAGTAACACAGATATGTTTTCGTGTGTGTGGGACGAGTTTGGCTACTGCATAGATGTTTACTGTGCAGCCAGTGGTGGCCACACTGAACATTTATAATGTATCACATTTCTAATTATTAAATAACTATTAAAAACTAATTAATTACAGAGAATTAAATTTCTTAAACTGATATAAAACATTACAAAAAAAACTTTGAAACTTTCTCTTTTCATTGGTATAGAGCTTGTTCATTTTGGCTTTGTACTTGAATAAATATGAAGTTTTGAAAATGGATCCATTGTTTAGAATAACATCAGGAATTCTCGGAAGGTCCACCCTTTGTCCTCAGAACAGCTGCACAAACTCTTGGCATTCTAGAGATAAGATTTTGTAGTGTTTTTGCAGTCCACAATGTCTGTAAACTATTCCACAGATCTTGTCAAGTTCATCCAACATGAGTTCAATGGGATTTAAGTCAAGTGAATTATTTGGCCAAATCATATTTTTCAGTTCCCCACCTCCTTCTTTTCTGCTGACAGACCATATGCACATTTAAAAGCAAGTTAGGGATCGATGTCCTGCTATAGAACAAACCTGTGACCAATAAGTCTCTTGCCAGATGTAACTGCATTGTTGAGCAGTATCCTGTGATAACCTTTCTTCTTTAATGTTCCATTTATTCTCATTAGATCACCAACTTTATTACCTGCAGAACATCCCCACAGCATGATCAACCTTACATCATGCTTCACCATAGATGTCCCACACTGACTCTTCATACATTCTCCATGAAGGCAGTGGACAAACAACCAACAATGGCTTCCAAATATTTCAAATGCAGATTTGCCAATGAAGAACATCTTGGACCATAGTTGCACACTAATTTTTAAGTTGCTGTGCCCAATGACATCTTTTCACCCTACTTTGTTTGCATAATATAGTTTCCTTTTAACTCCATATGTACCACTATAAATCTTGTTCACAAAGATGCAGAAATTGGAGCTGCTTGTATACTATTTACATCCTCATGAGTTTCGTGAGTAGTCTGAGTCCTCTGACATTTACTCTGCAGACATATGAATTGATTTCCCCTGTATGATGTTAGCAGTGGTCTTCCAAGCTGTGAAACACTTGCATTGGCAGCAATTTCTTTGAAGAGCTGCAAACCATGGACACTAGATTGGGCTATGCCAACTTTTGTTGCTGTGATCCTAGTAGAATAACCTTGCGGGTGCAGAGCTCCAATTACAGCATGTTTTTCAATTTCAGCCCGATTAGCAAGCAATATTGTATGAACCTGATCAAATACACAGACACAACCAGTCAAATACAAAACTCAGGTGCACAGTCTTTACATGTTTTTACTTAAAGTATTTTATCATCATAATGGGAATATGATAGAATATTCGAAACAGTTTTAACCACAAAGCCACAGTTGTGATAGATGACCAAAAACTTTTGACCAATAGGGTAAATGGGTCATGCCTTGCCCAACTCGCATCACAAACGCATTTTTTTCTAAATGCTTGACCATCTAGAGCTTCCACTTCTGTCACTTCACTTCTGGCCAAGCCGTGCAATTACTGTAAATTTGGACAAAATCGTTGATGACGAATAGGTGTGATGCATGCCCTTGTTAATATTACTCTTACACATTTAAATGGTTGGCCAGCCTTCTCTTATATATTTAAAAAGTTGGACATCCTTCAAATGTTTGCCACTAAACCTGTAATCAAATACTACTAGGTCCTTTCTCTTTGTTACAGGCACAATGCAAGGTGAACCTGAACACAGTCACTAAATTTTGGAAACTGTTCAGGAATATAATATGAGCATTTTGGTAGAACGATCCCATGGTTGGCAGAGGCTCATAGCAGAATAACAACATAATTTTGATTTATTAGGTTTTTTGCTCCAATTACCTTTCTTATTGTGAAAGTACCCACGCAATAGTGAAAAACCTTGTAGTATGCCAACATCAAAATGTAAAACACAAAACAGAATAAGTTCAGATACAAAAGTAGTGTGATGTTGTTGCCATTACCACAGGAACAGCTCAGTATAGTGCTGTTCTGCTATTCTTCTATTGCCTTTAGAGAACCTATAAATAAGGTGTGGAGCAGCCTATCTGCATAAATAAACCTATTCATATAGGTCTGTATGACTTAATTAAAACTAGCATTCCATGGGAAAAAAACCAAGATGAGAAGTGAGCAGTACTAATTACAAGCTTTAAAGCAAAGAGTAAAAAGTAAAGTGGGTATTACTGTTGTCAACAGTAAGTATCATGAGTGAAGAGAACAAGACTATTTCCAAAGAACATACAGAGCACATACCACTAATATTTGAACTTCTGTGCACACACAGTAGTTTCAATGCAGAAGAGATGCAAAGACAAACGGTGGTAAGAAATCAAATTAATTCCAATTACTCTATAACAAGCCATGTGAGATCAAAGAGTCCCTCACACCAAAATATTCGGAAAATATCCCCAGAAAATCTCTGAACTGTTATTGATAGAGTTTAGGTTCACACTGTACTGCACTTATTAACATTTAAAGAGAGCCACCATTAATTACACTAAGCAGAAATTTTTTCCTTGTCTTTCTGAATTACCTTACAAATATCTAATGAGAAAATTTCTCTTCATATAACAGTTTCATCAGCATCTCACAGTGTTTCTGGCGCTACCTGATAAATTGTTGCCCTACAATGACAACGTTAGGGGCCTTGGTACACAACAAGCAGAAAGATATGTATGTTCAGTAAACTACACAAAAAATTAGTAATGTTATATCTCAGTAAGGAACTTGAAACTTTTAGCACAGGTCAGGAGCATATAGAGGAACTCTGGCTCAAGTTTAAAAGAATAGTTGACCACACACTGGATAAATATGTACCCAGTAGAAAAGTTCATAATGGGAGGGAACCTCCATGATATACAACCTCTGTAAAGAAACTTCTAAAGAAACCGAGGTTACTGCATAAGGTGTAAAATGAAGCATAGAGCTATAGGTAGAGATGCTGAATGAAATGCACTTGGCTGTCAAGAAAGTAATGTGTGCTGCCTACAGTGACCACCACAGCAGAAAACTGTCAAATGACATTTCACAAAATCCAAAGAAATTCTGCTCATATGTGAAGGCTGTTAGTGGCACCAAAGTTAGCGTCCAGTCCCTAGCGAATGAGACAGGAGCTGAAACTGAAGGTAGCAAAGCAAAAGCTGAACTGCTTAACTCTATTTTCAAATGTTCCTTTACAGAGGAAAACCCAGAAGAACTGCCCAAATTTAATCCTCCTACCACTGAAAAGATGAATGAAATAAGTGTTAGTGTCAGTGGTATTGATGAACAGCTAAAATCATTAAAACTGAACAAAGCTCCAGGCCCTGATTGAATCACTGTCAAATTCTATAATGAATGTGTGGCTGAGGTAGCCCCTATTCTAACTATAGTCTACTATAGTCTTGAACAAAAAAATGGCCCTGTTCTTGGAAAAAGGCACATATCACACACCTCTACCAGAAGGGTAGCAAATATGATTCATATAACTACCATCCAATATCCTTGACATCAATGTGTTGTAGAATATTAGCAAATATTCTGAACTTAAACATAATGAGATATCTTGAACAGAATGACTTCCTCAATGGCAACCCGTATGGCTTCTGAAAACATCAATCATGTGAAAACCAACTCACACTTTTCTCACATGACATACTGAAAGCTTCGGATCAGAGCAAATAGGTAATGCAGTATTTCTTGATTTCTGAAAAGCATTTGACTCGCAAGTAACACTATCCAAGTGCCACTCTCTGATTCCGATACACTGCAAATATGTTACAGTCTAGGTCAAAATATGAGGCACACATTTTTTTATATGTGCCAATATGGCCATTGAAATGGTGAAAACCCTCCCAAAGAAACTGCAGTTGTTAACTTTTTGAGCATACAGTTGAAAGAGTAGGAGATATAACAAGTTGCTACTGTACTTTACAACTGTGCAATCACATTTTTAAACATTTTGAAATATTTCGAAATCCTCCTCTCACCTCAAAGTTTTTGAAATGGTAAAAAGTTCATGTGTAGTAAACCTAACAGTATATCCGACAACAAATTCAACCACATATGATAAAGTTACACCCCGAAGATGCAGTAGTCAGATATAAGTTGGAAGGACATGTGCACTCTGTACACCACCGTATGGCACTTGCCACACATGGAAATATAGTGTTGGTTGCAATTTCACAGTGCAACCATAAAAGATGGGCTCCTGAAAAATTTAATTGAAAAATAAGGTCTCACTCTCTGTTGAGTCCGGGTATAACCAATGTGAAGGTACCGAGAAGCTACTACCGTTTAGTTTTTTCGTGGTCTTTGTATTAAAGGTTTGTTGTTTGTTTTGTTTAATTTCTTTGGCTGCTTGACATCTATTTTGTTATTTTATGATATTTAGGTTGTGTTGCATTATTTTTGATAGTTGGTGCAATAATGAGGGGACGTTGTATTATCTATTGCAAAGATGTGCTGCATACACAAACACACTGTGCACCACACACACCTGATTATTGGAATATTATTCCACAGTTTACAATATGTATCACAATTTTAAAGAAATAATTATCAGGTTTTTCTGTGATGTATCTGCTCTTGAACCACGCATACCTAAACATGTTCACAAATCAAGGAGATGAGAACTGATTATGAATCAAAGATTGAATTTTCAGGATATTATTCCTCAAGTGCCATATAGTAGTAGTACAGCAGAGAACTGTTTTAGAAAATTCTTCCACAGTTTGAAAGTGTGAACATCAAGAGAGAGAGAGAGAGAGAGAGAGAGAGAGAGAGAGAGAGAGAGAGAGAGAGAGAGAGAGAGAGAGTGAGTGAGTGTGTTAATAGGGAAGTATAATAGAATGACTTGTTATTGCTCTAGTAGTTGAGAACAATCAACGCATGATACATATCAGACCTATATGAAAGTTGTAGTTCAATAAAAAAGTTGAAAAAAGGAATCTGTTCTTCTGAAAATAATTAGAATTCAGACAGAGGTCAGCCACTGCCACAAATGAAGCTACAATAAAAAGAATTTGGACCACCATTGTATAGTTGTTCAACATAAAATGTTTTGACGATACCAGGATATTTGTCTGACTTATCACTTATTTCACCTTTGGCAACGGTTGTTAGTACAGAAAGTAATGAGTAAAGTCAATAACAGGGTGGGTAAGACAGTTCAAAGGTTGGAGGAAGGCAACAGCTTTCTATCTCTAGTAGCACCATGCATAGTAAAGCACTGTGGTGTTCCAACAAATCTTTGGCTAGAAGATTGTGTATTATAAAGAGGTATAGCATAAAAAATATTATGCCCGATAAAAGTCAGCATTCTCCCATTATCTGCATTTGCTACTCTACGTACTACTGTCATAGCTGACCTGAAGAGGTGTGCACTACCTAACAGAATTCTTCAACTAATTACAACAGTTCAATGAAAGTGTTGAGCAAACTACACTCATGCAAGTTATGTTTAATACTAAAAACAATAAATATAAATATTGCTTACTTCTGATAGTCATTTGTTTGTATTCTTCCTCTGAAGGGCAGGTGAAATTATCTCTCCAATAAAGTTCCATACCTTGCCCACGATGAAGCTCCAAAAGTTGCTCAGTGTAAACAGTGGTTGCCTCTGGGTGACCCAGCCCTAATACTCTCTCCAGAGCAATGAAGAAAACATAATTTGCTGCATTTATTGTGCTAGCTACCCCATAAATTGAATGAGCAACAGGTATTCCTCGCCTTAGTACAGAATTATCTTGAATGTCATCAATACTGAAAGAATATTAGAAAAGTTTTTACAGAATACTACTTTACACTGACTCATTTGCATTTTGTATTTTAAAGTATACTTACAGAAGACTTGAATTATGTAACATTTGAACAATGTCTCCAACAGCATTCAATTTATCAGCTGGTATTTTAAGCCAATAATTGAATGCATGAGCTAATTTTGCTCTTATTTGCTTCCCTGGAACCTGTAGGATGTACTTGAAGGGCTGCAATAATTTCTGAAAGGAAAATACCTTATTAAACAACAATTTAACCAGTTTCAGTAACTTTGAAGCAAAGGTATGAAATACAATAAATTATCTTTCACTTACTTCTCAATGGTGTAAGTTCAACTTTAAAATAGTAGGCCGTACTTTCAATTATTTTGTTTCACAGTTTTCTGAATATGGTGATATAAATTTATCTACTATTTTCATGTGGGTATAAATCAGTTACATATCTTATGATTGATACAGCTTTCACTGCTAAGCACTATGATACAGCTTTTATTGCTAAGCACCATGACGACTCCAAACGTTTACAAAACTTTCTGGTGCCAATTTCTTTTATGACATGTGGCCTATCATAATGACTGTCATGGTTTTAAAATAAAAGTACCCACAACAAATGCCTAGATAAAACTTCTTAGTAAAATTTTGTGTGTGTGCTTTGTAAGAAACACAAAAATGTACATAATATGCACACAAAACAATAATTAATAAGAAATTTGGGTCAATGAATGGGTGCAATTCCACCCACCTGCTTTGAACAGTGACATACCTAAGTTGTGTTGCATGATGACACTGAGGCACAGTGCATTAGAAATGGATTGTGTTTGCAAAGGATGTATTGGAGTAAGCGGTTGCACACTCTAAGAGTGTGGTGCTTATTTATAAATTGTCAGTGATGTTAGTGAGGTACTAACCTTAGTGTTGTGTGCTACTTGATGTTGTGGGTGTTCGTTTTTTGTTTCCTTGGCAGTATGTTGTTTCAGTGTCATTAGTTATAGGCGACTGATTTATTTTTTGTTTTGAAATCATTAGTCCGTGGCATTGTTAATGGTTTGAAAGCTGCCCCCTCCATCTTTCCCCCCTTTCCATGGATGGTACAACGAAGTTCACTAGTCATTGGTTGGTTGGCCACTTGGCGAAACAGACAAATTGACAAGAGCCAAGTTTCTGCTGCTCGAACTGGCTACAAGTATAGGTGGCAATGTTTTTAGTGGATTTCAGTAATGGTTATTTTATTTGTGTGTGTGTGGGGGGGGGGGGGGGGAGGGTGGAGAAGGCCCAGGGGAAGGTACCCGATATTATTGGTTTCCTCTGAGCTATACAGGTCAAATGAAACATTTGCTTCCAGATTTTTTTGTGTTCTTTTTGTTCAGTTTATTCTCGAGGATTTTGTGTTTATTTTTCAGTATTGTTCTAGAATGGTGACATCATTACTCTATATTTAGATTGTCCCCACCCAGGACCGTTTACTTTCTGCCCCATTAGTTTCATTTTATGGCTGAAGTGAAATGTTTTGCACAGTTAAATATCTCTGTTCATGGGTGTATTTTGTGAATTTACAGTTGCCACTTTGTATACACTGGGAACAGGGGTGTCCACCACCTTGAAGATGTCATAGGTCAAAGGTGACAGGTGGAATCTGACACTTCTTTACTGCCAAAAATTCTGTTCTTCCCATAAATGTTAGAAAGTATAAAACATGGGACTTCCTCATCCTCAGATTCTTATCAGTGCCATTTCCTCACCTTAATGAATCTCATCAATAAAATTCTGCAATCATCATCTCCAGTCAACATATTTCAGTTAAATGAAAATGTGGGGTTACAATAGCTGCCAAATAAATGTCTATTTTTTAAAAATTGTTTGACCCAATAAAAACACTAGTAATTATATAAAGTCTTTGTTAGACACAGAAATGCCAGTACCTTCATATTTTTATTACTGAAAGAACGTTACTATGTACCAGTTCAAATGAATTTTCTAAACAAACAAAACTTTCCATACCTTCCAAGGGCAAAAACACAAGTCCTAATCCACATTTCAAAAAGTTACCCCCTGTTTACTCAATTTAAAACCAATTAACCAAAAATCAGTGACATCAATATCATACATAAAAATCAAATTATGGGAGAAGCTCGCTCATTCTATTCAGCCTTGCTTTCACTGCGGGCATGGTGTCTGGTGCAACAGACATAAACAGCAGGAACATGCTTTACCTTAGTTACTTTGAATCCAAATTAGAAATGGTTTAATTTTGTGTGTGTGTGTGTGTGGGGAAGGGGAGGGGGGGGGGTAGGAGGAGGGAATTCATGTCACACTCAGGAATCCTACTACTTCAGAAAAGAATCATTAGAAATATGTGTTCTGCCTCTCCGAGAACATCCTGTCTCCCACTCTTCAAGAACCTAAAAATAATTACCTATCTCTGCATTGCACTTATTTGAGATTATCATCTTTGCACACCCTAGTGCTGAGGTAATGGAAGAAAACTATTTCAGACATACATACAACACTAGACACACGGAAACTTTCATGCTTCCTTACACATCACCTAAAACTGTTTATCACCATACACCCAAGTACATGGGGAATGAACGTCAACAATAAACTCAAGGATAGAGACATGCTAAGCTTGGAGATGGGTTGACTGAAGCGAAAGGTATATGAACCTCTGGCTCAAAATTGCCATTACTCAGTTGAGTAATTTATGAACGATGAGATCATCATTTAACACTGTGAGTATTTAATACCATGGTGCTGTGTATAATACTGTGTGTACAAAATAAAGTCTCTATTTTAAAAATTCTAAAGTCATTCAACGCGTCACGCAAGACTGGCTGGTTAGTTTCATGTTCCATGAATCGTTTACATGATTAATCGTAGTGCGGAACAAGTCACTTTACATTCACATTGCAAATTTATCTGTAAACTTGGCTATAATGTGATCGGTTACAAGCGGTTGTTTACTTCTTTTACACAGAGATGCGTCTGATGTTATGACACAATACCTCGCGATACAATAAGACCTACAGAATGACAACACACTTGTTGTCACCATCATCAAGGATTATCATACTGTCATATCCTGTTAACGCATGTTATGTGTGCTGTATGTCATATTTTGGCCTACTGATTGGCACTGTTATTACCTTGACAAACCCTATATCATTGTGAGCTGATATTTGGATAAATAAACATAAATAAATAAAGAGGCATTCAGCCAAACTCACTTCATCTTGGTCTCTTTCACCAGTTTTACTGTATGGCATTCCATTTTCTTTTTGGTGTCCGTCCATTCTTCTTCCAGCAAAAGCAACGAACAATACAATATTTGACAGACGACTTCTTGTTTACATCACAGATTCGCCGGTATCAAAGATTATACATATATAGCTTGAGCGTCAAAGACATTGACAGGAATCACAGACCTACGCTCTGGTAGCGAACACTGTCCTGAATCGCTACCGCACACCCTATTTCACTGCGAGATAGTTTATCGTGTGCCTGTAGCGCATGCGCAGTCGAGACACGAGGCCATAACGAAATCGCGTCATAGCCAGAGCATATGCGGAGCAGGGCAGTCCTGTTTTGTTCCGAAGCTTGTTACTGACAGCATGTTTACAAAACGCTTTTCGTTCAGAGCGTAATGTAATCACATGTGACGTAACACATGCAGACTCTGCGTCATCGTACGCGGCTTAGAGCATTAAATTGAGTCCACGTGTCACAATATCAAATGCTGCATAGCTAGGAGAATGATTGGATAGACCATGGAATGCAAATCGAATAAAACTGGATGCTGAATTTCCATAGACGCTGTTCGTAATCTACCGTTATGACAAAAATATTATAATTACAGAAATATATTTCAGTGTCTTCATACTACTTTGATATTAAAGTTAGAGGAGGTATTTCAAATTAGTATATGTATGCGATTCTATCTGTACAGTTGCTTAACAGTAACTAATCAAATAAAGAAACATCTAGATTAAACTGGCGTACCAATCACATTTACTTTCAAAAAAGAAACAGGCTGTGGAAAATTCTAAGAGAGAGATCGCCTACTTCTTGTATTACATCTATATGAATGTAACTGATAGTAAAGTACCAAAAAGAAATGTCCACCCTAGCCGTTCCTGTGAGGACAAAGAGGCAAGATAATTTAACCATGACCTCTACAGAATCTTGCAGTGGCTTTGCCGAAGTGGTAACACCAGTTCCCCGAAGTTAAGCAAGGTGGGGCTTGGTTAGCATTCGGATGGGTAACTGTCCGAGTCTGGTGAGTGCTGTTGGCAAGGGGGGGGGGGGTGTACTTGTGACCCCAATTGAGAATCCGAGTCTGCTGAGTGCTGTTGGCAAGGGGGAGGGGGGGGGGTGTACTTGAGACCCCAATTGAGAATTATCTGATTGAAAATTAGCGGCCAGTAGTGCGGTGTGCTGACGGTATGTGCCTTCCGAAGCCTGTTAGGACGGAGTTTTAGTTCTATAGAATCTATCCTGAGCATAAAACTGTGAGATATCTAGGAGCAAGTGGTATGAGCAGGGGAGACTCCACAAAATGTGTTCTTCATTTCATTAGTGGAAGGAAGAAATAAATAAGCTTTCTTGTAGGTAATTACAACAGCAAAGGAATGTAGGAGAGCAAGAATCATACTTGGTAATAACACAAAAACATAAGTAATGTCCACCAGGAAAACAGGAAAAGGATGAACTGTGAATATAGTTCCGCTGATTACTTCAAATACACCACAGTGTATGAGAGAAAATCACCCACAGCTAGGAAGGACAGGTACAGAATGCGATAATGGCAGTTCTGCAGTAGACTTTGTAATGATAACTTAGATAAAATTTTATATTCCTGCATAGTAATACGCACTATTAAAAATTAACCCTTCAGTGTGCTGTTCTGCAGATGTGCAAAGCAAAATTTTAACTCTTTTTTTCATCGTCGTCCTTGAAGATTAAAACTGGTAACTGCGTTGCAGATGGGAAACGTTGTTTTATGAAAGTAACAGAAAAGACTTTGCTACTAGAATGTGCTAATGAGTTCATGATGCGACAATGTGTGTTGCTCTGTGCAGCATTCTCAGTCTGAAGCACCTTGCTCTATTTTGATGACTGTTGGTAGTTGTAAGCAAGAACACACGAACGTAAAAATTATATATAATGCTTCTGTAGCCCTTGGAGAGTGTACTGTCCAGATCAACTTCTATTTCTACTAATACAGGCATACTATATGAATAAATGTTGTCTTCATATGTGTAACAGTGAGTAGTAATGCCCCTACCCACACTCGAATGATTACAGATTAGAGTTTCCTTCATTCTGCTTTCTTCTACTTTCTTGTCCCAGTTCAAGTGTTTAGTGGAGTCATTCTTGTACTTTGGAAATTGATGATGTAATGCGATGACTTATGAAGAGTTCATGGGCCTAGAATGTCCGTCTGATAGTGAAGAAGGGTTAGATTTTGACGATTCGGATGTGATTGTAAATGATCTGGAATCTGAAAATACCGACAGCGAGCTGGAGACTACCATAGGAACTTGTTGCTGATGTACCGACAGTACTAGCTTATGAAAAACATAGAAATATAAAGACAAATCGAAGGGTTTGGAAAAATGAAGTGCTTCGTTTGTAAATGACCTCGTGGCAGCTGCGCGGATATGCATGAACTTCAGAGCTGTAGTAACAGACAGCACAAGGTAGCGGTGCCCGGCATCCGCCGGTGGACCCGCTGGTTTACCGTTAGGCCAAATTTTGGCAACGGTGCGATGTGCACAGGTGCGGAGAACACAAAGCGGGGGGCCAGTGCGAGCTGAGCAACGGCATGGGGTAAAAATCTCTTCAGCAGTCTGATTCTGCTTGAACGCAGGCCACGTTGGTCGAGCTTATTTCGGGCTCCTCACAACGCTTATGGGATAATTTTATCAGCGCCTTCCGTTTGTCCGTCTCGTTTCATCACGACCGCGAAGTACACTGGAAGCGAGGTGTAGCAAAGCTAATGCAGTGAGCGGTCAGCTACGATCTACTCTCTTCTGCAAGAAGGAAGTCAGTACCAAGACTAAGTTATCTGTGCACCGTTCAATCTTTCGACCAACTTTGTTGTATGGGAGCGAAAGCTGGGTGGATTCAGGTTACCTTATCAACAAGGTTGAGGTTACGGATATGAAAGTAGCTAGGAAGATTTCAGGTACTAGTAGATGGGAACAATGGCAGGAGGGTGTCCACAATGAGGAAATCAAAGAAAAACTGGGAATGAACTCTATAGATGTAGCAGTCAGGGCGAACAGGCTTAGATGGTGGGGTCATGTTACACACATGGGAGAAGCAAGGTTACCCAAGAGACTCATGGGTTCAGCAGTAGAGGGTAGGAGGAGTCGGGGCAGACCAAGGAGAAGGCACCTGGATTAGGTTAAGAATGATTTTGAAGTAATAGGTTTAACATCAGAAGAGGCACCAATGTTAGCACTGACTAGGGGATCGTGGAGGAATTTTAGAAGGGGGCTATGCTCCAGACTGAACGCTGAAAGGCATAATCAGTTTTAAATGATGATGATAAAATATTTCATACCTCTACAACTGGACATGCACTAAAATCGAAATTTTTCATGTCAAAGGTAGATTTCCCTTAAGGCTCAACCTTTCTCTTGAGCAGTTGAATGGAGACTTACTGTTTCCCGCCATATTCAGGGAGGGGTAGTGGTGGGGTTGGTTATTGTCTTAGGAATGGGAGGGATAAGTTGGGAGGCTAACAGCTCCCTCTGGTGGGTGTTGTATGAACAAGCCCACTCAGGCAATGCACGTCAAGGCGAACATCCACGGCTCTGAGTTAGGTTACTGAAGGCAGCCAACTGAGCTATAAATAAATAAATAAATACCCTGCCTTTCTCTTCAATAACAGAATTACCGTTACCGATCAAAAATAAATGAAGTACACTAACCTAATCTTCCTCTCTGGCAGCTGGGCAGAGACTGACCAATTCTCGCCATTTCCAGAGGTGACATCATAGGTGGGGAGGGGGTGGGAGACGTCATATGAGTGGGGAGAGGGTGGGGGAGTTAGGTTAGTGGAGGTAACCAATTGACCTATTTCCATTAAAATATCCCACCACCTCCCGCAGTGGAGTTGGTTGTGACATCATAGGGGTATGGAGAAAACCCATTTTCAATATATTATTTGGTCTCATACCTCCATTGATGACGTAATGCGATGACTTATGAAGAATTCATGGACCTAGACTGTCCGTCTGATAGTGAAGAAGGGTTAGATTTTGACGATTCGGATGTAATCGTAAATGATCTGGAATCTGCAAGTAGCGACAGCGAGCTGGAGACTACCATAGGAACTTGTTGCTGATGTACCGATAGCACAAGCTTATGAAAAACACAGAAAGATAAAGACAAATCGAAGGGTTCGGAAAAATGAAGTACTTCGTTTGTAAATGACCTCGTGGGAGCTGCGCTGCTATGCATGAACTTCAGAGCCGTAGTTACAGACAGCACAAGCTAGCAGTGCCCGGCATCCGCCGGCGGACCCGCTGGTTTACCGTTAGGCCAAATTTTTGCAACGGTGCGATGTGCACAGGTGCGCAGGACACAAAGCGGGGGGCCAGTGCGAGCTCAGCAACGGCATGGTGTAGAAATTTCTTCAGCAGTCTGATTCTGCTTGAACGCAGGCCACGTTGGTCGAGCTTATTTCGGGCTCCTCACAACGCTTATGGGATAATTTTATCAGCGCCTTCCATTTTCTTCAACAGTCTGATTCTGCTTGAACGCAGGCCACGTGGGTCGAGCTTATTTCGGGCTCCTCACAACGCTTATGGGATAATTTTATCAGCGCCTTCCGTTTGTCCGTCTCGTTTCATCACGACCGCGAAGTACACGGCGCCCTGCGGGTCGGGAAGGCAGTTACCAGTTCAGTCCAATCAGAGAAAATCACCCACAGCCAGAAACGACAAGAACAGAATGCGATCGTGACAGTTCTGCAGTAGACTTTGTAACGACAACTTAGATAAAACTTTATATTCTTGTATAGTAATACACAGGCAACGGCCTTGCCGCAGTGGATTCACCAGTTCCCGTGAGATCACCGCAGTTAAGCACTGTCGGGCGTGGCCGGCGCTTGGATGGGTGACCATCCAGCCGCCATGCGCTGTTGCCATGTTTCTGGGTGCACTCAGCCTCGTAATGCCAATTGAGGAGCTACTCGACCGAATAGTAGCGGCTCCGGTCAAAGAAAACCATCCTAACGACCGGGAGAGCGGTGTGCTAACCACACGCCCCTCCTATCCGCATCCTCAACTGAGGATGACACGGCGGTCGGATGGTCCCGATGGGCCACTTGTGGCCTGAAGACGGATTGCTTTTTTTTTATAGTAATACACACTATTAAAAATTAATTCTTCACTCTGCTGCTTTGCAGATGTGCAAAGCAAAATTCGAACTCCTTTTTCATCATTGTCCTTGAAGATTAAAACTGGAAACTGCCTTGCAGATTTGAAATGTTGCTTTATGAAAGTAACAGAAAAGGATTTGCTACTAGGATGAGCTACTGAGTTCATGAAGTTGCGTGATTGGGCAATTGGACAATTGGCTAGAGACAGTACCTGTAGCAGACATCACCACTGAGGCCATCGTAACTGCCCTTGTTGACACGTGGATGGCATGTTTCGGATGCCCCAGTCACATCACAGCAGACCAAAGTCGCCAATTTTAGTGAGTGCTGTTCACACACATCGTACAACTAAGTTACGTACATTTGCACAGAACCACTAGCTACCACCCAGCGTCCAATGGCAAGGTGGAGAGGCTCCATAAGGAGTGTACATCCACCAGGAACAGTGTTCGAGCAGATCGATAGACACATGAAGAATTACACCGCTACCTCAGCTTGCTGAACTATTATTGGCATCATATCCCTAAAAGTGCCACTATGCGGGAACTGCTGACAGCTGATCAACACGGCCCTCCTGCGATGGGACTCCCATGTGCTGGACGGATGCAGTGGAAGAAAGCTTTGCTGAAAACAAGTGGAAGTGGAAGTGGCACAGCTCACTCACCCAGTGTATGACCGTGAAGTGGACATAGTTGTGGATGCTAGCCTGACCGCCATACGTGCAGTGCTTCAGCAGTGCATCACTGGTAGCTGGCAGCCACTCAGCTTCTTCTTATGAAATCGATACCTGTGGAGGCGGTAAAATACTTCCACCTGTCAGTAGAAGCCCCTTCCTTCATTATTTACACCGATCACAAGCCCATCACTCACATGTTATGTGTCAACAACAGCAAATGTTCGCTACACCAATCCTGGCAGTCGGAGTATATGTCGCAGATCTCCACAGACATTCGCCAAATTTCCACGGTAGACAATACCATCACCGACTGCTTGTCCCATGCTTGTGCCATTGTCTCCCCTCCTGTGAATTTTGAGGACATTGACCAAGAACAGAAGACAGACAAACATCTGACAACCTCTGGCATTAGGCCTCAAATGGCCTACGATTTGAACTAGTGCTCATTCATGGCTCCACCTGTAAGATAAGATGCGACGTATCCACAGGCACGCACTGCCTGTTTCTCCCAGACAAATTCTAGCACAGTGCTTTGGACTGCTCCCATGGAATGTCACATCCTGTGTTGCTGATCGCTGCATGTTTCATCTGGGCAGGATTCTGGAAAGACTTCTGTCAATGGGCACGCACTTGTACTGCATGTTATTGTGCCAAAGTCAGGAGGCACATCCATGCACCTGTAGCGCCTTGCCTGATGTGACACATCACTTTTTGCATGTTCCCTCTGTGCATGTCCATGCGCATGTCCACATTGATACTGTGAGCCCGCTTCTTTTGCCCCATAGGAAGTGGTACCTGCTAATGACAATGGACGATTTCACTCATTGGCTGGAGACAGCACCTGTAGCGGACATCACCACCGAGAGCATCGTCATTGCCCTTATTGACACGTGGATAACATGTTTTGGATGCCCCAGTCACATCACAGCAGACCAAAGTCGCTGATTTTAGTGAGTGCTGTTGACACACATCGTACAACAGTGTGACGTTCATTTGCACAGACCCACTAGCTGCTACCCAGCGTCTAATAGCATGGTGGAGCGGCTCCATAAGGGGCTGAAAGCCACCCTAACTTATCTTGACACTATCTGGACAGAAGCACTCCCAGTGGTACTACTCAGGTTGTGAATAAACTGCTGATCTCAACTACAGACAACAACTCGCCATTCCAGAGGATTTCATGTTGGAAGTACTACCATCACATGAGCCCATAAACCCACTATTGGTAGAATGTCTGTGCACCCATATGGCTGGCCTCTGACCATATGCACCGATATGGCATGAGACCAGCAAAATATTTGTACATACTCATCTACAGTGATTACATACATAATGTTGTCACCACTTTAGCTGCTCAACTCGGACCCACAAGATGTGACCATCCATGATGAGCAACATTCGACATCTAGTGTAAACAGAATGCTGACTAAAGCCCTGATCAACCAAGTCAGGCCAGCTTACGTCTTGTCCACTCCAGCAGCTGATCATTTCTTCAACACAGCTGAAGATGATGTGTTGACAGACAACACTTGCCCCTCTACTAGTCAGGGAGGCCCTCCAGCAAAGCCCATGCACATACCTGCACTCGCTGGTGGTGCATAGATGCCATCACCCCAACTCGTCCCATGATGTCATCTCTGGAAATACCGGAAAACAATCTGTGTCTAGCTGCTGGAGAAGAAGGTTAGGTTAGTGTACATTATTTATTTTTAGTGTTTAATGGTAATTCTGTGCTGGAGAGAAGACAGGGTATTTTATTTATTTATTTATAGCTCAATTGGGGTACCTCCAGCAACCTAACTTGGAGACGTGTGTTCTCCGTGACCTGCAAGGGCCAACTGAACTAGTTCCCACTGCATCCACCAGAGTGCACTGTTGGCCTTCCCTCCTCCCTCCATTCATATGACATTAAACTGCTCTCCACCACCACCACTCTTCCCCTGGAAATGGTGGGAAATGGTCAGGCTGTGTTGTGCTGCAGGAGCTGCAGGTTAGGTTACTCTAGTGTACTTTATTTATTTTTGGTGGAAAACTGAATTGAAAATCGCTCCCAATTACACATCTATACGTCAGTGCTACACAATGAGTGGCTAAATTCGCCATACGTCTCAAAATTGACGATATAACACAACTAGTATATGCTGCTAGAAAAAAATTCACAGTACTACCCAAGAATGGTAGCAGATGGACTCAGAATAAATAGTAATCCTGCATAGGACGCTCTCTTGATCTAAAAATCGAAATAAATCTTTTTCCTCAAATTGTGATTTGTCGAGAAAAAGACTTGGTCTGAAACGATAACTGAAACAACCCCCAAAAGTGGTATACAAATAGAAATCACGGAGAAATAAGAACTGCAGTGTTATTAAAAGATCGGATTGCACGTATTTGCTCCTGGTAATAACGCTAAGCTGCACAAAAAGTAACTCCATTAGACCTGTAAATTACAGCCATATGCTTTGGGATATAAAAACAACACAAAATACTTTGTAAATTACTGGGTGCTAGCACAGTGAATTTTAAAAGGTACTACTACACACAACACTCATAATCGTGTATTTAACACACAATGTGACACAGTGTGAGGTCCTGCGCTGCCGTATGGAGACGCATCATCTTGAGTGGTGCTGCTACTCGCTCAATGCCCTGTGTTTGTCTGAAGCCTGTGGAGGAGCTGCCACACAAGTTTCTGACTCTCGCACTACCTGACTGCCACTGGCAGAATTATTGCGGGACACTCCAAGCGGCCCCTATATGAGACACCATGAAGTGTCCGGTTACAATGTCACAATAGTGACGTGGTCCATTCTATGCGATCCAAACACAAATATGCACTCAACCTGACTTTTGTAAACGGATGAGAGCAAACAGAAGCTGTCACCGGTCTAGAACAATAGCACACTTTTGCAACACCTATGTGTGTGCGTGTGTGTGTGTGTGTGTGTGTGTGTGTGTGGTCCTCTCCGTTCATAAATAAGGGACGCTGTCGATCATTTTCTCAGACAATGTCCTTTCAGAGACACAGCTCTCTAAACTCTCCAGTGTCAAAACTTTCAACAGCAACGTTCAATAACATGGCTGCTTCCAGAGCATTCTGACATTAATGCTAAAGGCTCTCCCAGCAGAGAGAGGGGTAATACACTACTGGCCATTAAAGTTGTTACACCAAGAAGAAATGCAGATGATAAACGGGTATCCATTTGACAAATAAATTATACTAGAACTGACATGTTATTACATTTTCACGCAATTTGGGCGCATAGATCCTGACAAATCAGTACCCAGAACAACCACCCTTGGCCGTAATAACGACCTTGATACGCCTGGCCATTGAGTCAAACAGAGCTTGGATGGCGTGTACAGGTACAGCTGCCCATGCAGCTTCAACATGATATCACAGTTCATCAAGAGTAGTGACTGGCGTATTGTGAAGAGCCAGTTGCTCGGCCACCATTGACCAGACGCTTTCAGTTGGTGAGAGATCTGGAGAATGTGCTAGCCAGGGCAACAGTCGAACATTTTCTGTATCCAGAAAGGCCCGTACAGGACCTACAACATGCAGTCGTGCATTATTCTGCTGAAATGTAGGGTTTCGCAGGGATTGAATGAAGGGTAGAGCCACGGGTCGTAACACATCTGAAATGTAACGTCCACTGTTCAAAGTACCGTCAATGCGAACAAGAGGTGACCGAGACGTGTAACCAATGGGACCCCGTACCATCAAGCCAGGTGATACGCCAGTATGGCGATGACGAATACACGCTTCCAATATGCGTTCACCGCGATGTCGCCAAACACGGATGCGACCATCATGATGCTGTAAACAGAACCTGGATTCATCCGAAAAAATGACGTTTTGTCATTCGTGCACCCAGGTTCGTCGTTGAGTACACCACCGCAGGCCCTCCTGTCTGTGACGCAGCGTCAAGGACAACCGCAGCCATGGTCCTCGAGCTGATAGTCCATGCTGCTGCAAACGTCATCGAACTGTTCGTGCGGATGGTTGTTGTCTTGCAAACGTCCCCATCTGATGACTCAGGGATCGAGACGTGGCTGCACGATCCGTTACAGCCATGTGGATAAGATGCCTGTCATCTCGACTGCTAGTCACACGAGGCCATTGGGATCCAGCACGACTTTCCGTATTACCCTCCTGAATCCACCGATTCCATATTCTGCTAACAGTCGCATCTCGAGCAGTCGCATATCCGTTACAGCCATGTGGATAAGATGCCTGTCATCTCGACTGCTAGTCATACGAGGCCATTGGGATCCAGCACGACTTTCCGTATTACCCTCCTGAATCCACCGATTCCATATTCTGCTAACAGTCGCATCTCGAGCAATGCGAGCAGCAATGTCGCGATACGATAAACCGCAATCGCGATAGGCTACAATCCGACCTTTATCAAAGTCGGAAACGTGATGGTACGCATTTCTCCTCCTTACACGAGGCATCACAACAACGTTTCACCAGGCAACGCCGGTCAACTGCTGTTTGTGTTTGAGAAATCGGTTGGAAACTTTCGTCATGTCAGCACGTTGTAGGCGTCGCCACCGGCGCAAACCTCGTGTGAATGCTTTGCAAAGCTAATCATTTGCATACCACAGCATCTTCTTCCTGTCGGTAGCACGTCATTTTCGTGGTGTAGTAATTTTAATGGCCAGTAGTGTACCTGTCAATACCAAACAGTCCTTCGTAAACAAAAGTCCTGTCTAGAACATCTCACGAACGCTGTGGGAAATTCAAATACCGGGAAAGTAAGAAACTTACAGACACGCCCCGACTTATCCACATATCCGCCATAACTAGCTGATGCCATCTGTAGAGTCAGCCACCAGTCCCAGCTCCTGGGCCGTACACCACGCCATCCAGGTGCCACGAGTCTTAGCGCTGGCATGCGCATTGCACCGTTAGGCCGTATGTATCAAAAGACAATGGAATTCATGGCACAAACCTACAGACGAGAAAACTGTGAACGAAAACAGTGCACCATCCTACTCGGGAGGAAAAAAATTGCAATGTTAACAAGAATCACGAAAATTACCTCACTATCCAGAAGAAGCTTCGTATACTGCGTCCCACTGCCGTGCGCCTTTCATGAAATGGAACGGAACCGCTGTACACTGTGCGAGGGGTAGCTGGTTCTGTCCACTCCTGAGTGGGGTATCTTGTAACAAACAACATGTCCAGGGAAAAGACCTGCTGGATGGTGAGAGAGTGTGAGTGAGACTGTGTGTGTGAGAGAGATAGGGAGAGAGAGAGAGATTTGTCTCACTCTGACAGACAAGTGTGACGTCACGGTTCACACCACCTTACAGTCGAACAAGGGATTTTACATGTCAAAAAACTACGTTTTTGCTTCATCAATCGTGAATTAATTTAGCGATATCAACTGCAATATCTAATTTTACACGACAAAAAATGACGATATTTGTGATACTTTTATGCTGAAATGATCGAGTAGCTTATGAAAATACCCAGAATTTCATGTATTTTCACATTGTTTTCGGAATATCACACAATTTACGCGACTGTTCTCGATATCAATCACATAGCAGTAAGCTGCCAATCGCCAGCACAGTATAATTCAGAAGGTAAAGAATGGAAATTATGTCTCTAAAGAGACGAAACTTCAGCGTGGTACATGCTGCAGATCATTGAGTAGCTAGAAACTTACCTTGCCTGAGAAGATTTTTACGTGAAAACTCGAAAATAGAGGAAACTGGTAGTTCCACTCATATCTTTTAACGAATACCGATGTCAATGACGTTACAGATTCAAGATCATCCTTATACTTTACAAAATCATCTAAGGTTTTAATACTTATAAATCGTTTCTCATGTCTAGAGGACCAATAAATGTCTCTTCCACGAGTGTTTCTTCATCTTGACGCAAGCAACACATCACAATCAATGTTCCCTCAACCAAATAAAGACAGTAAATGCATAGAACGCCAGTCATGACGATTGTGGCTCTGGAAATATCAATTTCCCATATACGAGGGTTGGAACTTTAATAGTGGCAACTATTTATTTACAGCTCGTACAAAATAGATATGAGTTTCAAAGTTTTACTGATCTTCAAAGTAGTCACCAGCATTGTGTATAACCCGCTGCTAGCGATGTGGAAGTCGTAGGATACTCTTAGCAGTGTCAGTCGTGTTGACAGTTCAAGCTGCGCGGTCTGTTGCCCGACGAATTTGTAGCAGTTCTGAAGCAAATGCCGTGAAGTGTTTCCTTCAGCTTAGAAATCGAGTTGACCTCACGAGGGCTTAAGTCAGGGGAGCACAATAGATGGTTTAGCACTTAGCAGCCCTATCAGTCAAACAAATCAGTAACAGCTTGCACTATACGTGCTTGAGCATTGTCCTGCAAAATGGTGCTCAGGTCCTGCAAAAAGTGTCATCACCTCTGTCTCTATGCTGTTAATTTTTGGAATACAATCTACGACCAGCTTGAGCATTGTCCTGCAACATGGTAGTCAGGTCCTGCAGAAAGTGTCATCACCTCTGTGTCTATGCTGTTAATTTTTGGAATACAATCTACGACCAGCTTGAGCATTGTCCTGCAACATGGTAGTCAGGTCCTGCAGAAAGTGTCATCACCTCTGTGTCTATGCTGTTAATTTTTGGAATACAATCTACGACCAGCTTGAGCATTGTCCTGCAACATGGTAGTCAGGTCCTGCAGAAAGTGTCATCACCTCTGTGTCTATGCTGTTCATTTTTGGAATACAATCTACGACCAGCTCAACTCTAATTCTTCAACACAAATAAGCAACTCCTTAAGCTGACCCCTTAGTCCTTAGATATTCTGATGCAACAGTGATAACTGATTTTGTGCACTGGCTGAATTACAACTGGATGAACCTAATTTTCCTGCCAATTTTTGAATAACTCTAGTTTCAATCAGATGCTGTTTGCATGAATTGTGTACATTAAAATCTCATTTCTGGCTTCCTGTTTTATCAATGTGAATTCATTTTCAGCCTGTCTCTGAACATCTTTTGTTTCTATCCTAAAAGAAACTGCTGATCTGTCACTTGTAACCACTGGTACTTTACCACTTGTGACAGTCCCCCCCCCCCCCCCCCTCTTAAGTTATTTGTATTAGCCCAGACAGTTTTCCCTTACCTTTCCTGTTGAGATGAAGGCCATGCCTTGTACAGTCCCACCTGCTTATAGAGTCAACAGGAACCACACTGATATGAGACCCCATATCTGATCCAAGCAGCCGTTCCACCTCTAAATTAACTCTCCTAACAGAAGAGTTTAAATGAGGCCGGTCGTGGCGCCTCAGAACAGACACAAGGCCAACACCAGTATGTCTTGTTGCTGAAGCTATCTTCACCAGGCCACTCTCAATTGAATAATTAGGGTCCTATCTATGTTGTTGACTGCCCCACCCACTATTAAGACGGTGTCTTCCTTTGTGAAGTCTTTTCAAAGTGAACCTACATCCTCTATCACCTGACCCAGACTTGCACTAGGTTTAAAAAAGCTTGTGACGTGGTAACCTGACCACAGCTCGTCCTGCAACAGTTGTCCAACACCTCTACCATGTGAACTACCTAACAACAAAACCTTCTTCTTTTTTACAGCTTTCTCTGACTTCTTACTTTTCAAACACTTCTACATCTATTTGTGGCTCATCAGTTTCCAACTGTGACAATAGATCAAACCTGTTTTCCACATTCACAACTACACTGTCTGAGAATGTTGTATTCCTATTTATTCTATAAACTGTTGTCACTTTCCACCTCTCTTTTCCCTTCTCCCCCCCCCCCTTAACATTTCCAGATCTTGTTTCGCTTTATCTAGTTCCGTCTTAAGGGCAGAAATCTTCTCCTCCTGCTATCTCTACAGCAAACCCTACACAACCAATGAGCATTGTTTATTTCCCTAATTCCCACGCCACTACAGTCACCCTCATGAAAGAAACTGCAACAACCCTCACATCACACCCCGGAACTAACAATCCCGGAAAGTCATACACATCTCACTCATGGAAAACAAATTTTAGTTTTAGTGTGAGTTAAAACAAGAATAACTTCGTAGACTACTCAGTTAATATATTAAATTACTAAGGAAGTTTAGGCCTAAAGTTCGGATACTAATTCAAAACTTCTGGAGAAACAAAAACTATGTAACCTGTATTGTTTACGTGACGAAACAAAAAGTAAACAAAGTACTGAGCCTACACTATATAAACCAGTTATTTATAGACAAAATTCCTGTCTAGAACACTGCATGAATCGTTAAACTTCAATGGCATTCCTTAGTGCTGAGGAGAAATATTTCTGCAAACCGAAACACACTGGTCTTGTGAACAATAGCAAACTTCCTGTCTGCTGACCACCCCTTCCCAAGTATATACCACCACTTTGTAGCCACAGTTCAATCCGAATTGTAGTGCCATAGTCTCTAGGTGACATACTCGTAGCAATCGCGATTACTCACTACCTTGACAGTCACTTCTTAGTTTATAGATCACTTGTCCAATAACGATTCACGCTAATGAATTTGATCCTAACATATTACTCTGCTTTAGCTCACCGACTTTTCAGTTCCTAGTGCGTGGGTTGCTCTCCTTAACGATTACAACAAATGAATCCGAAACCAACATATCCATTTACCTCTGCTTGATCCTGATGCTTTCTGCTAAGCATTTTAGGGCACTCAACACTTCCGATGACAGTGTACGGTATTTCTAATCTTATTAATGTGCGATACATTTAGGTAGGCTTCAGCTCAACAACCAACTCCGCCCCCTCCCCACAGGTCTTCTCCCCAACCTGCAGACAACGTCATCACCTGTGATGAACATTCCACATCTAAAACAAATACACTGCAAGCGGCTGTACAGTGCACGGTTGGGGGTACATGAAACCAGTATTATAGATTACACTTCCATCCCAATCTCAAACGCCGACCGAGTAAAATATTGCCTGTATACATTCCTAATACTCTAACATACCTCTGTTTTTCTGGGAGAAGTACGTCGAATTTCCCAGAGATTTTTTCCATCATATTTTCGAATGGAGTATGCCTCCCTACACGGTCCTCGCAGCATTCTTATGATGCTTTTGCTTCACACATTAGTCATAAGAAAAAAGGGTCACAGGATTGGTAGACAACGACTATGCAATGTCAGACTGTTGTATTGATGTTAACGTTCACCAGTACACATCATTTAACCACAAATGGGTCCCTGCATGTTAATGTTTGGGTAGCATCTGACAATGACCCCAAAGTTATAGTGCACATTGAGAATGTATTAGTGAGGTTCGAATGTGAGGCCCGTTCAAATAGAGTGGGGGAAGCTGTGCAGCAAACTGCCATATACATTGAGGACAGCTGACGGCTAAGTATGACACATCCTGTCTTGGCATTCCCTTCCTTGACAGCAGCAGTGTTAATGCAGCAACTACTCACTGTGCTTGATGTTCCTACATCAAAATTAACAGCTTGAGAGGCATCACAGGCAGTATTTCTAAAGCAACAAAGTGCCATGAACATACGTGGTCTGCAGGAATTGGTATGTGCTACTGTAGAGGACTTTGTTGTAAGGAAATGGTCTTTTAGAAGATGTTAGGTGTATAAGAGAGAGGGTGACACAATATAGGACTACACATACCTGCTACTGATAATAACATCAATGCTGCACAAAGAGTAACACCACATCATATGTAAATTACAATCATATGCTATGGGATATAATAAAACAACATGAAAAAAACTTTGTAAATTGCAGGGTGCTAGAGCAGTGGCGGTTAAAAGCTACTACTACACACAATGCTTGTCTTGTAACTGCATATTTAACACACAGCATGGCGCAGCATGAGGTTCCAGACTGCCTGGGGGGGGGGGGGGGGTGACACATCCTGTTTGGGTGGTGGTGTAGTTTATTCATTGCCCTGCATGTGCCTGTGGCTTGTAGAAGAGCTGCAACGCACGTGCCGACTGTCATGATACCTGACGGCCACCAGAGGTGGCGCTCCAAGTGGCTCCCATGTGAGACAGCAGGAGGAGGCATCTTAACATTTCACGAGAGTGACATGGTCCATTCTGCAGGATCCAAACACAATATGCACTCAGCCTCCTGTGTACAGATGAACGACAGCAAAGAGAAGCTGTCACTGGTCTAGAACAGCAGCATACTTTCACAATGCCCCTCCCCCCCCCCCCCCAGGAATTGGCTGTCGCTCCCCCGCTCCCCACAGCATCAACTGCCAATTCCTGCTCCCGGGCTGAACACCGCGCCATCTGTGTGCCACGAGTCTCAGCACTGGCACACCCATTGCACTGTTAGGCTACGTGTATCAAAAGGCACACTAGAAAACTGTGAACGAAAACAATACGCTGTCCTACTCGAAAAAAATTCCCATGGTAATGACAATCACGAAATTTACCTAATTATCCAGGAGTAGCTTCGAATACTGTGTCCAGCCACTGTGCGACTTTTATGAAATAGACCGGGACCACTGCAGACTGCGCGAGGGTTCGTCGGCCCTGTCCACAGCTGAATGGGGTGCCTTGTGACGAACGACAAGTCCAGTATATATATATATATATATATATATATATATATATATATATATATATATATATATATATATATATTTTAAGAATCTTCTAAATTGCCCCGAGCCCACAGAAAGATTTCCACCAAAAATTCCCCAACAATGCAATCCAGTTTCACTTGCACCAAATGAAGAGGAAATCATTAAAGAAATTCATAGGTTGAAAAACAACAAAGCATCTGGTGAAGATGGAATTGTTGCAGAACTTTTAAAGGCAGCTGGTCCAAAAACCGTTAAAGAAATTACTTCAATCATGCAAAACATTTGGCAAACTGAAAAAATTCCTGATGAATGGAAAACCGCCTTGATTCACCCACTTCATAAGAAGGGAGACAAAACTGATGTTAATAATTACTGAGGAATTTCTCTTCTTCCAGTCACATACAAAATCCTCTCGCAATGTCTTCTGAACCGAGCACAACAACAACTTGAATGGAAAATTGGCGAATATCAAGCAGGTTTCAGGCCAAATAGATCTTGCCCAGAACAGATTTTAGTCCTCAAACTAATTCTCAGACATTAAAAAATTTACAATAAAAAACTAGTTTGTACCTTTGTAGATTTTAGAAAGGCTTATGACTCAGTGGATCGTGAATCTCTTTTCCAAATTGTGAAAGAACAAGGCCTGGATCTTAAAACCACGGCAATTATCAGAGACACGCTAACTGGTACAAAATCAAAAGTAAAGTTCAGAGGAGAAATTTCAGAATCCTTTGAAATAAAAACAGGCGTGAGGGAAGGTGATGGACTCTCTCCGTTGCTATTTAACTGCGTTCTAGAAAAAGTAATACAAGAGTGGCGCGAACGAAAATTGGAGTTCAAAATTGACCAACCAGTGAAATTAGGACGAACAAATATTCGAATAGACTGTTTGGCCTTTGCAGACGACTTGGTTATTCTAACGCAGGACATCCAAATTGCTCAGAAACAAATAGAAATTCTTAAAGAAACAGCAGAAAGAGTAGGTCTCCAAATCTCATTTGAAAAAACACAGTATATGACTAGCAACAAAGTGGCACCCAAACTTTTGGAAACTAAGTATGGAAAAATCGAAAGAGTTTCGCAATTCAAATATTTAGGTGAAACAATCTCAGAGACTGGTCTAGAAAAAATTGGAAATGAAATTCGTTGTCAAAAGATGGAGACAGCTTTTAGACTTACAAAAGACATCTACAACAAAAAATGTCTCTCGAGGTACTCTAAATTGAGACATTACAACACGGTCATAAAACCAGAGTGCCTTTATGGGGCTGAAACGCTAATTTTAAACAGAAAAAAGGACATTCAAGAAATCCAAAAAAGAGAAAGAAAAGTAATCAGAAAAATTCTAGGTCCAAAATATACTGAAGAAGGAACATACAGGCTAAGAGCAAATAGTGAAATTCAACAATACACCAGCATATATTCGGATATGAAAAAACGCAGATTAAAATTTTATGGGCATATTAAAAGAATGGATGCTACCAGACTAACTAAACAAGTAGTGGAATTCTACGAAAATCGAAGTAAAGCTAAATTTGAGACAATAAAATGGATTGCTGCTATAAAAGAGGACATGAAAGAGGCAGATATAAAACAAGATGAAATTCAAGACAGAAAATTATTTGGGCAAAAAATTAATGACTGGGTAGTTGGTCAAGCTGAAAAACCAAAGAAAACTGGAACCACATGGTCTGATGAAAGGAAAAGAGCTCATTCCGAGAGAATGAAAACAATTTGGGCAGAGAGAAAGTCTAAAAGAAAATAACTGAATGCCCCGTGATTGTACTTCGCGTGGTCCAGTAGGGCCCAAACGTGAATAATAATAATAATAATAATAATATATATATATATATATATATATATTTGTGATGCTTTTATATTGAAATCATCGAGCAGCATATGACAATTCTCAGATTTAATGTATTTTCACACGGTCTTCTGGAATATCATACCATTTACGTACTGTTCTCGATACCAACCGCTTAGCAGTGTGCTACCAGTCACCTGCACAGTATAATTCAGAATGTAAAGAGTGGAAAATACATCACTAGAGAGCTAGAATTTTGGTGTGGCATACGCTATATGCCACTGAGTAATCAGAAGTTTATTTTGTCTGTGATGATTTGTACATGAAAACTCGAAAACAGAGAAAACTGGTAGTTTCACTCATATTTTGTAACGAATTCCGATGTCAATGATATAACAGATTCCACATCATCCTTAAACTTTACAAAGTCATCTAAGGCATTAAAACACCTCTAGCGGTGTTTCACCATTTTGGTACAAACAATACTTTACAATCGATGTTCACTCAACCAAATAAAGACGGGAAATATGTAGAGCGCCAGTATACCTCGCAGTTGAACAACAGGCTTGTGGAACTCTTGGGCCTGTTGGGCTGATAAAGAGAGAGAGAGAGACATGCAACAGCTTATCTCAAATAGGTATGAAACTAGGCAGTCGAAAGCGAAGCAAGCCTCATTCCATAACCATATAGTATTTGATAATGAGCGAAGTATCGGAAACATCTCTTCATGACGAGTGTAGATCTGTAAATATCAATTTCCCACGTAAATCTGTGTCCTCCTTAAGAATGGACTTAATTTTTTCCACGTAAAATATTTCATACCTCTACAACTCGACACGCACTGAAATCGAAATTTTTCATGTCAAAGCTATACCTCCCTTAAGGCCTAACCTTTCTCTCGAGCAGTTGAATGGATACTTACTATTTTCCGCTATATCCAGGGAGGGGTAGAGGTGGGATTGGTGATTGTCTTAGGAATGGGCAGGATAAGTGGGGATGCTAACAGCTCCCTCTGGTGGGTGTTGTATGAACTAGCTCACTCAGGCAATGCACGTCAAGGCGAACATGCACGACTCTGAGGTAGGTTACTGGAGGTAGACAACTGAGCTATACATAAATAAATAAGGAAAGAAATAAATACCCTGCCTTCCTCTTCAATAACAGAATTACCGTTTCCCATAAAAAATAATTAAAGTACGCTAACCTAACCTTCCTCAGCTGGACAGAGACTGACAGTTTCTCGCCATTTACAGAGGTGACATCATAGGAGGGGCTAGGGGGTGGGTGGGAGACGTCGTATGAGTGGGGGGAGGGGTGGGGGAGTTAGGTTAGTGGAGGTACCCAATTGACGTTTTTCCCATAAAAATATCCCACCACCACCCGGCAGTGGAGTGGTTGTGACATCATAGGGGTATGGGGAAAACTCAGCCGTCATTTTGAATATACAAGGTGTGACAATAAAGTAATGAGACTGATGTGAAAAAAAATGTTGCTTACCGTTTCAGTCAAGTGTAGTGTTGTCTCCTTCAAAGTACTTCCCTTCTGATTGCACACACTTTTTCCAGCGCTTCTACCATTGATGGTAACATTTCTGGAACTCATCTTCTGTAATATCCTCCAAGACCCTCGTCACAGCTTTTTAGACATCTTGTGTTGTTTGAAAATGGTGTCCCTTGACCGCCGTTTTGACTCTTGGAAATAGAAAAAAGTCGCATGGAGCGATGTCTGGTGAATAAGGTGGCTGCGGTAATACTGAAATTTGTTTTGAGGTTAAAAATTGCTGTACTGACAGAGCAGTATGGGATAGCGTATTGTCATGATGCAGAATCCAATTATCAGCAATGTTGGCACGGACACGAAGAACTCTTTTACGAAGTCTTTCTAAAATTTCTTTGTAGTAATATTGGTTAACTGTTTGTCCACTATTTATGAACAATTCCCTTGGAATCAAAGAAGCACACAAGCATGCATTTCACTTTTGACTTAAACATGTGAGCTTTTTTTGGTGTGGGTGATCCTTTTGAGCGTTTTGTCTCTGGATCGTACTGAAAAAACCAACTTTCATCACCTGTGATAACACGGCTCAACAATTCTGGATTGATTTCCGTTTGCTCTAATAGATTGGCTGCAACATTTTTCCGTGTTTCTCGCTGTTGTGGTCTGAGATTTTTGTGTACCATTTCTGCACAAATCTTTCTCATACCAAGATCTTCAGTTGTTATTAGACGAACCGTTTCTCGATTGATGTTCAGTTCTTCTGCAATCATTTTCACAGATAATCTTCGATCAGATCGTACGAGTTCACGCACCCACCAAGTCGACATCTGTCCGTGAGGCTGATGGTCGTCCACTGCGGTCTTCATCTTCAACATTTGTTCTGCCTTCACTAAACATTTTATGCCAACGAAAAACTTGAGCTCTTGACATAACCTCCTCTCCAAAAGCCTTCTGAAGCTTAATGTAAGTTGTCGTCACGTTTTCACCCAATTTAACACAAAAAGAAATGGCATACCGTTGCGCTTTATTATACGTTTCCATTTCCATGACAAGAGACACAAAACACATGTTAGCTTATTACAGCACAACTCACAACTGAGCACTTGCATCGATGTGCCGCTTGGACTAGATGCAGCTTATAGACCAAGATCAAAGATATTGTGCCTACACAAGCCTGCATAGGTACCACATCTTGCAAAGAAAATCAGTCTCATTACTTTATTGTCACACCTCGTATTATTTGGCCTCAGACCTCCATTGTCTCACAACTAACAATGTCAGGTTATGTGACACAGCCCACATGTGGCCCAGCAGATGTAGAATATAACCCCTGAGCCACCACTTGCTGTAGAGACCCTATCCCCAGCAGGCCACATCATCAGCTGATCTCCAGTCATCATCTCCCATATCGTCTGCAGCTTGTCTCTTGCAGCTCTTGGACATGGGTCTGTCCCTGTGCCTCTGCTGCATTAGGTGTTGAGGCTGGATCAACTGCCATGCTGGTTTCCATGTTTGCATTCCCTTCAAACTCTAGACTTCGACCACTGTGTCGCTGGGCTATTCCATCCCAGTTATGAGACCCACATTTGTGTTGCAATAACACACTGCTTATGTGAGTTAAGACTGTTCTCCAATGTCTCGAGCATCGAGGCTGGATCAAGTAGCACACCCTGCTTCCATGTTGGACTGTGTCAGTGGACTAAAAACAGTGCTAATTAGTGACTGTTTTATATCTTTACCTTGCATTAACTGTGTAACTTATGAGCGCTTTGTTTCGTTATATTAATCGCTAACTAGACTTTGCTTGTGTTTTAGTGTCCTCCAAGATGAATCGTATATGGCTATGGACCACGTGTAGCCTGCTGCCACTGTCACTAGCCAGCTGCATGCGTACACAACCACGACGTGCTCTGCCAGCCTGCGTGCTGATGTCTACGGCCACTGCCCAGCCACCATGGACCAACCCACCACTATCGCACTCATGTGACGGCACCACAAAGTGCATGAATTCTAAACAAACTAGTCACAAGCTGTTTGCTGGCGCCTTCTCGCAGCTCCAGAGCTCTGTTCCCCAAAGGGGGATCTGTGTGGCAACTGAGCTGAGGAATGCATTAACACCAGAGTCATAGTTACAGTTAATAAATGCTAGCAGTGCCTGTTATCCAATGGCGCGCCTGCCGATTTACCATTAGACCAAATTTTTGAATTGTGCGATGCACACGGGCGAGCAGGAATGGGCGAGCAGGAAACAATGCAGATGCTGGTATGAGCTGTGCAATGGAAGTCTGATTCTGCATGCTACAAGCCACTTGGATCGAGCTTAATGAGAGTTACCCAAAATGCACAGGGGATCCTTTAGTTACAGCTGTCTGTTTGTACATATTGTTTTAATGCAACTGTGAAGTGCACAGCAACCTGCGTTTTGGGAAGACATTTATCGGTTTCATGCATCCACTATTTCCTAGCCTTCCCACAATCAAGCAACATGCTCTATCACTGGTGAGTGTACATTCTCTGTGAACAGTGTTCAAGAAGATATATTGTACAATGCCTGTTACTGCTGTCACATGATTGTGAGAGCACAGACTTTTGTTATTAAAAACACTGTTAATTGGTAGTGTGTTCCCTTACCACAAATAAATGTATCATTGTGTGGACAGATTCCTGGTCAGTTAATATCACCATGGCCTAGACACCGAACGATGTGTATGGATGTGGCAATAAAACTGGCCCACTGCACCACTAACTTGTCAATGGCGATCATACACTCTCCTGCTTCAACCTTTTTAGATCCGAAGGAAATACTGCTCTGACATAATCAATGTTAGAATTATGTATGTCATATCAGTTTTTAAAAAAAATTTACTGGTGAATTAATAGCAAAATTTGTAGGTGAAGTTAAGCACTCTCAGAAGCACCCACAGAAGACCGAAAAAACATACAATTGCAATGTTCATGACATTCATAAATTTGTAGGTGTAAGGATGCACACCAGCATTTCATATTTCCAATGGCTTATCTCACGCATTTCTTAAACCTCTGATATTGCAATGTTTCTCACTTACATATGTCACCTACACAAATGTATTCCCAAAATTTCATTATTCTATATTAATTATTTTTTGGTTTTGCGATTTTTTTCCCACCAATGTGCTTACTTACCATGCTACAACCACTAAAATTTGACTTTATGACAAACCAACCATGCTGACTGCACAACTGAATATCACATTTGTAAGAAGGCAATTAACTCGATTTAATGTAATAACGTTGAAACATGGCACGCCATTTTGTATCATTTTTCCATTTGATATGAGGGCGATTCAGTAATTAGGGACTAATAGTGGTGCAGAACACGACAGCAATTTTTTTTTATTAAAATATATCGAATCACAGTAACTGTACATACTGAGCTCTTTCTAGCTTCTTAGCTTTGTATTTAACATGGTGCAGGAACTTCTTGTTATCGGTATGCATTCTGTGAGTGCATGGGAAAGTAAAGCATACTGGATTTGGGACAGGCAGCGCAGAGACTGAAGCGAAATAAAGCGGCTCTCTGCCGTTAGTCCAGGTGGGAGCCTCGGGGGTTTGGTTCCATGCAAGTTGGCATGCTGGCAGAGCCAAGGAGGGAGGGGGGGGGGGGGGAGCTCGCATTGAGGCTGAAGAGTGACTCTATCAGCAGGAAGCTGGAACGTTCTCTTATTCTGGAAAGTACTGTCAGGAAATAATCTCTTATGCTTCTCGGAAGAAACACAGGTTGCAGAAAATAATGGCCTCTTCTCGTGAACAATTTCCTACTTTCGGAGGACGTCTGATGCAAGGCTAATTGCTAGGTCCATAAACACACAATTGGTCAAAATATTGGTGACGTCATGGAGATGGAGCCAAAGCGGCAGTTTTTTGGTGGAATGGAGTATTACATTGCGTTTCTATCATGATGCGTTGTCTTGGTGGGATTTTGTGTGCTTGAAGAAACCTTGCTATTGGCCAACCGAGTATGCATATTTTGTTATTAACGACGTGTCCTGTTTGGTGGGAGGAAATAGCACCGTGCAAGATTCAGCTAGGAAGATAAAATTCACTCTGAGACGTAGAAGCATACCCATCTCCAGAACACTGGAGGCTTTCATTCAGAGACAGGGAAACATATACATCTCCTGAACAC
Organism: Schistocerca serialis cubense; assembly: GCF_023864345.2. NCBI lineage: Eukaryota > Metazoa > Arthropoda > Insecta > Orthoptera > Acrididae > Schistocerca > Schistocerca serialis. Next base: position 1,063,156,621 of record NC_064638.1, on the reverse strand, counting down.
CGAAGGAGTTACTTCAGAGATGGTGAAGTGTACGTATCTTCTGAACGCTGAAAGAGTTATTTCGAAGAAGGAAGTTACGCGCATCTTGTGCATATCAGGTGAGTATGACTGGAGACGGACAGTAGTGCATATTTTAGCAGATGAGGGGATGCAGAGTAACTGGGTGGGAGTGCGACCATCATCCTCTACCACAGAGCTACTCTCACGATGACGGCATTCTGCAAGTCTGTTGGTGAATAGTTATGGCGAGCATAATTAGCAACGGCATCACAATAAGGTATCTCTTGGTCCACATTTGGTCAAGTAATTGCGATAACCTGTCTCAGCTCTAGCATTGCTTTGGTGCGTATATGAGTTTCTCAGTACAACTGTCAGGACAACAGTCACTGTTTTTCCTTTTGGATTAAAAAATTCGAAAATAATTCTCAGAGTGTCGGTTGTGTCAGAGGGGCATCTTTCTTGGTGGTTCAAGTAACGCTGAAAAACCACTAAACCCGCTAGTTTACATAACGATATTTCATATCTTTTCATGATGCTCTGGTAGGATTAATTATGTTTTTACTTTGAATAAATTCTTGTGTTTAGGCAAAGATTGCTTTTGTTATCACCTTACAGCCAAATTAAAAAAAGATTCTATGCAATCGTTCACTTTAGGATCCATAGCCTTCACTTTAGAATCCATAGCTGTAGCTGGGGCTGTAAATCAGCCACATCCACCATTAAAGTTGTGCACACTAATTACAGCTTGGGTCTGAAAGGCGTGTCCGGCTCTTAATTAATTTTCTGGGTCAGGGCAACATTTTACACACATACATGGGTTTGCAAAAACTCATCATAAACTTGGACAATGAGGAGAAACCTTTTAGACCAAGTTTCTAAAGACGAAATTAGAATCAGTTATGATGATACTAAAATAATGAAGAAGGTAGCTAAATAGATTTACAATGAAGGTATTGATGAAGGTGCTGAGATTTTGTGTTTAGGGCTTTTGAAGACAACAACTCAATTAAAGGCTAAAGAAATAAACAGAGGGGTGAAACTGGCCTCACGCTTTTAAAACTAACCTTCTGATTTGTCTGAAACGAAATAATAATGATCAGTGTATATTTCAACTTTTAATTACAGCTGTGGGGCATGGATATTTAATGCGAAAATCGTTTTAAAATTCAGGTTTACTAAGTGAACACTATGAAGTTGTATGTTGAGAGTTATTAGGGAGACAGAAAAAATAAACAAATGGATCATGAAGTAGACTGGAGAGGAAGACGTGTTTGTGGCTGTAATGATAATGAATATGAAATGAAAATGAGTGGGACACAACCAGGTGAGTGGATGGTAATTGGGCAAAGAGAGTTTTTTGTTGGAATCCAAGAAATACGAAAATAATACGACAACCTAATGGAATGTGAGTAGGCGAAAGTAGATAATAAGCAGAAGCAACACAACCGTCATAGATGAATATTGTGGACTGCCATTTCGTATGGATGTGTCTGGAGAAGGATTATCTAGCATATGGTTCGTGAGGATGTTGTTGTTGTTACTGATAGAATGGTGAGCATTATCTGATCATTGTAAGATACATCTGTATTACTTAACTGCCTGATACTCTGGACAAAAGGGTGCAGGTGAGCCGCACAAATCAATGGCCTGAAATTCTGTACAGAAGGGTCCATGTAAATCGCACCTTTTTATCATGAAGCTTTTCCAAAAGCCACAGATACAGTTTACAAGTATTGTACTTTGCTTTGAAAGGGCTATCTTGCTTAAAAGCTGACCGACAGCTGATGTGCGCTACTGAATTCAAACACCTGAGGTACTTGTGCGGGGGTTTAAAGAACAAATGAGCTGTTGTTAATGTTTGGACTTCTTGGCGACTCAGGAATGTTGAAAAACACCTGGAGGTATTCTCAACAGTTTTCTTAAGCAAATTCCGCTTGGAAGCCGCTAGGGCACTCTGTAACGATACATGTATTATCATCGATATCAACTTGTCAACTATCTAAAGTCAGTATGTTCTTACACTAACTAATGCGACTCAATCAGCTAAAAGTAAGATTTCAGATTTATTACTAAATATATCATCTGCCTGTGGAATGTACATTGAAGCAGACTTCAAAAGGCAAGAGCCATTTCCATTACTAAGCAGTATGTGGGAAGGTACCGTGGTGCCTAAAAAAAGTCGTGCTGCAGCTCAGTCTGGTGCAAGTCTTCCAATTGGATGCCACGGCGGCGATATGCGTGCCCAATGGCGCCAGGTTTCCTCCAAATGGCCATCCTTCCAAGTACTAGCTAGGCTCAACATTGCTTAACTTCATTGATCGGGCAGGAGCCACTGTTAGCAACCTGGCAACGCCATTGGCTGTTGTAGTGACTAAAGTCGAGCGAAAACACTACTTTCGTTGCGTGGAAAGAGAATTTTATTAGTAACATCAGCACAGGGTTTGCACCACTTTCGAGTAAACGTTGTCTTTCATATGTTTAGTATACAGTGAATTTCTGCACACTGTCATTTATCAGAAATAAATGTTTCTTACACTTATAATTAAACCCCAACTACCACAGAGCACACTGTGCCGTCAGCCCAGTGTAGGTTAATTATAAAATTAATTACTGAATATTAGTTATTTACACATTGTTGAGTCTAAAGTGTTTTATATTTAAAATATTTAATAATCGTAAACGCAGAAGGTTTAGAATATTTCTCCTAATGTGTTCCGTTTGTTGTGTTAATATTCCACCATCACATCACCTCAAAGTGGTAAAGTAATTATCAGCTCAATTAGTAACTCCTCATCTCTTAATATTAAAATTTCAATCAATTGTTTCATGTGTGGTAGTTTGCTTGTTTAGATGGGTAGATCACGTAACTAATGAGGAGGTATTGAATAGAATAGGGGAGGCGTTTGTGGCACAACTTGACTAGAAGAAGGGTCCGGTTGGTAGGGCATGTTCTGAGGCATCAAGGGATCACAAATTTAGCACCGGAGGGCAGCGTGGAGGGTAAAAATCGTATAGGGAGACCAAGAGATGAATACATTAAGCAGATTCAGAAGGATGTAGGTTGCAGTAAGTACTGGGAGATGAAGAAGCTTGCACAGGATAGAGTAGCATGGAGAGCTGCATCAAACCAGTCTCAGGACTGAAGACCACAATAACAACAGTTTGTTTGGACTACTGTTTTTTTGAAGAGTTTTTTCTTTGTCATCAGTCTTCTGACTGGTTTGATTTTCATGCAGTCCGCCACGAATTCCTCTCCTGTGCTAATCTCTTCATTTCAGAGTAGCACTTGCAACCTACGTCCTCAGTTATTTGCTGGATGGTCTTCCTGTACAGTTTTTGGCCTCTACAGCTCCCTCTACGACCATGGAAGTCATTCCTTGATCTCTTAACAGATATCCTATAATCCTGTCCCTTCTCTTTATCAGTGTTTTCCACATATTCCTTTCCCTTCTGATTCTGCACAGAACCTCCTCATTCCTTACCATATCAGTCCACCTAATTTTCAACATTCGTTTGTAGCACCACCTCTCAAATGCTTCGATTCTCTTCTGTTCCGGTTTTCCCACAGTCTATGTTCCACCATCATACAATGCTGTACTGAAGACGTACATTCTCAGAAATTTCTTCTTCAAATTAAGGCCGATATTTGATATTAGTAGACTTCTCTTGACCAGGAATGCCCTATTTGCCATTGCTAGTCTGCTTTTGATGTACTCCTTGCTCGGTCCGTCATTGGTTATTTCACTGCCTAGGTAGCAGAATTCCTTAACTTCATCTACTCCGTGACCATAAATCCTGATGTTAAGTTTCTCGCTGTTCTCATTTCTACTACTTCTCATCACCTTCGTCTTTCTTCGATTTACTCTCCATCCATACTCATTAGACTGTCCATTCCGTTAAGCATATCATATGATTCTTCTTCACTTTCACTCAGGATAGCAGTGTCATCAGCAAATCGTATCATTGATATCCTTTTACTTTGCATTTTAATTCCACTCTTGAACCTTTCTTTTATTTCTATCATTGCTTCCGCGATGTACAGATTTAACAGTAGGGGCGAAAGTCTACATCCTTGTCTTACACCCTTTTTAATACGAGCACTTTGTTCTTGGTCGTCCACTTTTATTATTCCCCTTGCCTGTTGTACATATTGTGTATGATCCGTCTCTTCCTATAGCTTACCCATACTTTTTTTCAGAATTTCGAACATCCTGCAAAATTTTACATTGTCGAATGCTTTTTCCAGGTCGGGAAATCCTATGAACGTGTCCTTTTTTTCTTTAGTCTTGCTTCCATTACTAACCACAAGGTCAAAACTGCCTCCCTCCTTTCCTAAAGCCAAACTGATCGTCACCTAGTGCATTCTCAATTTTCTTTTCCCTTCTTCTGTATATTATTCTTGCAAGCAGCTTCGATGCATGAGCTGTTAAGCTGATTGTGCGATAATTCTCGCACTTGTCAGCTCTTGCCGTCTTGGGAATTGTGTGGATGATGCTTTTCCGAATGTCAGATGGTATGTCGCCAGACTCATACATCCTACACACCATCGTGAATAGTTGTTGCCACTTTCCCCCAATGATTTCCGGAATTGTGATTGAATGTTATATATCCCTTCTACCTCATTTGATCTTATGTCCTCCAAAACTCTTTTAAAAACTGATTCTAGTACTGGATCTCCTGTTTCTTCTTCTGTAACATGAGATAAGTCTTCCCCCTCACAGAGGCTTTCAATGTATTTTTTCCACCTATCCGCTTTCTCCTTGGCATTTAACAGTGGAATTCCAGTTGCACTCTTAATGTTACAATCCTTGCTTTTAATGTCACGGAAGGTTGTTCTGTCCTTCCGACAATCATTTCCTTTTCGATGTCTTCACATTTTTCCTGCAGCCATTTCGTCTTAGCTTCCCTGCACTTCCTATTTATTACATTCCTCAGCGATTTGTATTTCTGTATTCCCTGAGTTTCCCGAAACATTTTTGTACTTCCTACATAATCGATCAATTGAAGTATTTCTTCTGTTACCCATGGTTTCTTCGCAGTTACCATCTTTGTACCTACGTTTTCCTTCCAATCTTCTGTGATGGTCCTTTTTACTGATTCCATTCCTCTTCAACTGTACTGCCTACTGAGCTGTTACTTATTGCTGTATCTGTAGCCTCAGAGAACTTCATCTCGTCATTCCTTCGTGCTTCCGTATCCCACTTCTTTACGCATTGATTCTTCCTGACTATCGTGTAATCTTCAACACTACTACATTGTGATCTGAATGTATATCTACTCCTGGGTACACCTTACAATCCAGTATCTGATTTCGGAATCTCTGTCTGACCATGATGTAATCTAACTGAGATCTTCCCATATCACCCAGCCTTTTCCAAGTATACATCCTCCTCTTGTGATTCTTGAACAGAGTATTCCCTATTACTAGCTGAAACTTATTACAGAATTCAATTAGTATTTCTTCTCTCTCATTCCTTGTCCCAAGCCCATATTCTCCTGTAAGCTTTTCTTCTACTCCTTCTCCTACAACTGCATTCCAGTTCTCCATGACTATTAGATTTTCATCCCCCTTTACAAGCTGTATTACCCTTTCAATATCCTCATACACCTTCTCTATCTCTTCATCTTCAGCTTGCGACGTCGGCATGTGTACCTCAGCTATCGTTGTCTGTGTTGGTTTTCTGTTGGTTCTGATGAGAACAACCCTGTCACTGAACTGTTCACAGTAACACACTCTCTGCCTATTCATAACGAATCCTACTCCAATTATACGATTTGCTGCGGCTGTTGATATTACCCTACACTCATCTGACCAGAAATCCTTGTCTTCTTTCCACTTCACTTCATTGACCCCTAGTATATAATCATTGCTACTATACGAAGCCTTTTCATTTCCCTTTTCAGATTTTCTAATTTCTCTACCACGTTCAAGCTTCTGACATTCCACGCCCAGTCTCGTAGAACGTTATCCTTTCGTTGATTATTTAATCTTTTTCTCATGGTAACCTCCCCCTTGGCAGTCCTCTCCCAGAGATCCGAATGGTGAACTATTCCGGATTCTTTTGCCAATGGAGCTTATGCTGTAACACCTATAACCATCAAAAAGAAACGCAGAGTACATCTATTTAAAAAAGCTGATAAAAATGCTCTTAACGCCTTTGTAAGAGACAGTCTTCAATCCTTCCGATTTGATCATGTAAGCGTAGGAAAGTTGTGCAATGATTTCAAAGAGATAGCGTCGACAGCAATTGAGAGATATGTACCATATATACTAATAAGTGATGGTACTGATCCCCCAAGGTAAACAAAACGGTCACATCGTTGTAGCAGAAGCAACGAAAAAAGCATGCCAAATTTAAAAGAATGCAAAATCCCCAAGACTGGCAAAGTTTTGCAGAAGTTCGAAATATAGCACGTCCTTCAGTGTGAGATGCTTTTAGTAATTTCCACAACGAATATCTGTCTCGAAATCTGACAGAAATTTCAAAGAGATTCTGGTCATACATAAAGCACACCTTGACACTTCTTCAATCACAGGCCACATGTCCTGTGGATACACGTTACGTGTCTTTAATGGAGTGGTTTCCATTGTTTTCTGCATCCTCATGCCGTTGATCATTGCTGATTCTTTCGCTTTTCGGGGCAGTTTCCCACCCCTAGGTCAAGAGAGTGTCCTGAACGTCCGTCCGCTCCTCCGCCCTCTTTGACAAGGCTGTTGGCAGAAAGACGGTGACTGCTTATGCCGGAATTTTTCGGCCGCCAATGCTGATTATTGATTAAAATTTATGCAGCGGCAGGATTCGAACCCGAGACCGAAAACGTTCTGTTTATGAATCAAAGGCGCTACCCATTTTTTTCTTATCTCCTTTTGTTCGTTAATGTTCGTTGCATTTGTCCAACGTGGATGTCCCATGACATCTGTTCAAGTGCCTCGTTATACGTTTACTCAGTTTTTTTTTATTAGAGAGGGCAGTTAACCCCCTGACAGAACATGCTGAGCTACTGTGCCGGCTATACATAGACCACAGGTGACGAGTACCCCGCTAAAATAATCTCTAAGCAACTGCTGCACGCCGCTCGTATCGCTACAGAGTCCGATGCTTCACGGTCAGATTAAGGTTATTCCTAAGGAGGAGGGACAAAGTAACTACAACGAGACGGAACAGTCGCAACCTGCCAGGAGAAGTGGTGGTAGCCGCAGTGAGAAATGGTATGTGAACACCGCCTGAATTCACATGCTGTGTGGTGACTGACATCCAGGAACTTTCCGAAGCAGGATCGGAAAGACTGCCACGCTGTATCCAAGGCTGGAAGGGGGGAATCACTCTGTGTCTACTACTGGTTGTGGTACATACAGATCCCACGAAGAAAGCAGAAGTCCGAAACGTCGTTACAGTCATCTGGATACTGGCTATGCTTTTCTTAGTGTTATACTTTATAGCGTGATGTAATATACATATCCATATGTGATGAAATACACATAAGGTTTTGACATGCAATTCACATATAATTTTCGCCATAGCATATTATGCGACTCAAGGGGCCTTCCTTGATACTACACATTGATCTTGCCAAAAACCAAGAAGCTTATACATATGAGTAGGTATATGTTTGGTGTATATTATCTTTGTAACTAGGTGAGTTCACTTAACTTTACCTTGACAGATGCCTTGTTATGACTGTTGCTTATGCGCCACGTGCACTGAATATCCATACGGAAGGTATGAGCGAGTTAGGGTGGTTGAGTATTTTAAATATGTTTATGGTATATGAGATATTGAAAACTGAGCCCTCTCATGACATATGATGGGAATACAGCAGGGATTGAATTTCCAAAACAGTGAAACATACATTTTCTTTCATTTCTAAGGGTGATGCCAAATACCAGTTTTCATAGATTTAGCTTTAAAAATGCTTTCATAATCAAATATTTTCATAAAACATTTGACCCAATTAGGAACCGAGTCTTCTAAAACAGTGAAATGCGTATTTCTTAATTTTTAACAGAAAAGTCAAATACAAAATCTCATACATTTTGGTTCAAAAATACGTGCATAATAAAACATTCTCACAAATTATTTCCCCTGTTTCACCACCATCGGGACTGAATTGACAAAAACAGTGAAACATTTTCTTTATTAATTTCTAATCGAGGAGCCAAATTCAGATTTTCATAAATTAAATTTTAAAAACGCTTTTATAGTGAAATACGTCTTAAAACACTCCACTAGGGGTTGAAAACTGTTTTTAAGGGCGCACACAAAGCCAATTCTACGATCCAGATTCTACAGGGTGAAGCAGCTATGACAGGCAACGGAAACATAACCTGAAAGGGTAAAAACTATCGAGGTGCGGCTATGTTGAAAAATGTGACGAATTTTCTGAAGTATGCGAGTAATTTTTAACATTTATAGCATCGATGACATTCACATGAAGAGGATGATAGTGAATGGTATCAAAACGTTACCGACTGCCATGGAAGCCAAAGACCTTTATACCTGTTGCATCTATCGGAAAAACTAAAAGGATTATATCAGATTTTTATTTCGATATTTTTTTATTACATTTGACCCAAAATTACCCGATTTTCCTATAAATCCATCACGGTAAGCAGTTTCCCGGATGATTAAATTTGCAACGTAGTTACCGTACATAAAGCAATTGATATTTTGACGTCAAAATGTGTGGAACATAACGGTAACCATATTATGGCTGTAAACACGTCGATCAGCCGCGGTAAATTTCATACTTATTAATATGATGTTATGTTTTACTTAGCCTGATTAGATTAGTGTCTTCGCGCCCTCTGCTACACTGGACATAGAAGAAACTATTATTGAACCTTGTTTATAAAGTTTCACAATTTCTGTACGTGTATGTGTTTCGCTTACGTATACTTTCGAGACATAACTACATCGCAAATAATAAGTTATTGATAATTCCTATAATAATAATAATAATAATAACAATAATAAAGTAATAATATAGAATAACAACAAAATTAATTAGTCTCGCACTTTTCAAGCCGTATTTTATATCATCAGAAATGGGAGGGACAATGACAGAGAAGAAGATGGAAATGAGAGGTGCTCAGGAATCGGTGAAACATCGTGCTGTAGTTACGTACTAACGCTGATCGTCTCCGAACTGTTTTATGGAAGATAGAATTTACCGCTGCTGCAGCAAGTGATGTGAAATATGTGGATCCTGTGATACCAGAATACACAATTGCTTTTCGTCCCCTGTGACCACAAATTAAATTGAACGTATTGCACTTTGCAAGCAACTGTAAGGTAGTTTATAATATTAAGAATGTGTAGGTGTGGATGTTACTCTTCGCTTCTGCCACTGATAATTTCACGGTTCACGCTCAAAACGAAGTGGGAAAAAGAGTTGTTGCAGGAATCTCGATTCTTCTCAGACAGATCCAAACAATATGGGAATGTTAATGCTTGGAAGGAAAGTTTTCCGTTCTGTCATTTGCTTTTTTTCCGGGGAGATATACTTTTTAAATTTTGAGGCAATGGAGATAGTTCCTTGTCCCTGAGAAATTTATCTGATGGCTAAAACTCCAACACATGAATAAGTTTAGATTCTCACACGCTGCCTGTAGAAACCACAGTGTACTGTGTTTCACATCACGCCAGTTCTCCAGCGACACTGTTTATATTAGTAGTGGCCGTCTGGGCGTTCCCCGGACGTCAAAACCGTTGACGCAGTGTGGAAAACCTGCAAGTCCTCTGCTGATGGACGAAGAGTGACGGACTATGAACTGTTCGCGCTGGCGCCTTCTCGCTTGTTTATTTTCTTTTTTGCGGACGAGACGAAGAAACGGATATGTTCATCACGCAAAACAAACGTCGCACGCTTTAGAGGCACGAACGAACTTACGTCGAAAGGACTATCTGGTTACGTAATGAACAAAAATCCCCCAGTCCCCAGGCCGAAGGAATCAGTTCCCGGAAGATATTTCTGACCGCTCTGGGAAAATTGTCGCGGATGACCTTTCCATAGGTATGTTTTTCTTATATTAACAGAATCTTCCGTCGGTTCTTGGTAGAACAACATTATAATCATAAATGAAAAGCACCAGTTTGCTTTTGTTCTACAATATTGTAGAACAAAAGCAAACTGGTGCTTTTCATTTATGTTTTTCTTTTTTATCTCTGAGATATGATGTCCGCCCACGAATGCGATCACTGTGGGCGGAACAACTGTCGGTTATTTCAAAGACATTGCTTGTTTGTTTCTTTTTACAAGTATAAATTCCATGTAGGTATTTCTCATTTGAAGGTGAAAGAAGCGAAGACGCGTGGGTCGCAGATTATTCTAGAAAATGGAGATAGCCGATCCTTCTCTGCACAAATAAATGACCAGTCATGCGCAAAGTAGCACACACAGCAAACAAATCCAATATTTTAAATATATACATCATAGAGCAAATATCATGAAAGTTTCCTTGTAGCAAGATTTTGTAGCAAGGCAAGCATTATTACTCACATTTGAAACTATATTATAACGTTAAATAAATTTTTCTCTATGTCGTGTTTCAGCCGTAGCGTTTTAATTCAATGGTTGTGGAGGCACACAATAAAATGATAAAAAGCAAAAGAATGACTAGAAAATAAGGGGAATGTGAACTAGGAGGGCCTGTCACATAATAGAAGCCATCTTGCTTTTTTTTTTGCTCTTGTTGATAGACAATGTGTAGTCATAAGGATAGTAATAGTCATTCCAATTACCTTCTTCTATTAGTTTTTGCCTGCGTCTTCATACAAGAATATAGCATAGTAGCTATATAGGAAGCTATTTAGCTAAATGTACAAACGCAACTGGAAAGGTTCAAGGTTCGATCGCGGGCATTTCCAACACTGAACATGGTTTTCATCACTGGCAGGTTTTACGTATGTGAAATGTGACAAAAATTCAGTTGTGCATTGGATTCCATGTTAAACTGTATTTCTCTCTGTACCTGCCCGATTTCTCCCTACAACTTTCATCGCAAGAATAAAACTTGTTTGTTCTTTAATCTTTCTTCTTTACTCTCTTAACGTGGGTTAGTGTAAGAGCCTTTTCAGCAAGGAACGTAGAATAAGATGGGTATGCCAGATAGGGTTGCGCACTTTCATCGGTCAGCGACATGGTACGTCACCCGGCAGCCGTCTCCGCTTGTAGTGAACGGGAGATTACAAAATAAATTTTTCACGTCTCTTCTCTTCCCATTTAACTCAGCAGTTTTGCGCTGACAGGGGTTACAGCACTTAGTGTTAATGTTACACACAAGTTCCCGAAAGAAATGCGTAAATATCAGCGGCAATGATTATAGCAACAATGGCGATATATCGCCACGCAAAACTAGTGGGCGAAGTTCGCATTCACGCTCGTGTTTTAGGCATCTAAGTACTGTAAATGTTTTACAATTGCTTACTGCTTATTTGAGACATATTTTTTGTGAATAAAATGACAATAATTTCCAAACTTACCTCACAAAGTAGACGCTGAAGCTACGTCGAAGATGCTGAAGGCGACGCGGTCCAGAGCACATTCTTTCTTGGCGAGTTCCATTTCATTGGATCAGTTTTAGCGCTTTTGTTTAAACGCCTAATGCGAATAAAAGTTCTTGTTCTGACGCATAGTTGAACTATTTTTTTATTACGTTGGGGAATTTTCACATGTATTTGATCTGCTAAGGTTCCCATCACTTTACTATAACGAGAACGTTTGATCGATGAAAAGCAGCAAATATATTTTCTAGATCACATATTTTAGCCAACCGATCATGAGAGGGAGAAATTAGGCCGCCTTTTGAAATAGTAGTAATCCAGTCTTGCTTCAGACTTAATTCTGTATTAATTACACACTTTCCTACTGTATTTCCCAAAGAGCTGTCGATGTTTCCGCACTTACAATCCATGAATCCGGCAAGATATTATTAAGCGTGATTGCTCACGTCTTCGTTGTTACACAATGAATCACTATGCACGAAATCTAACATCAACTTTTGATCAAGTGTAGCGACGACAAATGATTTATCAGTTATTCTGACGCATAAATCACCTGAGAGAAAACGTGCAAAGTCTTCCTCAGTTTCAACAGAAAGTGTGAGGTGGTTTTCAACAGCAAAATTATCATGTCTGTCCTCTGTAGCCGAAGCACGAAGAGACAAAGGTATTTCACTTGCACTTCCGGTCAGTATTAATGAACGAATCCTGTTTTTCGCCTCGAAAGGTGTGAGATGGTTTTAAAATACACCAAAGCCTCGAATTCTAGAAAAGAAATTTTCCAGACAATCTTGATTCAGTCTGGCTGTCAACATGTCAGTTGCTCCAGAATTCCTCACATCATCATAGAGTCCGAAAAGTGAATTTGTTGATATAATGAATTCTTTTCTTTTCCCTATTCCCACATTAGCACAAATTTCTCGAAATCTTTTTAGAGACTTTCCCAGTCTTGTGATATTAAACGAATAACAGCCTGTAAGTGGAGGTTTATGATCTTGAGGATATCTCGAGTTCAGCACATCCAAAATATAGACCACCAGCTCAACAAAGCTTCCTTCACGATCTTCATCCAGAATATACTTCACAGTTTGGGCAGTGCGGTGTGAAAGTAATTGAGCAGCAATTCAGACATTCTGACGATCACGTTCTCTGACGTTAAGGTGTGATGAGTGATCGAAAGATCACCTTTCTGATGTCGAAGACGATTTTCTATCACAGTTTTTGTAATCAAATTACCATCAGCCAAAGTGGCACCATCACCAACAAAATGGTTTCTTAATAATTTCAACAAATGTGGAACCAAAAAAAAAAAAAAAAAAATCTAGACTGTCTGGTATGATCAACAGAGTTCGAAAAAATCTCTTCGACGTAGACAAGCCAAGCTGCTTTCACACTTTCAAATGTTTTGCTCCCATGTCACAAGCAACGGCTACGATATGGGTTCCTGCACTTTCGACTTCTTTTATGATATTCTGCAACAAATCACTAGACGTTGCAACATCAAAGTCATAATACACAGGTTGCTTCCACTTTGGAAACAAGCTGCGAACCATGCTGTTGTGCGGTCCGAGTGCCACATCGTTTTTCATAGACTTAATTTTGTGTTCGAGTAGAGCGTTTGCAATCCTCAAACTAGCCAATTCTTTCTCCTGTTCTTGAATTTCCTAGTCTTTTAGTGAAATTATCGGATTAGTACAAAAGTGTACGTTGTTACAAAATTGTGAGTTGTTAGACTTGTCCAGATTACTTTTTCTCGGAGACAGAATTTTCAATGTTGAGGGTTTTTTTTTTTTCGTCACGATGACGTTCTCTCTCTCTCTTACAAAGCCATCGGTAACATTCGAGATGCTCAGACCTGCAGTTTCCAATTTATTTCTGTGCCAGTTTGGTAGTTTTTGAGACGGAACAGCATTATCCTGCAGCAAAATCCTTTTAGGTAGACCTAAGAATTCATTCTGCAAGTCTCGTTTATAATACCTTTCTCAGAAATGTTCAGAACAAATTCTTACATTTTTAACATTAATTTTATCTTCTCATTTATAACGAGCAATCCACTTACGCTGTAGTTCGACATTTTTTTAGAAAACCGTGATAAATTACGCCTTCAGTCTTACTTCCGCTATTGTAACATTCAACAACTGCACAACACGACGTATTTGTGGACAGCATTCCAAAAAAATTCACAAAACAAGCTGCTTATCAACTGAACACTCAGCTGGCCATGGAACGCACTCAAACTATAATCCGTTCATCATAAGAATAAACCTGATGTAAACATTGCACTATGTATTCTTCCACGTTTGCTGGAACCTCATTGGATTTCCGTTTCACGTGGGACTGCAGCCAAGCTGTCTCGAGTACTGTTCAGTACGATAATAAGAGTACGTTTTGTGCTGTGTGTTATGCGCACATCGACTTCTCGATAATGTGAGATAGCAGCTTTACCAGCACATTTAACTTTGACAGCACTGGTCGGTCAGCTGGTACAGCTGGCCTGCAGTAACGTGGCAAGCTGCAGTTCACACGTAAAAAGAGACGAGCAAAGGAGCAATACAGCTTCGAATGTCATTTAATTTTTAAGCAGAATGAAATAATACACTGCAAATCTCCCACAATACACTCCTTAGACGACTAGACGAAATCCGTAACACATCATCGTTTTTAGCTAACATACTATTGTAATTAAAAACAAGAATGATGAAAACTCCTGACTTAACCATAGGTTAATTTTTCTGCATAAGCTGTGTGTAACGTAAGAGAGTATTGAAGCCACTGAAGATATTACAGTCAGTCGTCTGGTAATTTCTTAGCTCCTTCCTTATCCGAATCCGACAAATACATTTCAGTTCTGGAAGTGTCACCTGCTACGTTGATAACGAGCCTATCAACAACGGACTCCACGAAGCCAACCAGGCGCAACATTTTCTCTTCTTCTTTTATGACGAGCCGTTCTATATCCGGCCAGCGTTCGGCAGTGACGAGTGAAAAAGCTGCGTGCGTTGGTTCCAGTATGTCTGACAGCTTGACAGTCTTGTTACTTCTCGGGCCAAATCCCGCATCTTGGCTCCAGATCAATTCTGTTGGGTTCATATTGTAATGGTACAGTAGCAAATGTAAAAATGCAGCATTTGTAAGATGTGCTCGATACTGTGAAAATGATAGTTTTTCATGTTTCTACGGTACTTATGTACATAGTCCAAGTAATGAGGATTTGGTTTTTCTTTTTTGCCCTAAAAATGAAATTGTTATGATTTCTTAATTTAAACAACTTTTATGCACGGTCTTTCATAAAACACCGATAATTAAGAATTTGTATTTGAAACGGAAACAAGAATTTCGCGTCCAATACGTAATCAGAAACAAGAAGACGTGCATTATTCATAAAAATGATTATAAGTTTTATAATTACGAGAAGTAGGTATTTCAAGTTGAAAGAGAAAAAAATGGTACACGGGACATTCGACCCAACTCACGAATCTACATCTACATCTACATCCATACTCCGCAAGCCACCTAACGATGTATGGCGGAGGGTACCTTGAGTACCTCTATAGCTTCTCTTTTCTATTCCAGTCTCGTATTGTTCATGGAAAGAAGGATTGTCGGTATGCCTCTGTATGGGCTCTAATCTCTCTGATTTTATCTCTTCGCGAGATATACGTAGGAGGGAGCAATATACCGCTTGACTCCTCTGTGAAGGTATGTTCTGGAAACTTCAACAAAAGCCCGTACCGAGCTACTGAGCGTCTCTCCTGCAGAGTCTTCCACTGGAGTTTATCTATCATCTCCGTAACGCTTTCGCGATTATTAAATGATCCTGTAAAGATGCGCGCTGCTCTCCGTTGGATCTTCTCTATCTCTTCTATCAACCCTATCTGGTAGGGATCCCACACTGGTGAGCAGTACTCCAGCAGTGGGCGAACAAGCGTACTGTAACCTACTTCCTTTGTTTTCGGATTGCATTTCCTTAGGATTCTTCCAATGAATCTCAGTCTGGCATCTGCTTTACCGACGATCAACTTTATGCCTATTGCCTACTCCCAGAAAATTTGTGGAATTAACTGCTTCCAGTTGTTGACCTGCTATATTGTAGCTAAATGATAAGGGATCTTTCTTTCTATGTATTTGCTGCACATTACACTAGTCTACGTTGAGATTCAATTGCCATTCCCTGCATCATGCGTCAATTCGCTGCAGATCCTCCTGCATTTCAGTACAATTTTCCGTTGTTACAACCTCTCGATATACCACAGAATCACCCGCAAAAAGCCTCAGTGAACTTCCGATGTTATCCACAAGGTCATTTATGTATATTGTGAATAGCAACGGTCCTACGACACTCCGCTGCGCCACACCTGAAATTACTCTTACTTCGGAAGACTTCTCTTCATTGAGAATGACATGCTGCGTTCTGTTATCTAGGAACTCTTCAATCCAATCACACAATTGGTCTGATAGTCCATACGCTCTTACTTTGTTCATTAAACGACTGTGGGGAACTGTATCGAACGCCTTGCGGTAGTCAAGAAACACGGCATCTACCTGGGAACCCGTGTCTATGGCCCTCTGAGTCTCGTGGACGAATAATAAATTTGATTCACATTCCACTGCGCAACCGACTCCGCTTTTTAAAAATGTGATTCTGTTCGTTGCATTTGCTCGGGGTGGACGTCGCAAGACACCCATTCAAGTTCGTCGTTGATCCATTATCGCAGTTGTTTTCATTACAGAGGGCAGGAAACCCTCTGACCGAACACGCTGAGGGACCGTGCCGGCATGCTAAACAGTCAGTGTGACTTTCTTTGACGTGTGCATTATGTAGAATGGTAGGAAAACTTCAAAGCCGATTATCTACGAAAATTTATGAAAAACATTAAGAACAGCCTATTTCTCAGCACTCTATAAGCGTTTTCTACGCGCGTGTTTCACTACGTAACAGAAAGCAACCTCAGTCATTTTTATACTGCGCGACGATCAGAGCACAACGCTGCAGTGACTAAACGATTTCTGAAATAAAAACTACATTGCTAAAGCTTGATTAAGAATAGCGTTGACGGCTGTCCATGCATCTACGCGCGTGTTTCACTACGTAACAGAAAGCAACCTCAGTCATTTTTATACTGCGCGACGATCAGAGCACAACGCTGCAGTGACTAAACGATTTCTGAAATAAAAACTACATTGCTAAAGCTTGATTAAGAATAGCGTTGACGGCTGTCCATGCATTTGAATATCTTAAAAGTTTCGTTTAACGTAACTTATCAATAGAATATCTAATAAATAAGTGGGGTCTGCTTCTAGGAGCGTAGCGGCACCGGTGTGCATGTGGTAAATCATCACGTTAGTAATTATTTGTTTTAGGTTTATTCTTACGATGAACGGATTGTGGCGCGTAACAGTTCAGGCAGGGCAGCAAGCACTGCTTGCCACGTCGCGTGGGATCGTGGCACTGCCGTAACTATTAACTTTTGAAGTTTACTCTTGCGATGAGCGTATTATGATACGTAACAGTTCATACAAGGCAGCAAGCGGTGCTTGCCGCGCTGCGTGGGATAGCGCCACCGGCGTTGCATAATACACGCTCAAATATAAAACAGCTCATTTTATATGTTACTATTAATTATTCAACTGCGAGAGGAAAGGTTTTGAATAAGAACATACTGTATATTACAAAGTCAGGACTTAAAAACTGAACGTGTTACATTGACTTCATTCTTTAATTCTGTAATGAGCGTGAGTTTTGCCAACGTTACATTAATAAGAAATGCTTTCATTGTTAGTCATCCTTACCTGCTACACATCCGCAAACAGTAGTTGTTTCAACCTGGACAAACGGATCGTACAGGTCTCTTGTGTAACTTTCAAATTTAAATCTAGGCCACAGTGACCTTTTCACTTGCGAATTCAGTAACTGTCTGATTCACTTTTTATACGCTGGCATAATTCAAGTGTTGCAACCAATTCATGAATACCTATTGCTCTCAGGGCTTCAAAAATATTTCAAATGGCTCTGAGCACTATGGGACTTAACTCCTGAGGTCATCAGTCCCCTAGAACTTAGGACTACTTAAACTTAACCAACCTAAGAATATCACACACATCCATGCCCGAGGCAGGATTCGAACCTGCGACCGTAGCGGTCGCGCGGTCTCAGGTTTTCTGTCAACTAGTAATTTCACTACATGTAGACGTAGACGAGGATTTTATTGTTCTCTGCAGGTAAGCCATTCTACAACTTACCTAACCATTCTGTACCAGTTCGGATTTCGGATGGTTTTCTCAAGAGGGATTATCATTTAAGTATTTACTCACTAAGTATTAGCGGCCTTTAACAACATAACATCATAGGTTCGTACTTTTTCTGTTATAACATTAGTTTATAAAGAGGATAATAAAGGACACAACAAGAGTTTTAAATGACAAAACAGAAACAGCTTAAATTTAGAGACAAGTAGATAAATCTCTAACGGTGTCCCGCGGGGTCCAGTTTTGGGTGTATCCTATATGTGAATGACCTTCCTCATAACAGACGTGTTAGCTTAGTGCATAAGTCCGTTTTTCCATAAGTTTAATGAACACAACAGGTACACGTAACAGAAACTTTAGTCATTAGTGATATATTCCCCTTATTTATTTACAACATTCTACCAACGTTGGGAACTTTTCGATTCCGTGGTAGTAGAAACCACGTTGTTTTGTTGCGAAGAACTCGTCGAGCCGTGTTCGGGGCGCATTTTTATCCGGAAAGGAAGTTACTTGAAGGTTTTTCAATAGAAAGTGGGAAAGATGAACATCTGAAGGCGCAAGATCAGGTGAATAAGGTGAGTGTGGAATGACTTCCCAACCCAGCTCCTGTACAGTAGTTTTTTCGCAGTGTTGCTCAACGCGATTGGCCGTTATCGTCGAGTAGCACCACTTCACTCTTGTCTTTCTGCTCATTTTTGTTGGAATGTGTCTGCAAGATGTCTTGGTTGTTGGCAATAACTGTCACTGGTGATAGTTACAGCTCGGGAAAGCAGTTCTTAGTACACCACACCGTCGCTGTTCCACCAGATGCATAACAATGACTTTTGTGGATGCGCGCAGGTCTTTGTATGAGGAATTGTTGCTTTGTGTGGACTCAACCATTCCTTTATTTTCCTATTATTAGCGTAAAGACACCATTTATCGTCACTAGTAACGATACAGAAAAGGAATGATCGGTATTGTTCACAAGCCAATTGATTAAAAGCAAGTCGAGATGCACATATGGCCACTCGCTGATTTGTGTGACTCTGGCTCTGACCATGCGACACCCATGCGTCCGATTTTTGAACCCTCCCCATGGCATGCGAAGTCGCACGACGGTGGAATAATCACAGTTGATCACATTCATAGTTCTCCAGTACCCTGCCCTGTATCACTGTGGATAAATAAGTTTAAACGATCTTCATCAAACCCCGAAGATCTTCCTGAACGTGGAGAGTCACTAATGTCAAAACGATTCTTCTTAAAACAGAGAACCATTTTCTTGCGGTGCTCTGTCCAGTGGCACTAATTTCATACAGGGTGAAAATGTTTCTGGCTGTCTCCGCTGATGTCACCCTTCTATTGAACTCAAACAGAAGAATATGTCGGAAATGTTCCGATTTCTCCACTTGGCACTATGTTTTTTAGCGCCCACAGCACCACCATTTCCAAATGGCGAAATGACAATATGCGACCTCAAATAGCAACAGTGAACTAGAAAGAAAAAATTAAAATCGATGAATAAAACCATAGCCACTGGAATACCGATACACAAAACAAAAGCGCTACGAACTTATGCACCAATCGTTTTGCAGATGCCACAAACGTATAGTTAATCCTTTTGACAAAGACAGAAGGAACGCTGAATAATGTAAGTACGTTCTTACTCATTTTTAAGATGAACTTGAAACTGGGTTACATGTATGATTTTGTTAGGAAAAATGATGTGAAATTTCTCCAAAGAGCCACTATTAATGCGACCGTTTCCCCTGAGAGGTGCTGTTTATAGACTTTTATTCATCATGAAGAATAGTTTGGAAGTGTATCTGAATAAAGTTGAGAACTCCATATAATTCTTTCCAAAAAACACAATATACTCAGTTCTGTACAACCGATGGAATAACAGAATGCAGCAAATGAACTGAACTCTAGGAATAGAGCAAAATGTTCCAAATCGTTTTTGGAAAAATTTTGTCATTTTTACAAACAATTATTAATTGTTTCTCTGCAAATGGTCTTTGTATTAATTTAGAAAAATGCAGCAGTTTCTGTTCTGTTTGACAAATACAATGACGCTAAGAATTAATTTAGCACATAAAATAGAGGCAAAATATAGGGTACAATGTTCTATATTTTTGACTCTATAGACTGAAAAAACTGAAATAGAAATAATATGATACTGATCTCTTCAAATAGCTAAATTTAGTAACTTTTGATCAATATGATATGAGTAATGATATGAGTAATTGTAGTAGCGTTAATTTTACTACATATTACAGCACCTTCAAGGGAATATAAGGTCCACCATTCTATTCGTCCTTTTTGTTTGTCTAAAACGCTTTAAAAACGAAATTATAGGATGCACCTTTTTCGAGAAAAATCGCTTGAATGTTATCTCAGAAGCACTCTACATTTATAGTCACTAATCAAATTTGTCATAATACTGTACAATTTTCGAGGTACAACAATGCCAGACACTATAACATTAGAAGAAAAGATGATATTCATTACCCAGCACAATGACATAAAATGCTTGACATATATTGGAATACACCAATAAGTATGGGAAAGGGCGGCTGGCAAAGCTTATGGGTGACAGTGTAGAGGGTGGTGGTGGGGTCACTTACGGAAAAATTCTTGTAGTAGAGGGTGTTAAAGCTGCACCTGTTTTAGATTGAAGTCAGCTGATAGGTATACCTGTTTAAAGGAAGTCCCTCTAACTAAGGAATCACCTTCAGAGAGAAGTAGAGAAGAAATTAGCATATTTCATCAAAATATAAGGGGTATTAGAGATAAAGTTAGTGAATTGCTTATAGATGTTGACTCTGAAATTATTGGTAGGAGCTCCACTTAAATAATTTGACAATTCAGAGGCTTTCTTTACCAGCGTACAGAATAGCTGGTTGTTTTCCAAGGAGTTGCTTGCAGAGTGGGAGAGTGGCCATGTACATAGAAAATAGTATTCCATTTGAGTCCACAGACACATCATGGCACTGCACTGAACAGATATTTGAATGCTGTGCAGAGGCAGTTGATTTTAGTGAAACTAAACGTATAACTGTTGTTGTTTATAGCTCCCCTAATTCTGACTTCAGAGCATTTCTGCTGAAGCTAGAGAGGGTTCTTGATTCACTTCGTAGGAAGTAGCAGAAATTAGTTATATGTGGTGACTTCAGTATTAATTCTGTATATGATTGTGCGAGAAGAAGGATGTTGGTAGATCTCCTAAATTCATATGACCTGATGCAGACTGTGTTTTTTCCAACTAGGGTGCAGGGCAACAGTAACACAGTCATAGACAATATTTTTATTCATTCTTCATTACTAGATGGGCATTCTGTTAGTCAAAGGGTGAATGGCCTTTCAGACCATGATGCACAAATTTTAACACTAAAAGGCTTTTGTATTCAAACAAAAGTCACATATAATTACAAACTATGTAGGTAAGTTAATCCAATGGCAATAGAGAGTATTTTAAACGTGGTCAAGGAAAAATAGTGACAGGATGCTTATAGTGCTGATAACAAAGATGACAAGTATAATTCTTGCCTTAATACATTTCTCATGTTTTTTAGAGTTGCTTTCCATTGGAACGTTCTAAACGGGGTACCAGCAGTAAAAGAGAGCCTGGGTGACTGACTAGTGGGATAAGGATACCATGTAGAACAAAGTGGGAATTATATCAAAATGTTGGAAGTAGTCACAATTAAGCTACAGTAGCCCATTACAAACAGTATTGTAAGCAGCTTAAAAATGTTATTAGGAAAGCAAAGAGTATGTGGTACACAAATAGAATAGCTAATTCGTAGGATAAAATTAAAATCATATGGTCAGTTGCGAAGGAAGTATCTGGTCAGCAGCACAAGATCGACAATACAGTCAGTTCGTAGTAAAAATATTTCTGTTACTCAATAAATCAGAGTTGTCCCCAGTGATGTATATCAACGCCTGTTTGCAACCAGGGTGTCGATTTAATTATGATTTCATTCTAGAGAAGCTGAATGGTCATCAATGGTATCTGTTCTATCAGGAACAGATACTACCTTCATATATAATTAAAGTGTGGCTACGCAGCCATTGATCTTCTTGTGCCAACGCACACACTATGCCCCAACTCGTATGGGACTTGGTAGATTAATTTACCACGAGTAATGAGTGTGATGGGTAAACATCTATTAGGAGCACTAAGAATGTAGTGGTGTGGGCATGTTGGGAATGTGGGTCTCATGGGGAGCTTGCAAGGGATAAGTCCCTGGAGGCGCACTATCCTCTGTACCCTCGGTGGCTCAGATGGATAGAGCATCTGCCATGTAAGCAGGAGACCCCAGGATCGAGTCCCAGTCGGGGCACACATTTTCAACATGTCCCCAATTGTGTATATCAACGCCTGTTTGCAGCTAGGGTGGCGATTTAATTATCATTGCATTTCACCCAATTACTCGTTCCAAATCACCACTCTTGACAACTTGTCAACAAAACATCTCATCCCATCAATCTCATGATGTTATCAGTTATTGACACTGCATCATGATTTTCAATTTATATATTATCACTGAAAAATCCCCACGTCCATTACTTTCCGCTTGCTACATACATGTTGACATATCACAAATCCTGTTACACTGCCTACGTCCCATAACATGAATACTGTTTCTTAGTGTAGGAAACAGCCATCAGCAGAGAGGAGCTGCAAAAACTACGTTTCTTAGCCGAAACACTTTATAAATTCGGTAAGATTTTATTTCGATTATCCATCTTTCCCTATGCAAATGGCGGTCTTAAAGTATTTTCATATTTGTGGATCCTGAGCTAGAATCTAGATGATCTCTCTATACATCCATCAACTGTTCCACTGTCTTTAACCAGTTAGAAGGGCACTATACACACTACATTCGAAGTCTTATGGAGGAAAGAAAGAGCTGAATTCCACACAATCAATACACTTCAATATTTTGATTTTGTGAAGAGAATAACATGTATTCCAATTTGGCATAAACGACTGATGCCAGTGATGTACACTGGTATTGTCATTCCAATAGCGTAACCATCATTCTATAAAGACTGTTCTGTACCAGTCTTACTCATGTCACTCACGCAACTACACAATCTCTGTAAATACTTGAATGCTGAGGAAGTTAGCACTCCTTATTGGTGTATAGTAAAAACGAGCCTGATAAATCTGAGAGCAGTGTGGAGATATACCTGATGCTTAAGAAGAAGAAGAAACGTATGGTCTATGCATGATGGAGCTCCATATGGAAGGTGTTTGGCACATTACATCACTTGTGCTATCACATGTGTAGTATTTTTATAGTATTTCGATTCCATAGTAAGAAGGTACTGGAAAGAGAGAAATGATCATAGAACATAAACACAACCTCCTAGGGCACTTAAACCTTGTATGATGTTAAGGCATTTTGGTTTCTGATATATTAGTCGCATGGAATGTGATGCTGTAGATACTCCAATACAAGAAATATGTTTCCAAAAGCTGACATTCATTCAGACTGCAAGTTTGCTATTCCACTCACTATTTCGAGATACTTCAAGATGATGAAATTACACTATCTGATCAAAAGTATCTGGACACCCACAAAAACATAAGTTTTTTATATTAGGTGCATTGTGCTGCCACCTACTGCCAGGTACTGCTTATCAGTGACCTCAGTGGCCATTAGACATCGTGAGAGAGCAGATGTTGTGATGTCTCCCATATTTTTGTCAGCAAGAAACACCATCTCTGTCTTTTATTTCAGGAATGCTGTTTGTTACAGGGGCATGTGAGAGCCAGTGGATCGAAACATGTTAATGTCAGTTTAGCACCTGATACAGATCTAAAAATAGCGCTAGATAAGCAAAATGTGTGGCGGTGTACAAAGCTATAGTCATACACTGCTTGGATGTGTTACAGAAGAAAAACAATGTATCAAGTTGCTTATGAAATAACATCACAAGAACCCTGTATTGTGGTTGATAGTCTGTGGGATATGGTCTTCCCCAGACAAAAATTTACACAGGTTTGTGGAAGCGACTCTGATCACTCGCACCTGCTCCAGAGGACAAACACATGTATATTTAATGGGATCAACACGTATGCTCAACACACAAACTGTTTTTGTTTTTGGTGTGTTGGAAGAGGGAGACGTGGGAAAATCTTATTGAGTACTATAAAAGGTGAGGTTAGTAAAATTTTTAAGTTTTACTCCATTGGATGTTTTAGAAATAACGAGGACAGAGAGAGAGAGAGAGAGAGAGAGAGAGAGAGAGAGAGAGAGAGAGAGAGACTGTGCTGTCAACAAAGACTGACATCATTACACTGTCGTATTTCTAGCACAGCAGTCATAGGAATATGAATAGGAGATTAGGACATGTCCATGGGGATATTTATAGACAGTTGTAGGTATTATACTTCTGAATTTGTTTGCTAAGTCCACATACACTCTGTATGGTTGTGAATTTTCTCCAGTGCGTTAATGGGCTATTTTTCTCATTGTGATGGCTCTCTACCTAGTCAGGACTAGACAGCCTTTTAAATAATGGAACAGTGCTGTCAGAAAATAATGGGATTTCCAGATAATTAGCAGGAATCTGTGAATAGGCGGGGGACATCTCTTACTTGTCGAAATAACGTGGATTCAAATGCTGTATATTGAAGACTGGAGGTTTTGTGAGTATATGACTGGGAAGTGATACTCTGCCGGAAGGGGAGTTGAGAGGTGAGTAGTACAGCGCTTCTTCTAAGTACTGTGGGCAAACACGCTACAACCTCTCACATACTTCTTGTGAAGCGACTGTAACGAGTAAATTAGGGGCTAATATGAAGGTTTCTACTGCGAGATAGTCAGCAGCGGAAGTTCCATTTTTTGTTTTCTGAATAAATAAGAGAACACATTCTTCCCTGAGTGTGCCTATAAATGGATGGACCAACATCTTAATTATAACAATGTCTATAAGCATACCTGACATGCCATCATGCAGTGCATGGTGCAGGATATCCAGTACCACCACTAGCAATTTCCTTTCCTGTTACATTCGGAAATAGAGCAAGGGAGAAAGCGCTGTCTATATGCCTCAAGATGAGCGCTAATTTCTCGTGACATATCTTTGTGGTCTGTACGCGATATGTATGTTGGCTGCAGTAGAATCCTCTGCAGTCAGCTTGTAACTTCAGTTTTCAATAGTGTTCCTCTAAAAGAACATTGTATTCCCTCCAGAGATTGCATTTGAGTTTTCGAAGACTCCACCCACTAATTTAGTGGGAGGCCATAGGACCACTTCTACATGGCTGTATTCTCAGGGAAATCTATGTCTGCAGACTAATATATGCTTGGGATGGCGTGGTTAGCATACAGGTATTTTATTATAAATGAAAAGCACCAGTTTGCTTTTGTTCTACAATATTACTCTTATTGTTAACCGGTTTTCGGCTTACAAGGCCGTCTTCAGAGATTTACTGAATATTATCACCAAAGAAGTTAAATGTTAGCAGACAACATTGGAAGAGAAGTAACACATCTAGACTGAAGTAGAAACATACACTAAGTAACATTTTTGCAATGAAAAAGTAAAAACTGAACAGTACATAAATAACAATGGAGTAGACAGGAAAACCTTTAGCACAAAATAGGAATAGCATGCGCACATAACAGTTTCTATTAATAAACAAAACTGATAAAATAAAATTAAAATTAGTACTAGACAAGGCTGCATCAGGAGGTATGAAACATGGAGAGTGATACACAACCAATTAAAAGAAGAGACAGATGTAAATACAGAATACATAAGGAACTTCAGCAATATCAATAAGATAAACAGAAATAAATAAATGCAGGTAAATGGAGGTGTTTGAGGGAATCTACAGTTTGAGAGTGTGGTGGTACTGCATTTTAACATTAACATTATAATCAAAGCAGTGGCTGTGTACCAGTTTTCATTAAATAAATGAGCAAAGTAAAATATGAACAGTATTTGATGAGACAACTACAAGGGGTTTTAAACAGGGACAGTAATACGAGTACCAATTAAAAGAAAGCCTTAACTATTGAAACTGCAGTCTATGTGGAATACAAAGACAACTTCAACAAAACAAAACGACTTAATGAATACAGGAAAATGGGAATATGTAGGAAGAGAGAGTGTGGGAAGTAATGAACAACAAAGATAATTATTTGAAGTTTAGGAGAGGGGAAGTGTTGAGCTGTGTCTGGTCATTTAGGATAAGATCTGGACTGTGAGAAAGATGTTTGTTAATTTCCAGGGCTTCCAGCAGGTTGAGTTATTAATGGAAACTGTTATGTAAACATGCTATTCCTATTTTGTGCTAAAGGTTTTCCAGTCTACTCCATTGTTATTTATGTACCGTTCAGTTTTTACTTTTTCATTGCAAGGACATTACTTACTGTATGTTTCTATTTCAGTCTAGATGTGTTACTTCTCTTCCAATGTTGTCTGTTAACATTTAACTTCTTTGGTGATAATACTCAATAAATGTCTGAAGATGGCCTTGTAAGCCAAAAACCGGTTAACAATAAAAGTAATATTGTAGAACAAAAGCAAACTGGTGCTTTTCAATTATTATAATGTTGTTCTACCAAGAACCGAGGGAAGATTCTGTTAATAGGTATTTTATTGTTGCTCACTGGGTCAGCCTTTCTGGCATATTAGGAAAACACATTGTAACGTCGCGAGTTAATGCGTGAAAACATTCGCTGCTATACAGCCCGCAGTATTGGAACTGGAGACTGTGAAAGAACCGTCACTTGTGTCTTAGCCAATTAGTGATGTGCACCTGCTACTACGGCAGCGTGAGAACGACTCCGGTGTCAGTTCTTAGTGCCCGTACATTCACCTCCTATAAGAACCTAAATAAATGATATTAAATTTATTCACCGTACATTCACCTCCTATAAGAACCTAAATAAATGATATTAAATTTATTCAGTCATTTTCAAAATGGGTACACTACCTTTTGACATTGTGGAGAAGATTGTATCCACATTTCAGCTTTATAGCTATCATAGTTTCAGATACAGAAAAAATTCCTAAAAAAGTAAAAACCGACACTTAGGAAACTAAATTCAGTTAGGAAATATAATAGTTTATCTATTGGTGTTATCTAAAAACATAAAAAGAACTCTCAGTGTGCAGAATTAATTAATTGAGATTTTATATTAAAACTTTAATTATTTTTCGTGTTTGTAATATAAAAAGAAGATAAAATTATTATTTGTGTCTAATATTGTTGTGGGGATAAATGTGAGTGAATGAGTGTGTGTACGTCGGACATTCGTCAGATTTAAATATTGCATTATATACCATCTTAAGTAACCTGCAAGAGCTACGCAAGCCTATCGTGGGAAAATGTTTATAGGGAATTACCCACTTTGCTGATGACGTGTGTCTAAGTGTGATTGCTATTGTAACAGAGCAGCCAGAAAGTCAGCTGGAGTATTATCTGTATCTAAAGGATGTTTCCAGATTTATTGCCTTTTATTTTTCGTTTATTAAACATTACTCTAATATTTGCATGTCAAAATTGACGCAAATGCGTCTGTATATAAGGATTGATGCAGGCCAGTTTTGGAGCCAGTATGATCAGGAACGAGCATTCTGGTTGGCAGTGAGTATGATCAGCCAATCAGAACTGAGATGGTTCCCTCTCGTTACCTGATAGTCATTCGCCAGCTTCGGTTGCAGGAGAACATGTTAAATGTGATGTTTCTCATTATGTGTAAAATGATGGAATAGTGAGTTCCTCGAGTTTGATACGTATCGTGACTAACACTGGTGTATTCACGGACAGTATTGTGAAGTTTAGAAGCTCTAGAACTGTTTAATTGGACAAATATTCCCGTGTGAACTTGGCCTTCGTAGTATCCGTGTGGCATGTTTCAGTATTCAACTGTTGTTGTTGTTGTTGTTGTTGTGGTCTTCAGTCCTGAGACTGGTTTGATGCAGCTCTCCATGCTACTCTATCCTGTGCAAGCTTCTTCATCTCCCAGTACCTACTGCAACCTACATCGTTCTGAATTCAACTACTGAGTATTATTTGGCGAGCAATTTCTTTTTTGAATTTCACCAGAAGGAACGAATGTATGAACTCATATTAGTGGTGAAATTAATGACTGTGAAAACGTTGTTTAACTCGGCTCGGGTTTGGACAGATTCCTGGGTGCTGTGCATGCGAAATGGGTGTATGAAATGTGAACTTGACGAAAATAACCAGCAGTTTAAATGTGGACTGAATACTACCGTTTCTTTCGTGGAAATTTCGGATATTGTTTTCCAGAAGCCAATCCATTGTCTTACAGCCCCATAATTTTTTTAATGGCAGTTTTTCTATAGAACTTTATTCCACTACTAGAGCTGCGTGGCCTCGATAATTGTAGATAATAGATGGTGTTTTTTGTCAACGCTGCTTTTACATTATCTTGTATCTAAGTTGCTGAGTGAAGGGACATCGAGCAGTCGCCGTTCTGAGGTAGGTGAATTCTAATTTAAAGCCTGCACTCGAAAAAACCCACACAGCCGCAACATCTCAGACGATTCAGTTTGCAGGAGGGATGAGGGATGGACACTGTTCAACACCCTGTTACTTATCCAGTGACATTCAAGTTCCCAGTCCTTCTGAGAGGGATAGAACAACTTTTGCGAGTCTGGAATCATCAACAGTCGTCCGGCACAGTGAGCAGTGGCCCATCAGCTGAGAGTGGTACGGCCTGATGAGCGGGTGCAGGTTCACGATCCAGTGGTGGCGGTGGTAGCTGTCCACATGTGGCCCAGTGACAGCAGTGGGACTGGGGGCAGAGGCATTACAGGGCTGGAGAAGAGAGTGAAACGTCCTACTGTCCCTATAAACAGATAGGTCTCAGAAAGATTAGTTCGAGAGCAGTATACCGGAATTCTAAGTGATTCAATTCCACCAGCATGACAGGACAACCGAGAGACAGAACAAATTTAGAATTGGATATCTTCAGCTGTTTGACGACAGTTACGACCATTCTGGTATTGGAGGAAGTGACTACCTAACCATGGGCAACCTCTAAATACGTCATGAAAGTGTCTGTAAGAGTTACGTGGACAGTGTAGACCGACTACAGGGAAAGAATATTCCTCAGCTCACAAAGTGACTCTTATAATAAGATTAAATATTCAATGAATTTGATATCAGTGACAGGCCGTTGGTTGGGTGGAAATGAGGGCGAGAGTACTATGAATGCATTTCACCAGTTGGAGTGGTAATTAGGCATTTTTTGTTGCAGCGAGATCTTTCAATTGGATTTCATTCTTCCATCTACTCAGGAAGGGATGACCATCGTAAAAAAAAGTAGCTACATTACCGAATTTATACAATGATAGTAGTATAAACCTGATATATATAACTTCTATGTACTGCTACCCTAAGAGACTCTGTAGTTGACAAGGCATTTGCTTACTTTCTCTTAGCACTCTTTCATGAGCCTAAAATGAGTTTAAAATTCTAGTACTGTGACGCAGGATGTGGCAGATATTAAACTGATAAGAACAGATTTTTCTACCTGATGGGAGAATACTTAGAAGAAATATAGTTAATACCATAGTGGTGTACAGGATTTTCCCAACATTTAATGATACTCTTGTGATGTGAAAGTGCATGTGCTGTCATATTTCTTATGTCTTAGGAAATAACTCGTATAAAAGGGAGGAATCTACATTTTATGTGAGACTTTCGAGGTGTATTGACAAAACAACATCCGTGTGAAGTGCATTTTTAACTCGGGAGTCTATGTCGGGGGCACCATTGCAGCTAGAGTTCTATGTCCAAGTAGTGGCCACTTGTCTTGCATTGTGTCTTGAACAGCGGCACGAGTGGTCACGAGGGGTTAGCCACCAGAAACTGTGACTTAAGCCTGTCATGAGCGACAGTTACACAGAAAAGTTCTGGCTGACCAGCTCTTCATGTACACAATACACTCTTTAGATGTTGCTGGACTACAGTGGAGGTGACTAGCCAGGTTTTTCGTCTTGAGACACCACCTTCAAGTCAGATAATGAGCAGTACATTCGTAAAAAATATCGTATAATGTATTTCACAAGTTTCTGTTAGCTAGGATGCGAGCTGTAGCTTGTAAACAGGAGTATTTGTGTTTCATTCCCCATTGGTGTTGGTGAATAAAATGTTCAAATGTGTGTGAAATCTTAGGGGACTTAACTGCTAAAGTCATCAGTCCCTAAGCTTACAAACTACTTAACCTAAATTATCCTAAGAACAAACACACACGCCCATGCCCGAGGGATGATTCGAACCTCCGCCGGGACCAGCCGCACAGTACATGACTGCAACGCCTTAGTCCGCTCGTGTTGGTGTATAAGTCCTGTATATAGGGGCATTGATTTATAGCCATACTGGGACAGTAGGTTTGCAGTTGTAAGACTATTATGCATCTTACGTCCCTCTCATTAGCTATTCAAGCAGGAGACTACTCTGCTACATTTCAGTAATAGCTTGCTGTCCTGTTATTATTTCCCATCCTTCCCACATATGGCTGTTAGCTAGACTGGCTGTAACAACTCTCTATTTCTAGACTACTAGCGAAAATATCACCTCTAAACCCAGCAGCCATTGACGGAACTGGATAGAGCTACTGTATATCGCCCAATCAGTGACAAATACCCCTCCCAAATTTCTATACTTCACACCCAGAGGAAAAAATTGGATTTCCTGCCAATAGGTGGAGGGGAGATAGACTGCTCCAGTAATCTGGGTTGGCCATCTTGGATTGTGATGCCATAGACCGCATCAGTGTTCCGAAGTTGATGAAATAAAGCAAATGCAATACTCCTTCTACACCAGTTATAAGCAAATTGAATTTCTGTAAAGAAATATTTTATTATTAGTTATTATGTCCTCACCAATACAATGTAATTAGCATTTGTTCCTACCACCAAAATTCGAATTTACCACGAAATTTTGAATTTCACACCGAATTGTAAATTTTCCAGCAAGGGGGTCAGGAGGAACCATCCAAAGGTTGGGGCTTTCGTAGAAAGAGAAAGGGTAGTAAACTGATCAATTTCATTAATTAATTAATTAATTTGATATCAAAAGTGCACCAGGATCAACATCCCTTTCCCCAGAGTGGGTGGAGGTTTCTCAGAAGGACTGATTATCCCCAGGGTTCATAAACCACTTAGGGCACAATAGGTTAAGGGAGATGGGGGTAGTTGACGAATTTAACAAATTAGCATATCAGTTTGATATCAAAACTGCGCCAGAACGAAGGCTGCTCTACTACTTCCTTCTGGCGGAATGCAGTCTGCCTTCCATTATTCGTTTGGGCATTCTGTGATATGTCATCCTCTCTATATGGCGTAACCAGTGTATTATTTGAGATTTAATAAATTTCAGTATATCTTTCCCTTGTATAAACGCTTGTAGATCATGACTGTACAACACTCTGCAACATGCGTGTTTAAAATCAACGACCCCGGAAATGTGGATCTATATCATATTCATAAAATTTTTGTATTATTTGTCTAAAAAAAACAATTTCTCTGAACTGCCTTCATTTTTCGCAAGATTTTCCTTTCACTTGCAGTCAGGTTGTACATATCTGCTGTGTCTTTGTCCACATATCTGATGCATAAGTAACAACTGGTCACACAAGGGAATAGTATACTCTTGACCTGGTTATTTTTGTGAATAGAGAATTCTTGAATTTCTATGAGTTTGCATAATAGGCTTTGTTTCTTGCTTACATCCTTTCTCTAATATTATTGTCGCTGGTTAAGAGGACACCTGTATAATGAAAGCAGCTGACTGCTTTAAAAATTTGTTAGAACCCTTCAGGTCATGTGGTGTTCTTGTAGCCTTACAATTAGGCATTGCCACACTTTTAATCTTGGATCTGTTTACAGTATGTCCAAATTTTGGTCCTTCTTCCATTACTTCATAGATTCCTAAGGGATGTTTACACCTCTTGTCACATTTACGGTATCATCTCCATATGCAGTATCTGGCTGGATTTCAACATTATTATTCTCTTGCTGTCTTTTTTATCATACTATACACTGCAAAGCTAAATAGGAATGCAAAAAGACGATCACGCTGTTTCGCTCCATCTGCAAAGTTGAAGCTCTTGGCCCTTTTGTCCAAATGGTTCAAATGGCTCTGAGCACTATGGGACTCAACTGCTGTGGTCATCAGTCCCCTAGAACTTAGAACTACTTAAACGTAACTAGCCTAAGGACACCACACACACCCATGCCCGAGGCAGGATTCGAACCTGCGACCGTAGCAGCAGCGCGGCTCCGGACTAGAGCGCCTAGAACCGCACAGCCACCGCGGCCGGCGGTCCTTTTGTTGTTCACTTTTACTTTTGCTTTTGAGTCCTTCGTTGTTAACTCAACTAACCTTCTTAACTTGTCAGAGATGCCCAAATTCTTTAGGAAGGTACAGTGCTGAGGTGTTAACACTATCAAAAGCGTGTTTAAAATCAACGACCCCGGAAATGTGGATCTATATCATATTCATAAAATTTTTGTATTATTTGTCTAACAAAAAACAATTTGTCTGAACTGCCTTCATTTGGCTGAAAACCATATTCGTATTCTCCGAGAATATTTTCAATGCACTTCTTTAGTGTTTCATTCAGCACCCTAGAAAATATAATGTAGCCTTGTAACACTACTGAAAGCTACTAAATTAACAATTCGCCGGTAATGTTGCTTTTGTGGTAGAAGTTTAGTTTGACTGGCTATGGATTATGAATAAGGTATCGGAATAAATTTCATTTTTCTAAAGATGTTTATTGAAAGTAGAAGTAGGTGAATGAACGGAATTCGAACCATGATTCTGTTATTTATAAGTAAACTGCAATTACGTGAAAGGGAATGGTCATCAGCCTAATTAGGCAAAATTGTACAAAGTACTAGTACTGCTCATTAAAAAGTTAACTATTGGTGTTTATTTTATTTGGTACTGGATTTCTATTTTAGCTTGTAGGACGTGAGAGAAACCTACACTTTAGCAAGCAATGCACCAATGGTTTAGCACTGATAACGCAGGGGGAGTATTACAACGTTTTGGCAACAGGCTCACAGTAACACCTATTAGAGCAGAAAGTTAATGATCATTCCAGGTAAATGGTTATTAATGATGGAGCATTACTAACTTGGACATAAGGTTATTTTATCAGCTTAATTATTGGGGAAATAGTGACAGTGAAATGGTGTTCTGATAATAATGTGCTCTATTCTGATTACAGTTTGTATTCTCAAGGAGCATACTCTCCTTTACACTATAAGGCTCAAATGGGACCTTGCCACTCGGTGTAGCCGCCTGGTCTGGGCGTCTTGTCACGGTTCGGGCTTCCCCCCCCCCCCCTCCCCCCCCCCTCGTCGGAGGTTCGAGTCCTCCCTCGAGCATAGGTGTGTGTGTTGTCCTTAGCGTAAGTTAGTTTAAGTTACATTAATTAGTGTGTAAGCCTAGGGTCTGATGACCTCAGCAGTTTGGTCCCATAGAACCTTACCACAAATTTCAAATTTTCAAATGGGACCTCCGGTCCTTAGATCTGTTAATGTCTGAATAATTGTAGCCAATTACTTGTTATAGCAAGCAAATGTCATAAAACTGGTAGCTGTCCTTCGTTTGTACTGCTATTCGTAATGTGGAAAGCAAAGTTGGCCCAGCAACTAGCATGGGGCCCAGAAACTAATCCGTAAGTAGAATCAGGAAAGACTAAACATTTTAGTTAGACACAATTAGAAAACCACCTTTTAACTACATACTTATGAAAATATAAACATTATTACAAACCTGTACAGTTCTGCTGGTCCTTCAATTTTACTATCCAGTAACTATTCTAAATAACAGTTTTATTAACTAAACTTTAATTGTGTGCTGGGATTTCAATAACATCAACAATCAAGCAAAACACATTAGATCATCTCGTTGCGCTTGTGCTTTGGTGAACCTTCAACTGTCTTTTTATGAAAAAGAAAGAACAAATGGTGTACTTTAGTACACGGGTTCACGGAATAATTATGAAATTTACTACTGCTCGAAAATTACTAAATTTTGTGATAGAAAATATTTAATTTTCGTTCTTTAAAATAAGATACTCGAGAACACTGCAGCGATTGGAAAAGGATCCTGCTTCGGCAAATGACTATGGAACAAATATGGGTCTTCAACATAAAGTTTACACAACGTTGCTTTATTATTTGAATAAGAAACCAAATCAGTGGTCCATACAATTATACTGTACTCAGCTGATAATTTAGGATGAAGATGGTGGCTGTGGCGATTTCCTGTAACTACTCAAAAGGGCGGCAAAAATATGTATGGCACTTGTTGTGTAACAAGCTCTGAAAATTTTCTTCTTAGCGTTGGATTTTCGTAGTAAAGAGCTAACCTATGTATGCCATAAATAGTAGCCAAATTGCTTCCACATCCAAGGTTGTATTATATAATTTCACTGCTCTTCTTCCCTCATTCAGAACACGAGATGCGAACACTTTAACTGATAGCCACCGACTAACTTTTGCCACAAAGAAGCGTTGCAGTTGACAGTCAGATCCACCTTTCCTATTCCCTCTTTCATTTTAGAGGGACCTCCCTCTATGTTTTACTTGACTAAAAACTTACTTCCGAATGCATGAACCAGTACTACAAGTAAAGTTTTAACATATCTGCTCTTTTACATAACATTACTTTTAGAATTACACCCATAAATTAATTGTATTAATATAAATGGATATAAAAATGAATAAAACATTTAGATAGATGGTACATCAAAGAACGTGGTTACGTGGATGTCACATTAAGTAAAAGCAGACAAAGAATTTATATGAGGTAAGCGTAAATAATATTGATATTAGCGTTACAGGCTGTGTTCAATAAAGTTATTCTTCAATAATTTTCACAAGATAACTTTTCTACACTCTTACATAGAGGGCATATTATTAAAGTTTTCCAGTCCTGAGGCATGCTTCCATTTCCTCGTATCTTACTTGTTAGTGCATGCATTCCATTTGTTAGAGAATCATCGTAAAATTTTATAAGTTCTGACACTGTCACACTAAGTGCGCAGTTATTTTTCGATTCATTTATCACCGACTCCACCTCCTGCATGTTGGTCTTATTGCTTCTTCTCTTTCATCTTCTCTTGCCTCTATATTGTCCTCCTGTTCTCATGGATCTCTTGATACCTGTTTGTTTGTACTGAGCATGTCTTCCAAATATTCTGTCCATCTGCGCAACATTTTTTGTATATATTTGATTTTCTTTCTATTTTTAAATGCTTTTGTGGTGATTAAAATTTTTTTCTTATTTTTCCTAGTGCAGGGTATACACCTCCATATTTCTTCTTGTCTCTCTCTGTAACATCCTCTGTTTTGCTGATTTTTTGTGTTCTTACATTGATCATTTCTTTCTTCTTATCCCAATTGTTTCTTCTCCTGCCCCTTTACACTCTCTGGGTCCTGTTTCATCTGTCTTGATTTTTCATTGTTTCCTCGTCAGCTATCAAGACATCTTTAATTTTTATTTCATATGCTTTTACAATTGCGGAATCATTCAGCTTTTCTATATTCGAATTTGTTTTTTTTTCTTTTTCAATTCTGGTTTCATGTATCATAGCTAATTTCTCTCTCAATACGTCTGTTATAGTATAGTGACCTGAATCACAGTTTGGATCCCTGCAGCTCCGTACATCTGTAACTGACATGGCGTATCTTCTTTTACTAACATATGCTCTATTTCTTTAACTACTTTCCTTGCAGTGAAAAAACAGGTACTCTTGATGAGTAAATTATTTCTCGCAGCAAACTGACAAAGCATATCTCCATTATCGTTAATTTCTTCATGTAATGTGTATCTCCCTAATACTCTTCGACATTCATTTTGCCCAACCTGTGCATTAAAGTCTCCAAAACTGGCAGTACGTCATAGTTTTGTACTTTACTACATGTACTTTCGAGGTCTTCATAAAACTGTCCTGTTACTCTTCTGCTTCCTCGGGAGGACGACGGTTCAGACCACGTCTGGATATCCAGATTTAAGTTTTCCGTGATTTACCTAAATCGCTTAAGGCAAATGCCGGGATTATTCCTTCAAAAGAGCACAGTTGCATAGTAATCCGAGCTTGTGCTCGTCCCTAGTGACCTCATTGTCGACGGCACGTTAAACACTAATCTCCTCTCCCTCTCTTCCGTTTCTTCTGTTGGTGCGTATGCTGTTATTATCAATATATTCCTCAATTTCCCTTTTATTGTCTGTCTACTGAGCCTTGCATTTGTAGGTTCAAATTCCAAAAGACTTTTCCTAATCTCTTTTGTTATTATAAAGCCTGTTCCAGATTTACCTGTTATTTTTTCTGGTCCACTAGACAGCAGAGAATACTGAGGCATATCTATCTATCCTTGCCCTTGCCATCTTACTTCTTGTAATGCCACAGTATTGTATTGAAACTTCATGATCTCTACTGCTATTTCTTTCATTTTTCCAGGTTTCAACGTTGTTTATATATTCTAAGTTACTTTTGTCAAATGTTTTGTCCTTTCTCTCTGCCGAAGTCGTGTTATGTATGCCCCGTCCATTATCTGAGGCTCTTGTTGTGGTGCCGTAATATGACTTTTTACTGTGTGCGGTTATTGGCCCCACGCCCTATCTCCATCCTGCACAACTTGGATGTTTTTAGGGTTTA
Organism: Schistocerca serialis cubense; assembly: GCF_023864345.2. Taxonomy (NCBI): domain Eukaryota; kingdom Metazoa; phylum Arthropoda; class Insecta; order Orthoptera; family Acrididae; genus Schistocerca; species Schistocerca serialis. The sequence goes on along the minus strand of NC_064638.1, from coordinate 1,063,120,206 downwards.
CTCCCATAGGAAGGGTGGCTTCTTCTACGTCTTTTGAGCCCTCCCTGCCCTTTGATGCGGACCACACTTCGTCTGGCTCTTCTGCTTAGGCCTGGCCAGTCTGGAAGGCCCTGCTGGTAGCTAAACTACTGCCGATGTAGCTCCCAGCTTCTTTGAAGCACACAAATCGTCCCACCTGACACAGTGATGTCCCATGGGAGAGTATATAAATATTGAAGTGACAAAAGTCATGGGATAGCTATATGCACATATACAGATGGCGGTCCTTCACGTACGTAAGGTATAAAAGGCGAGTGCAATGGTGGAGATGTCATTTGTACTCAAGCGATTCATGTGAAAACGTTATCGACGTGATTATAGCTGAAAGACGAGAATTAACAGATTCTGAAAGCGAAATGGTTTTTGAAACTAGAAGCATGGGACATTTTATTTCGGAAATCGTTAGGGACTTCAGTACTCCAGAGTGTCAAGAGTGTACCAAGCGTACCAAATTTCAGGCATTACCTCTCACCACGGACAACTCAGCGGCCGACGGTCTTCTCTTAACGACCGAGAACAGCTGCGTTTACACAGATTTGTCAGTGCTAATAGACAAGCAACACTGCTTGAAATAACCACAGGAGAGAATATGGGACGTACGACGAACGTATCTGTTAGGAAAGAGCGGCGACATTTGACGTTAATGAGTTGTGGCAGCAGACGATTGATGCGAATATCTTTGCTAACACGACGACAACGCCTGCAGAGCCTCTCGTGACCGTATCGGTTGGTCCCTAGAAGACAGAAAAACCGTGGCCGCACAGATGAGTCCCGATTTCAGTCTGTAAGAGTGTGGCGCAGACCCCACGAAGCCAAGGACCCATGTTATCAACAAGGCACTGCGCAAACTGGTGGAGGCCCATAATAGTGTGAGCTGTGTCCAGCTGACTGAAAATGGTTATGTTCTACTTGCAGACCATTGCTAGCCGTTCAACGATGGAATTTTTGTGGATGGCAATGCACCATGTCACCGAGCCACAACTGTTCGCCACTGGTTTGAAGGACATTCTTGACGATTCAGGCGAATGATTTGGCCACCAAGATCGCCCTATAAGACACCCATCGAACATTTATGGATTATTAAAGGAACACTCCACCACTGTTTTTTTATAAACAATAAAACACTATTTGTAAGTAATAAAGCAGCAATGGCGGTGCGTTCCTTTAAAAATATTGTGCGACTGTTGCTCAGCAACATGAGTAACATTTATGGGACATAATCTAGAGGTCAGTCGTGCACAAATTCCGCATCGCCATACCTTCTCGGTTATGGACGCCTATGGAATCAACACGACTCAGTATTTCTGCAGAAGAGCTATCAACTTCCTCTGCCTGCCGCCGGCTTGTAAAATACAGCTACTTCATACCGAAGTAACATCGTCCGGGATTTTTGATGAGATGGCTGCTTGCTCGCATTGCCCTGGTGTAGTTATAAGCTACGTGATTTTTCAATTTTATTTATGAGACGTGTTCTACAGTTGTGTCTCTGTCAAGTCTTTTTGTTCAATTCATGCCTTTGTTAAAATAGATGAGGATCAATATTTATTTCTTATCGAGTCATCTGAGCAGACCAGTACTTTCTGAAGTTACTGTCCCACTCATTAAACAATTTTACTAGGGTTATTAAGAACATTGGATTATTTTTCTGTCTTTTTTTGAATGTATGAATCTGTAAAAACACTTCGTCCGTAGGAGGAGATTTGTATGTATATTTTATTTAGTGTTGTATTCAGTTTATGAATAATACAACAATATAAATTCAGCTCACTCATGAAATGTTCTTACGATTTTTCAAGTCCTCTGATTTATAATACTCAATCGTAATATGCTCACGTAAGTTGAAATATTTACTGAACGGCCTTCAGCAGAAGCAAAGTTTTCTTGATTTTATACGCAATTTTCAGCTAGGTAAGACAAGTGCGACTCACAGTGGATCTTCGAGACACGTGCGGCAGCGACGAAGACTTCGAGACTTTGCTTTCAAGTGAATCATTTTCCATTTTTTAGGAGTTAGAAAATATCAAGTGCAGGAACATCTTCATTACACATATTCCCGTAAGGGGTGCTACACTAGCAATGAGAAGTTGTGTTAGACAAACAGTCGAAGAGTTTTGGTTCAATTTTTTTTTATTTAACTCATTTTAAAAATCCTTTTAGTATTCAGCTGTGCTGTTAGCGTTGGTTTACTACAGTATATTTCCGTGTATAGCTCAGATCGCCTTACTGTTCACTTGAAGGTCAGATTTCATACAAAGGAAAATGTTTCCGGGGCATTAGTCATACCGTGCTTTGTACTCACTGCATGAAATTTTAATGAAGTGGCCACTTACATGGTCAAGGAATTCACAGTGGAGATCAGATGGGAGCTTGTCTCTCTTATGGTAAATAACAATATGTCAGCATGAAAGCATAGTCAATGAAGGGTATCCTAAGAAATGATGTGAATAGAGTAGAAATGGTATCAGCTGAAACTATAGACACAAAACCTATTATTTTCAGTTGTTTTTATCTTTCTCATAAAAGGCTTGTCGAAACATGAATCAATAGAGTGACATGGAAAGACCCCAGTGGTACATAATATGAAGCTGCAGTAAGCGAAAAAGATGTAAAACTCCACACTGGATACTCCAGTCAAAGCGCACGATCCATTCGTCTGGCAACATAGACCACATGCAATCGGTACTACAGGTCATAGACGTAAGTAAATAAAAGTACAGGAAGGCTTATCACCCTCCATCACATAGCAACAAGACACCAGTTTACTCGATAATCTAGGTTTTTGTTTATTTTTTTAGTACTTCAGTGCTTTAGACTCTGAAACTTAAAGTAAACTAATTTAAATATAGATAAGCTAAAGTTTGCATTTAACTCTCAACAGCTCTTTTCGTTTTTGAGCCATTATGTCGTTAACTACCCAGAAAGTCGTTTACATATTGTACCGTCAGTGTTGTTGCCAACGCAGTCCGGCGGTGACATTAATATTCACTGCAAAGGCTGCAGAGAGATCTAGCTTGATGAGAAGAATGTACACAGAGCAAATTGATGACATTAACAAATGTTTAATCAAGTCCGTTCACTATCCTTTGCCACAAATATGGGTCATGTATATATGGCGCATGCACGTTTCTGCTCTCTCTCTCTCTCTCTCTCTCTCTCTCTCTCTCTCTCTCTCTGTCACCTCCCCCCTCCCCCCTTCCCCCAAACGCACATCCGCTTTGGAAGCAACATGCAACATTTACACTTACTAGCTAAACAACAGGACGCACTACCAATATTCGGTCGCAGTTTCGCGCTTTACATCAATACTTTCCATGAGATTAAAAGAGAAGCAGTACTCCCTTACCCCATTCTGATTAATATGGCGATGTAGGCAAAGTGCAACAAAAACTTATTTGAAAAGTAGTTGAAAGACAAATGTGTTTTAAATGCGTAGAGGCACATACACATGAAGGCGTGTAGAAAAGAGCAGATAGCTTCGAACACCCAGAAACTGATTAAAATTTTGTGTTTTGAATACCAAAAAATTAGAGACCAATCTCTTTAAATGATGTAGGTATTCTGCTTTTACATTAATTCTAAGTAATTTAATTTATTTTTTTAAAGACGTAGTGACATAGGTTTGTTCTCTAAAAAGATCTGTCATTCAAAACTTTCAATAATTCCTCCGGTAATATATCTGTGGAACACATTCTTTCCACATTAAATTCCTTCGCAGTTGCGAATAAGTTGTGTAATGGAATGACGACAATGAAAATTTGTGTCGGACCGGGACTCAAACCCGATTTACCGCTTATCGCGAGCGGTCGCCTTACCATTTAGCTACCCGCGCACGACTCACAGCCGCACCCAAACTTATATACGGGATGTCAAATTAAACACCTTCCTGCCGTCTAGTTTCCAACCTAATTTTCTTTGGCAACCTGTTTCAGCGTTTTACTACGCCATCTTCAGGCCCCTGACCGACGTGTAGGTAGATTATACCTCGGTTCTGATCAAAACAGGGGCGAGCAATACAGTAGATTTTCGCTATGATCATCTCACATACACAGACTTCCGTATATTTCCAAGCAGTGTGTCTACAACTTGTGCTCCCACATCCATTTGGTACACTCCTGGAAATTGAAATAAGAACACCGTGAATTCATTGTCCCAGGAAGGGGAAACTTTATTGACACATTCCTGGGGTCAGATACATCACATGATCACACTGACAGAATCACAGGCACATAGACACAGGCAACAGAGCATGCACAATGTCGGCACTAGTACAGTGTATATCCACCTTTCGAAGCAATGCAGGCTGCTATTCTCCCATGGAGACGATCGTAATGATGCTGGATGTAGTCCTGTGGAACGGCTTGCCATGCCATTTCCACCTGGCGCCTCAGTTGGACCAGCGTTCGTGCTGGACGTGCAGACCGCGTGAGACGACGCTTCATCCAGTCCCAAACATGCTCAATGGGGGACAGATCCGGAGATCTTGCTGGCCAGGGTAGTTGACTTACACCTTCTAGAGCACGTTGGGTGGCACGGGATACATGCGGACGTGCATTGTCCTGTTGGAACAGCAAGTTCCCTTGCCGGTCTAGGACTGGTAGAACGATGGGTTTGGATGTACCGTGCACTAGTCAGTGTCCCCTCGACGATCACCAGTGGTGTACGGCCAGTGTAGGAGATCGCTCCCCACACCATGATGCCGGGTGTTGGCCCTGTGTGCCTCGGTCGTATGCAGTCCTGATTGTGGCGCTCACCTGCACGACGCCAAACACGCATACGACCATCATTGGCACCAAGGCAGAAGCGACTCTCATCGCTGAAGACGACACGTCTCCATTCGTCCCTCCATTCACGCCTGTCGCGACACCACTGGAGGCGGGCTGCACGATGTTGGGGCGTGAGCGGAAGACGGCCTAACGGTGTGCGGGACCGTAGCCCAGCTTCATGGAGACGGTTACGAATGGTCCTCGCCGATACCCCAGGAGCAACAGTGTCCCTAATTTGCTGGGAAGTGGCAGTGCGGTCCCCTACGGCACTGCGTAGGATCCTACGGTCTTGGCGTGCATCCGTGCGTCGCTGCGGTCCGGTCCCAGGTCGACGGGCACGTGCACCTTCCGCCGACCACTGGCGACAACATCGATGTACTGTGGAGACCTCACGCCCCACGTGTTGAGCAATTCGGCGGTACGTCCACCCGGCCTCCCGCATGCCCACTATACGCTCTCGCTCAAAGTCCGTCAACTGCACATACGGTTCACGTCCACGCTGTCGCGGCATGCTACCAGTGTTAAAGACTGCGATGGAGCTCCGTATGCCACGGCAAACTGGCTGACACTGACGGCGGCGGTGCACAAATGCTGCGCAGCTAGCGCCATTCGACGGCCAACACCGCGGTTCCTGGTGTGTCCGCTGTGCCGTGCGTGTGATCATTGCTTGTACAGCCCTCTCGCAGTGTCCGGAGCAAGTATGGTGGGTCTGACACACCGGTGTCAATGTGTTCTTTTTTCCATTTCCAGGAGTGTATATTTCCATACAGGGGAAAAATTTTACTTGAGAGTCGCTTGCCCGGTTTCAGTGGATAAATACGATACTGCAATGCCTGTTTTATTCCGAATTCCGACGTAATATTCCTTCGAGTACAGACGCTGCAGTATCGAGTTCTTCCACAGTCGTCTAACGTTGCACTACAGTTGGCTCTGAGCACTATGGGACTCAACTGCTGAGGTCATTAGTCCCCTAGAACTTAGAACTAGTTAAACCTAACTAACCTAAGGACATCACAAACATTCATGCCCGAGGCAGGATTCGAACCTGCGACCGTAGCGGTCTTGCGGCTCCAGACTGCAGCGCCTTTAAACGCACGGCCACTTCGGCCGTCGCACTACAGTTAACTGTTTTAATTTCAAACAGTGTCCGCACCCGGTAGCTGAGTGGTCAGAGCGGCAGAATGTCAATCCTAAGGGCCCAGGTTCGATTCCCAGCTGAGTCGGAGATTTTCTCCGCTCAGGGACTGGGTGTTGTGCTGTCCTAAATCATCATCATTTCGTCCCCATCGACGCGTAAGTCGCCGAAGTACCGTCAAATCGAAAAACTTGCATCCGGCAAACGGTCTGCATCTACATTTATACTCCGCAAGCCACCCAACGGTGTGTGGCGGAGGGCACTTTACGTGCCACTGTCATTACCTCCCCTTCGTGTTCCAGTCGCGTATGGTTCGCGGGAAGAGCGACTGCCGGAAAGCCTCCGTGCGCGCTCGAATCTCTCTAATTTTACATTCGTGATCTCCTCGGGAGGTATAAGTAGGGGGAAGCAATATACTCGGTACCTCATCCAGAAACGCACCCTCTCGAAACCTGGACAGCAAGCTACATTGCGATGCAGAGCGCCTGTTTTGCAGAGTCTGCCACTTGAGTTTGCTAAACATCTCCATAACGGTATCACGCTTACCAAATAACCCTGTGACGAAACGCGCCGCTCTTCTTTGGATCTTCTCTATCTCCTCTGTCAACCTGACCTGGTACGGCTCCCACACTGATGAGCAATATTCAAGTATAGGTCGAACGAGTGTTTTGTAAGCCACCTCCTTTGTTGATGGACTACATTTTCTAAGGACTCTCCCAATGAATCTCAACCTGGCACCCGCCTTACCAACAATTAATTTTATATGATCATTCCACTTCAAATCGTTCCGTACACATACTACCAGATATTTTACAGAAGTAACTGCTTCCAGTGTTTGTTCCGCTATCATATAATCATACAGTAATGGATCCTTGTTTCTATGTATTCGCAATACATTACATTTGTCTATGTTAAGGGTCAGTTGCCTTTCCCTGCACCAAGTGCCTATCCGCTGCAGATCTTCCTGCATTTCGTTACCCGATGGGAGGCCCTAGTCACACGACATTCACATTCATTTCAGACAGTAAATCACACGGATAAAGTGATACAGTTGCAGATTCTTTGTGCATTGTATTGTTAGTTCAGTAGAAAAATGGAGCGATTCAGTAATCAAATTTTCAAGAAGTAGTCCCCATTAAGAACTACAGGGCGATCAAAAAGTTTTCGCTCGGAGGGCATACAGTCCAGAATGGTCACGACAATCAGGCAAAACCACCCTGAGCATTCATGCTATCATACCACCGACGCACCCTGTTAAAGATACTCGTTTGGTGAAAGAAGGAAACCAGATGGCGCTATGGTTGGCCCGCTAGATGGCGCTGCCATAGGTCAAACGGATATCAACTATGCTTTTTAAATAGGAACCCCCATTTTTAGTACATAGTCGTGTGGTACATAAAGAAATATGAATGTTTTAGTTGGACCACTTTTTTCACTTTGTGACAGCTGGCGCTGTAATAGGCACAAACATATGGCTCACAATTTTAGACGAACAGTTGGTAACAGATAGGTTTTTAAAATTAAAATACAGAACGAAGGTACGTTTGAACATTTTATTTCGGTTGTTCTAATGTGATACATGTACCTTTGTGAACTTATCATTTCTGAGAACGCATGCTGTTACAGAGTGATTACCTGTAAATACCACATTAATGCTGCGTGAAGAAGAACTAACTGCCCGCTCCACATCCTCAGACAGGAACCTTCGACGATTCCATGTCTTTTTTTAAGGGACCGAAGGCGTGATACTCGCATCGGGAAGAGATCAGGATTATAGGGCGGGTGCTCCAGTGTCTGCGTCACATTTCCGAAATGGGAACATGCGCTATCATGAAGCAGCAGCACCCCTTGTCGGCGCTTTTCGACAGACATGCTGTCCCATATACGAGGGTGAGTCAAATGAAAACCTTAAATTTGTAATAACAAATCGAAATTTCGGGGCGTTGTCCTGTAAGTTGGTAAGCGCGCTACAAACAGCGTGCAGAATGGCCTGTGGGTGGCAGCATAGTGCAGATGCACACATACCGTCGCAGTATCAGTATAAAGATGGCCGCCCCACTTGCGACTTGCACCAGGGAAGAACAGTGTGCTGTTATTCGGTTTTTGCGTAGTGAAGGTGTGAAACCTATTGGAATTCATCGACGAATGTAGGTTCAGTACGGTGATGCATGTTTGTCACAGTAGCAAGTCTACAAATGGAGTAGGAAGTTCGCAAATGGTGTCACTTCGGTAGAAGATGCTCCTCGTCCAGGTCAGGCACAACGAATTGTGACTCCACAGAACATTGCAGCAGTTGAAGCCTTAGTGAAGGAAAACCGCCGAGTGACACTGAATGACATTGCAGCATGTTTACACATTAGTCATGGGTCAGCACACCACATTTTGCATGATGTGCTCCAATTTCACAACGTGGCTGCAAGATGGGTGCCTCGGCAGCTGACTCCTGAAATGAGAGAACGACGTGTTGATGCTTGTGAAGAACTTCTTCGCCGCTTTGAACGAGAAAGTGATGGCTTCCTTGCAATAATCGTTACTGGGGATGAAACCTGGGTTCACTTTCACCAACCGGAAACGAAGAGAGCGAGCAAGGAATGGCGCCATTCCTCATCACCAAAACCAAAGAAGTTTCTAACAGAACCATCAGCAGGGAAGGTTATGCTGACTCTCTTTTGGGACGAAAAAGGCGTCATTTTGGAGCATTACATGCCTAGAGGGACCACTGTCACCAGTGCATCAGACACAGATCTAAAAAATCATCTGCGGCCTGCAATCAAATCAAAGCGACGTGGATTGCTGTCAGGAGGTGTCCTTTTGCAACATGACAATGCAAGGCCCCACACTACCCATACAACAGTTGCATTTTGTGACAACATCACCATAGTTCACGTTTCGTCGTTTACCGCAGTACAAGAGAAAGAGAGATGATTAGAGATAGAAGCAGTTGGAGCAAAAGAGAGAAGAGATAGTGGAAATGAAAAACACAGATGAGTGAAGAACATACGTAGACTAGGGAGGCCTGGACGCTCCGAGCCCGTCGAACGTTCACACTTACATGTAGGGCAGGGAGCGGTTTTGGACCTATATTTTTAACACATGGATTTAAGGGAAAAGATAAGTTATACACCGTAGAATTTTGAGCTGCCGACTAATGGTGGGGATTGTGACAGCGGGAAAGAAACACAAATACAGAAAGTGTAAATGAGATAGGAGAGAGTGGGAGTGGACTGTATTGTAAATCCATGGGAGAGAAAGGCAATGGGAAAGAGACATATCTAGACAGTGGCAGTGAGAGGAAAATGCTGCGTATGAAGGCTTAACTACAAAGAGAAACCGGATAAAAGAATCTATCATGTTCTATGTTAAAGAGTACGAATATATGAGCGTGTTATAATTTTTGGTGAGGAAGGCGGAATGAGGACAGCAAGCTGGTTTCCCACTTTATTTTTATCTTACGTGTCTAGTTCCGTTAGACCAAATCGAGGAGCAAATCTCCATGGTCATGGAACGTGTCAGCACAAGAAATTACAACAGAAAAGTAAAAACAGATAAAATATAATGTTTATGAATACTAAAAAGACGTCAAGCTATAAGTTTATGCAAACGTAGCCAACAGCAGAGACAGCAAAGGACTTGGAAGAGCAGTTGAACGGAATGGACAGTGTCTTGAAAGGAGGATATAAGATGAACATCAACAAAAGCAAAACGAGGATAATGGAATGTAGTCAAATTGAACCGGGTGATGCTGAGAGGATTAGATTAGGATATGAGACACTTAAAGTAGTAAAGGAGTTTTGCTATTTAGGGAGTAAAATAACTGATGATGGTCGAAGTAGAGAGGATATAAAATGTAGACTGGCAATGGCAAGGAAAGCGTTTCTGAAGAAGAGAAATTTGTTAACATCGAGTATAGATTTAAGTGTCAGGAAGTCGTTTCTGAAAGTATTTGTATGGAGTGTAGCCATGTATGGAAGTGAAACATGGACGATAACCAGTTTGGACAAGAAGAGAATAGAAGCTTTCGAAATGTGGTGCTACAGAAGAATGCTGAAGATAAGGTGGGTAGATCACGTAACTAATGAGGAGGTATTGAATAGGATTGGACAGAAGAGAAGTTTGTGGCACAACTTGACTAGAAGAAGGGATCGGTTGGTAGGACATGTTTTGAGGCATCAAGGGATCACAAATTTAGCATTGGAGGGCAGCGTGGAGGGTAAAAATGGTAGAGGGAGACCAAGAGATCAATACACTAAGCAGATTCAGAAGGATGTAGATTGCAGTAGGTACTGGGAGATGAAGAAGCTTGCACAGGATAGAGTAGCATGGAGAGCTGCATCAAACCAGTCTCAGGACTGAAGACCACAACAACAACAACAGTCAACAGTGTAACACAGGAATCAGCTTAATGTTTCAAGGAATTAGTCGGAAGAGTAGAAGCAGTGACCCATGAGGAAACTTACAAATTATGTGTCCCTTTGGAAGTCATATCTTGAAGCTGGAGAGATTAAGTAAGAGTCTCTGACCGTTCTTTCCACCAACCTGTCGTCTTCTAAAGTTGTGACCCCAGCGTAGAAGACAGCTCATCGGTAGTGGGATCTTCTTCGGCAGAGGCTGCTACGCTGCCAGTTCTAACCTGTGATTGTACTTTCTGTGGCATGCCACTTGCCCAGATCAGTCTCTGTATCAACAGAGGACAAAATCTAAAGTATTGACAATGATGGTAGGCGACACTTCTCATTAACGTATCCTGTTTCGTTATTATTCAGATATTCACACATTTACACTGTCTTTTACAACACTCGACATAGCTTTCTTAAGTGTGTGCTAACTTTTCCATCCAACCTGCGAAATATGATACACATTTCCAGCTCTCCGTTACACACTAGACAGAAGCACTTCACTTGCAATATCGTTACTTTTATGTTTCTCAAAAACAGTGAAATTTAATAAACAAAAACAATAGACTTGTAGGGTAACCATGAGAGATTGTAATACTAAAACTGGGTTAAATACACTGAAAAGTATATAAATAATTAAGAAGAGAAGTTAGGCGTTTTTGTGCCTAGCACCCGAACATACTGACTAATCAGAAGCAAGTTCAGTACAATTGGCAGACTCTCCCACGGGACTGGTACATGCTGTACCATCTGTCGCTTGTACCTCACTCCGCTTTTCTACCATATGCTACTTCACATGTATCAAGTTGCATGAAGGCGACGTTCTAGCAAAATAAAATACTGGCGCCCACAGCTAGGAATATCACAAATTCTTCAATTCAGATGAGAAAGCGCATGGATTGCTGCTAAGATTTTTTAATTCTTGTGGTAGCTTATCGAAAATGGATGCATAAGAGTCAAGGAAGTGCGATCCAAATGCAGATTGGATTTCTGCCTAGTATTAACTGAGTGAAAGCTGCTAATTCTTGGGAATAAGCTGATATTGTTAACAAGGAACGGCAGTATATATATATATATATATATATATATATACTGCCTCTCCATATATATATATATATATATATATATATACATGGAGAGGCTAATGTCAGAATATCCAGACTGATGAAAAGTGGTCGACAAAAGATTCGCCAACTGACAACACTTACTGCCCGAACCGCCCGTTTCTGAGTCAAATATACTCTTTGAGAATGGGAAGAGTTACCCCAAAATATAACACCAGACATCATAAGCGAATGAAAACAAGCAATATAGCGTATTTTTCCTGTCGAATTATCACTCACTTCAGATACTGTTCTAACAATAAAAATGGCAGTATTAAACCTGTGAACAAGATCCTGAACGTGTTTTTTTTATCTGAACACCTATAAGTTTGAACTGTTGAGTTTCACATATCATATGCCTATTCTGTGAAATTAAACCATCAGGTTTTGTTGAATTGCGTATTATAAACTGAGTCTTAATGTGATTTACCGTTAGTTTATTTTCTACAAGCCATCAATGTATGTCTTGAGCTGCAGTACTTGAGACAGTACCAACATTACACACAACATCTGTTTCTACCAAGCTAGTGTCCTCAGCATACAGAAATATTTTAGAATCACCTGTAATAGTAAAGGGCACCCCTTTTCTACAAATAAGGAACAAGAGTGGCCCCAGAACTATTCCTTGGGGAACCCCCCATTTAACTGTGGCCCACTCGGACCCCAGATCATAGCCGTTCTCAGTGCTGTGGAGAATGACCACTCTTACTGCCTGTTTTTAAAGTGAGAGGCGAACCAATTATGAGCTACTCCCCATTTTCCATAAAGGTCCAACTTCTGGAGCAATATTTTGTGACCAACACAATCAAACGCCTTAGTTACATTAAAAAAGATACCTAGTGTTTGAAACCTTTTGTTTAATCCTCCTATTACCTCCCAGAGAAAAGAGACTACAGCATTTTCAGTTGTTAAACCGCTTCTAAAACCGCACCGTACATTTGATAGCGAATTATATGAAATAAAATGATCAGTTATCATTATGTACACAGCCTTTTCAATAACGTTAGCAAACACTGGTGGCATAGCAATAGGAATAAAATTGTCTACATTATCCCTTTCTCCCTTTTTATAAAGCGGCTTTACTACTGCGTACTTTAATCGTTAAGGAAACTGACGATTCCTAAAGGAGAAATCACAAATAGGGCTAAGTACGGGGCTAACACGTGTAGCACATTAATAATCTGCTAGATACTCCATAATATCCATGAGCGTCGTTAGTCTTCAGTGATTTAATTATTAACTCAATCACCCCCTTGTCAGTGTCACAGAAGAGTATTTTAGCTATGTCTCGGAAAGGCATTTTCCAAGAGAGTCGTATGATTCCCTGAAGTTTTTATTTAATTCACCAACAATGTTCAGAAAGTGATTGTTAAATACTGTACATACATCTGACCTATCAGTAACACAAACATTTTTACTGTGTATTGACTTTATATCCTCGCCCTTTTGCTGCTGACCAGAGACTTTCTTTACGACTGACCATATGATTGTAATTTTATCCTCTGAATTAGATGTTATATTTGCGTACCACATACTCTTTGTATTCCTAATAACATTTTTAAGCACCTTACAGTATTGTCTGTAATGGGCTACTGTAGCTCGATTGTGACTACTTCTAACATTTTGATATAATTCCCACTTTATTCTACATGATATCCGTATCCCACTAGTCAGCCACCGAGACTGCCTTTTACTGCTAGTGCCCTTTTTCAAATCGTTCTAATGGAAACCATCGTCCAAAGAGCAAGAGAAAGCATTGTATTTGTCATCTATGTTATCGGCATTATAAACGTCCTGCCACTATTGTTCCTTAACGAGGTTTAAAAAACTTTCTGTTGCTGTTGGACTGACTTCCCTACATAGTCTGTAATTCCTCTTCTACAATTGCCCTTGTGCTCTTCCAAACGTTTTGAAACAGTTCTTTTAGTGGTACCCACATAAACATTTGGAGGAGACGTTTGGAAAAGCACAAGGGGAATTGTAGAAGAGGAGAAATGGAACGATCAGCTGTTGCGGAGCATGCTTTCCAGCAAGGGAACCACTATATTCGTTTCGAGGAGACGCAAGTACTAGCCGCCACAAGCGAAATCGCTAAACACCCTAATAATTTCAATCGAAAGGAGGAGCGCGTGAAATTAAACGGTATATGGATGCCGGTGTTAAAGAAGATGTGTACCATCCGTCCACTACTGGGTGATGGCAACGGCGATCGACGGCAGCAGACAGCGGCCAATTGCACTAAAATTTTCACAACACGTGACGTCACGCCGCGGCGCGGGAGACAGCGGACACGGAATTTAGTGGCAGTCAGTAGCGAGCCAGCGGGTGTGTTGGACATTCCATCGAGCTACAGACCCCATTGAAGATGTCTCCCGCAGACGGCATAACAGCCCGGATAATCATAATGGACATGACATTTCCGGCCGTGAATGTCTACACTTTAGTATAAGAATAAGAAGATTAACCATTTCAGCAGGTCTGCCGTAGTTGAAAATTGTGATCACTTGGCAGCTTAATTCTACCAACCCAGCCGAACGGCACAATTTTGATAACCATTGTAGCTGAAAGCAAGCCATAGCTAACAACTCTAGACTCCTGGCCGTGTTGCATTCCCTGACTCCGTGAAGCCGAGCACCGTCCGCTGCTCCAGACTGGAAGATGGCCCGTATTGACAGCCAGCAGCCACTAGTTCCGCTACCTGCAGCAGGATGCTCTCCTTGAAAATAGACAGCCGTGTTGCCTTCTAGCTGGACGCTCTCCGGTTGCCTTCGCTCTGTTACGCTCCCTTTGGTGACGGCAGTGGCTACCCCTCCTCCATACATGAGACCACTTTCACAGACAACTCCCTTGGCTAGCCACACCGGCATATAAACGAGCTCGGTTGGGACGTCACTCGTGGCCCTGGACGCCAAACATGAAGACTCTTTCGCCACCGTACACGGCCTCCAGTGCTGGCTCCAACAGAGGCGTGCATCGAACCAGCGCGACCCGCCCCAGACGCAGCCATGACGCTCGAGCGAGGCTCGACTCGCGCTACCCGGTCAGCCGGTGAATCCCGCCACAGCCCGAGTCGGCCCGGGCGCCTGAGTGGCTCGCCTGCTCGTAAAGTCGCGCGCCCGCCAGGCATCGCACCATTACGGGAGCGAAACAAAATCTCTGTGGTCCGTTTGCAAGCAGCTTTTGCTTCGTACAGTATTTACCGAGACATTATAAGTGAGTATGGTTTGATAAGTCTTGTAGAAAAGCAAGAAAAATGTTTGCTCAGCAAACAACTCATCTTACTTCTCTGAAGAGAGATATGCACTTGATCCATCAATCCTTCAGCTTTTTCACCCCATCAGAAAAATAGGTTCCGTCAAACTCTGCAAAATACTTGCTGACCACAAATATTACTTCCTCGTTTGATGAAAATTTCTTCCCAGCAAGCCAAAATTCCAAGTTAGGGAACAGAAAGAAGTCAGTTTGGGCTAGTTTTAGTTTAGTTTTAGTTTTAGTTACGTCATGTTCCGCAGATCATTTTCCCGATTACTTTATCGATATGATGTGGAACAAGTCAGATTACAAGAAATATATACACATATGAATAGTGCTAATATTAATATTACTGAAATTTTTAGTTCTACACATGCAACTATATTTAGAGGTACAATTTATTTTTTACTATTTCTGGAACAGAAATTCGTCCATGGAGTAGAAGGAGTTGTCCAAAAGAAATGATTTTAACCTAGATTTAAAACTTGATCTGCTACCTGCTAGACGCTTTATGTTGTTGGGCAAATGATCAAAGATCTTTGTTGCTGAATAATGTACTCCTTTTTCAGCAACTGACAGCTTCAATAACGGATAGGAAAGGTCATTTTTCCCTCTAGTGTTGCACGTATGAACATCACTGTTCTTCGCGAATTGAGATGGGTTATTTGTAACGAATTCCATTAGCGAATATACACTCCTGGAAATGGAAAAAAGAACACATTGACACCGGTGTGTCAGACCCACCATACTTGCTCCGGACACTGCGAGAGGGCTGTACAAGCAATGATCACACGCACGGCACAGCGGACACACCAGGAACCGCGGTGTTGGCCGTCGAATGGCGCTAGCTGCGCAGCATTTGTGCACCGCCGCCGTCAGTGTCAGCCAGTTTGCCGTGGCATACGGAGCTCCATCGCAGTCTTTAACACTGGTAGCATACCGCGACAGCGTGGACGTGAACCGTATGTGCAGTTGACGGACTTTGAGCGAGGGCGTATAGTGGGCATGCGGGAGGCCGGGTGGACGTACCGCCGAATTGCTCAACACGTGGGGCGTGAGGTCTCCACAGTACATCGATGTTGTCGCCAGTGGTCGGCGGAAGGTGCACGTGCCCGTCGACCTGGGACCGGACCGCAGCGACGCACGGATGCACGCCAAGACCGTAGGATCCTACGCAGTGCCGTAGGGGACCGCACCGCCACTTCCCAGCAAATTAGGGACACTGTTGCTCCTGGGGTATCGGCGAGGACCATTCGCAACCGTCTCCATGAAGCTGGGCTACGGTCCCACACACCGTTAGGCCGTCTTCCGCTCACGCCCCAACATCGTGCAGCCCGCCTCCAGTGGTGTCGCGACAGGCGTGAATGGAGGGACGAATGGAGACGTGTCGTCTTCAGCGATGAGAGTCGCTTCTGCCTTGGTGCCAATGATGGTCGTATGCGTGTTTGGCGCCGTGCAGGTGAGCGCCACAATCAGGACTGCATACGACCGAGGCACACAGGGCCAACACCCGGCATCATGGTGTGGGGAGCGATCTCCTACACTGGCCGTACACCACTGGTGATCGTCGAGGGGACACTGAATAGTGCACGGTACATCCAAACCGTCATCGAACCCATCGTTCTACCATTCCTAGACCGGCAAGGGAACTTGCTGTTACAACAGGACAATGCACGTCCGCATGTATCCCGTGCCACCCAACGTGCTCTAGAAGGTGTAAGTCAACTACCCTGGCCGGCAAGATCTCCGGATGTGTCCCCCATTAAGCATGTTTGGGACTGGATGAAGCGTCGTCTCACGCGGTCTGCACGTCCAGCACGAACGCTGGTCCAACTGAGGCGCCAGGTGGAAATGGCATGGCAAGCCGTTCCACAGGACTACATCCAGCATCTCTACGATCGTCCTCATGGGAGAATAGCAGCCTGCATTGCTGCGAAAGGTGGATATACACTGTACTAGTGCCGACATTATGCATGCTCTGTTGCCTGTGTCTATGTGCCTGTGGTTCTGTCAGTGTGATCATGTGATGTATCTGACCCCAGGAATGTGTCAATAAAGTTTCCCCTTCCTGGGACAATGAATTCACGGTGTTCTTATTTCAATTTCCAGGAGTGTATGTACTCTGATGGTGCAGTTAAAATACCTAACTCCTTGAAAAGGTGCCTGCATGACGTCCTTGGGTGAACACACTAATTATTTTCACTGCTCTCTTTTGTGTAATCAATACTTTACGTCTAAGTGGTGAGTTACCCCAGAAAACTATTCCATAAGACATTATTGAGTGGAAATATGCAAAGTACGTTAGGAAGCTGATCTGTTTATTACCAAGACTAGCGATTGTACGAAGGGCGAAAGAAGCTGAACTTAGTTGTTTGAGAAGTTCAGTAATATGCTTCTTCAAGTTCAAGTTGTCATCAATGTAAACACCCAAAAATTTGGAGAGATCTACCCTGTTAACTGAGCCTGTTCATATGCTACATCAATTGTCCGTATGACTCTATTCTGTGTACAGAACTGGATATAGTGAGTTTTTCAAAATTAAGGGAGAGTCCATTTTCTGAGAACCACTTAATATTTCTTTGAAAGACATTCTTAACAATATCTTCAGCTGCTTTTTCTGGAATGGGATTTATTATAACACTCGTGTCATCTGCAAAAAGTACTAGTTCTGCTTGCTAAGTCGCTATTGTCATCGCTGATGTATGGGATGGTGCATTATCCTCCTGAAAGAGCACTTTTTGTGTGCCAGCACTGGTCTTTTTTTCATCCAACGCAAGTTTCAAACGATCCAACAACGAAGCATAATATGGTTTATTTGTATTTCTGCCCTTTTCCAGTAGGATTATTCCCTGCGAATCCATCACCGTACCAGATCACAAAACGGACTTTGTCTTCTTCCATGCACTTTCACCACCCTTTGGCCACTCTTTTGACTGCCGTTTTGGCTGGTGTGTAATGATCGATCCATGTTTCATCAATAGTGACAAATCGGCGCAAAAAATCTTGGGGATTGCCATTAAACATCGCCAGATATTGTGCTGAAATGTAGCGCCTTATGTGCATTTGGTCGACTGTGAGCAATCGTGGCACCCACCTCGCACACAGCTTCTTTATAGCCAATTCTTCGTGCGGGATGTTATGCACTCGCTCACTTAAGATGCCTACAGTCTCAACTGTGGGATCCTGCTCACTCGTCCATTTGAGAGTGCCTAAAGAATGCTACCTTCTCGGATAAAAAAAAAACACTTTGTCTTCAGGCCGCAAGTGGCCCATCGGGACCATCTGACCGCCGTGTCATCCTCAGCTAAGGATGTGTATAGGAGGGGCGTGTGATCAGCACACCGCTGTCCCGGTTGTTATGATGGTTTTCTTTGACCGGAGCCGCTACTATTTGGTCGAGTAGCTCCTCAGTTGGCATCACGAGGCTGAGTGCATCCCGAAAAATGGCAATAGCGCATGGCAGCCCAGATGGTCACCATCCAAATGCCGGCCACACCCGACAGCGCCTAACTTCGGTGATCCGACGGAAACCGGTATATCCCCTGCAGCGAGACCGTTGCCTGCCTTCTCGGATAGCTATACAACAATTCAAGGAAATCACATTAATGGCTTTTATTATGTTAAAGAAGATTGACAATACTTAACTTTGGATTTACAACTAGTTGTCGCAGGCGAGGTGCCACATGCAAACAGTCAATGTCCTTCACTATACACAATGTCCATGTACACATTCACACTCGCTCATAAGTCACTGCTATCTTTAATATCACTGCTCATTTAGGCCTTTCTGCTAATGTCCTTCTTGTACTGCCCCCCTGGTTGGCTGGAGCGTCGCTTATATTCTGTTCGTATAGAGGCCACTCCTTTCGTGGTGCGGTCCTGGTCAGTGGGCTATTGGCTGATGCCGTCTCACAGCCTTCTCTGCAGTTACGTTCTTAAACTTTGTCGAGGCACTTTCGTTACACCGGAACACCAACAACTTCATATATTCTCAATTAGTGGTCTTGCGTTACGATATCATGGAATTGGTCAATGTTTTTCTTTTTGGTGATCTCAGTCTGGTGGCAGGAGCTCATTCACCGTCCGTGCTAATCTGACAATGTTTAAATTCATTAACCCAAAAGTAAATGGTCTTCATTGATACAGCAGAGTCAAACTTCATCCAGTTCTGCTTTGATTTGTGCAGCGGCCTGAACGTCCAAATGAAAATGTTTAAAACCAACGCGAAACTTGGTTTCCTCCATTTTCAATCACAGTCGAAACACCGGCTAATGCACACAGCTGTCAACAATGAACTGTATGCTGTACATTGTTGAAATTCTTTTACACTTCTTGGAACATCAAGATTACCAATGAAGGCACAACAAAAACATTTCGTTCTTTCATGGAAGTTTACCATGCTTATCAAGCCACCCTCGTACTTCAACTGCGGTTTTATACTAAATAATGGCTGTAACATCAAGAAAAAGATGATTCCTTGAATCTCCTACGTTGCTTATAGCTGGTAAATCAACAAATTGTTACGTGCATGTGAAAGGACTCCATACCTTACGATGTAGTGAAAGTATTTTATTTTATTAAAGATCTTCCTACTAATAATCGAATTTTTGCAGTGCTGTATGAGGAAATAGCAAGTATTTAAAAGTTTTTACTGACAAACACGGAATTTAGGTTGTTATCTCGCGGCAGACCTGTTCTCATATTCTATGATGGTTATATTTTTCTCACCACCAACCTCTTCACTAAGGCAACGTCTGGTTTCAAACTGTGGCTTATTTTGCAGACGTCTTCATGAAAAACAACAGTCTACATTGTCACTTCAGGGGCCAATTAAAAACTTTTGTACTGTGCGAGACGGTATCACATCGTTCATTAAAAACTTTACAGTCTGAATTCCAAATAAATTTAGTGATTAGATAACCTTCCCAATAGTAGAAATTTATCTTCTTCGGACGAAAATGGCAAGAACATGATTAAAGAACTTTTGAAGCAACTTGGAAATACACTCCTGGAAATTGAAATAAGAACACCGTGAATTCATTGTCCCAGGAAGGGGAAACTTTATTGACACATTCCTGGGGTCAGATAAATCACATGATCACACTGACAGAACCACAGGCACATAGACACAGGCAACAGAGCATGCACAATGTCGGCACTAGTACAGTGTATATCCACCTTTCGCAGCAATGCAGGCTGCTATTCTCCCATGGAGACGATCGTAGAGATGCTGGATGTAGTCCTGTGGAACGGCTTGCCATGCCATTTCCACCTGGCGCCTCAGTTGGACCAGCGTTCGTGCTGGACGTGCAGACCGCGTGAGACGACGCTTCATCCAGCCCCAAACATGCTCAATGGGGGACAGATCCGGAGATCTTGCTGGCCGGGGTAGTTGACTTACACCTTCTAGAGCACGTTGGGTGGCACGAGATACATGCGGACGTGCATTGTCCTGTTGGAACAGCAAGTTCCCTTGCCGGTCTAGGAATGGTAGAACGATGGGTTCGATGACGGTTTGGATGTACCGTGCACTATTCAGTGTCCCCTCGACGATCACCAGTGGTGTACGGCCAGTGTAGGAGATCGCTCCCCACACCATGATGCCGGGTGTTGGCCCTGTGTGCCTCGGTCGTATGCAGTCCTGATTGTGGCGCTCACCTGCACGCCGCCAAACACGCATACGACCATCATTGGCACCAAGGCAGAAGCGACTCTCATCGCTGAAGACGACACGTCTCCATTCGTCCCTCCATTCACGCCTGTCGCGACACCACTGGAGGCGGGCTGCACGATGTTGGGGCGTGAGCGGAAGACGGCCTAACGGTGTGCGGGACCGTAGCCCAGCTTCATGGAGACGGTTGCGAATGGTCCTCGCCGATACCCCAGGAGCAACAGTGTCCCTAATTTGCTGGGAAGTGGCGGTGCGGTCCCCTACGGCACTGCGTAGGATCCTACGGTCTTGGCGTGCATCCGTGCGTCGCTGCGGTCCGGTCCCAGGTCGACGGGCACGTGCACCTTCCGCCGACCACTGGCGACAACATGAATGTACTGTGGAGACTTCACGCCCCACGTGTTGAGCAATTCGGCGGTACGTCCACCCGGCCTCCCGCATGCTCACTATACGCCCTCTCTCAAAGTCCGTCAACTGCACATACGGTTCACGTCCACGCTGTCGCGGCATGCTACCAGTGTTAAAGACTGCGATGGAGCTCCGTATGCCACGGCAAACTGGCTGACACTGACGGCGGCGGTGCACAAATGCTGCGCAGCTAGCGCCATTCGACGGCCAACACCGCGGTTCCTGGTGTGTCCGCTGTGCCGTGCGTGTGATCATTGCTTGTACAGCCCTCTCGCAGTGTCCGGAGCAAGTATGGTGGGTCTGACACACCGGTGTCAATGTGTTCTTTTTTCCATTTCCAGGAGTGTAGTTTCAGAGACTATTTCTCTCCTCTGTCTAGCAATAATAATTGGACCCGTAATCTCTTGGATGAGATAATAATTTTTGAATCCATAAGACATGTAAATTAAAACCAACAGCAGTGACTTAAAGTTACAGAAATGTTATAAATACATGTCACCGATACGGTTGCTGTTAAGCCTAAAGGCAAAGTTCCCACTGCTAACAAATAAAGCGGTAAGAACTTTTTTACTTGTCTCCTCCGCATATTTGTGCGAATAGGCTTTTCTTTTTACAGTTATACAAAAAATAAATACAGACACAAACTTCTCACCGAAAGTAATTTAAGACCCTTTAACGTCTGTCGTTCCTGACTTCAAAGTTATGTGCCATGAAAAGCAGGCGGATTCTTCCCTTCCAATTCCAAGAACGCTGACCCAATTAATTCCATAATGAAAACTTGTAGCTTAACAGAAAAGTATAAAATACTGCAGTATTGCATACGAGACTACTCATAGCGTAAAAGCCTTCATCAGCCCTTTTCTTGTGATGCAACTGAAACGTAAACCTTATAAAAGCATTAGGGCTATTAAATTATTCGCTTGGAATTCAGTCGCTTGTACGTTACAGAAAGTATATTTTTTTATGAGGTGGCGTTCACACATATCAGATTTTTGTGAAACGAAGTCACAGGTGGAAAAAGTTTAGGAACCACTTAGGTGTCTGCAAAAAAATCTACATGATACAGCCATTAAAATATCTATTGGGTGTAAATATATTTGTTGCCATTGAAAGCTAAAATAATGAAGGAGTACAAGCTACAGACAAGAAAGACATACGAAGTTGCTGAATTGTCTCCTGCTTCACGCAAAAAAAAGAAATATTCTTCTTCTTAAAAAAAAAAAATGTTCAAGTGTGTGTGAAATCTTATGGGACTTAACTGTTAAGGTCATGAGTCCCTAAGCTTACACATTACTTAACCAAAATTATCCTAAGGACAAACACACACACCCATGCCCGAGGGAGGACTCGAACCTCCGCCGGGACCAGCCGCAATGTCCATGACTACAGCGCCTAAGACCGCTCGGCTAATCCCGCGTGGCTATTCATCTTCTCGTAACGCTACAGCGACCTTCTGGATGATTTAATTCTGGAACAGCAATTAAGATCTTAGAGATTTATGCTAACGAAAATAAGATGTTCTGTAAATGTATCTGAAACTTGCAATGATATTGCAGTGTACCATAAGCAGGTCATTCACATTTTACATAGATTTCAGTGCGTTTATCTGTAATGACAAGCTCAACTCTACTAAACGCCCTTTCACTAGAGCAGTGGTTCCCCCTGAGGAGAATTAGCTAGTACACCCTCGTTGCCCCATCATCATCAATATTAGTGCCTAATTAAAATTTAGAATGAAAAATAATTTTCTCTGAACACTTTCATTTTAAAATGACGTAAGATAAATGACATTTAGTTTTTGCTGGTGTTTTATTAAACCATGACCTAATGAGTAAATGAGGCAGTTGGTACTTTCTACGTTTAACCACCTTTTTTTTACAGAATGATGAAGCAGTTTTCAGTGTCGCGATTGTTGCCTACAAGTCCTTCTCAGAACAGACTGCCAGCTATCTACAATGAGGTAGACAGTTGTTACAAAACACTCCTCCTCTGCAAGACTTCTCCCCTTGGCGGCATTTGCTCCGCTCAGTACCTGCATCTCCATTTAAAATCAACCAAATTAAAATGTGAGCACTATACTCCGTTCTACCGTTTGTAAATCACTTGATTGCTGGACGCCATACTTCTGCACTGGCAGAAATTTGAAGACTTCCTGCTGCTAATGCTTTGTATGACGGCTGTCAATAGTAATAATGATAATAATAGTGATAGTAATATAGTGCAGGCCCTAGAGGAATGTAGTAACCAATTCATAGTTACTGTTTTGCTGTCAATCAGCTCATTTATTATTGCCAGGTGACTAACGAAGTAATTCCTGGTCTGTTGGGAGAGTTACCACAACTCTGAGAAGACATTTACATGACATATTTAAGGATATGTCAATATGTGATGCATATGTCATATGTCACTATCTTACTGTTGAAGGTACATGGTACAATACAAATTATATGTGAATTAGGTGGATTATGTGAGGAAGATGTAGTTCACACTTTCGATCACAAGTTGCAATCTCCACCACACTGTGTCACACATTAATGCTAGTATTAAAAACAGTTATTGGAAACTAATGTAGTCTGTATTACAGTCTTACATAATGGTAATAATATCAATGAACTTTTAAACATAATTTGGTTTTGAGACCGAAACACGATTGAACCTTCTTGTTTTTACCCCTCAAAAAATTTAATTTTACCATGGGAGATGAGGTAATTACCCCCAGGCTGAGAACCACTGTGCTAGATGTACTAGAGGCAGGTTTACATACACTCCTGGAAATGGAAAAAAGAACACATTGACACCGGTGTGTCAGACCCACCATACTTGCTCCGGACACTGCGAGAGGGCTGTACAAGCAATGATCACACGCACGGCACAGCGGACACACCAGGAACCACGGTGTTGGCCGTCGAATGGCGCTAGCTGCGCAGCATTTGTGCACCGCCGCCGTCAGTGTCAGCCAGTTTGCCGTGGCATACGGAGCTCCATCGCAGTCTTTAACACTGGTAGCATGCCGCGACAGCGTGGACGTGAACCGTATGTGCAGTTGACGGACTTTGAGCGAGGGCGTATAGTGGGCATGCGGGAGGCCGGGTGGACGTACCGCCGAATTGCTCAACACGTGGGGCGTGAGGTCTCCACAGTACATCGATGTTGTCGCCAGTGGTCGGCGGAAGGTGCACGTGCCCGTCGACCTGGGACCGGACCGCAGCGACGCACGGATGCACGCCAAGACCGTAGGATCCTACGCAGTGCCGTAGAGGACCGCACCGCCACTTCCCAGCAAATTAGGGACACTGTTGCTCCTGGGGTATCGGCGAGGACCATTCGCAACCGTCTCCATGAAGTTGGGCTACGGTCCCGCACACCGTTAGGCCGTCTTCCGCTCACGCCCCAACATCGTGCAGCCCGCCTCCAGTGGCGTCGCGACAGGCGTGAATGGAGGGACGAATGGAGACGTGTCGTCTTCAGCGATGAGAGTCGCTTCTGCCTGGGTGCCAATGATGGTCGTATGCGTGTTTGGCGCCGTGCAGGTGAGCGCCACAATCAGGACTGCATACGACCGAGGCACACAGGGCCAACACCCGGCATCATGGTGTGGGGAGCGATCTCCTACACTGGCCGTACACCACTGGTGATCGTCGAGGGGACACTGAATAGTGCACGGTACATCCAAACCGTCATCGAACCCATCGTTCTACCATTCCTAGACCGGCAAGGGAACTTGCTGTTCCAACAGGACAATGCACGTCCGCATGTATCCCGTGCCACCCAACGTGCTCTAGAAGGTGTAAGTCAACTACCCTGGCCAGCAAGATCTCCGGATCTGTCCCCCATTGAGCATGTTTGGGACTGGATGAAGCGTCGTCTCACGCAGTCTGCACGTCCAGCACGAACGCTGGTCCAACTGAGGCGCCAGGTGGAAATGGCATGGCAAGCCGTTCCACAGGACTACATCCAGCATCTCTACGATCGTCTCCATGGGAGAATAGCAGCCTGCATTGCTGCGAAAGGTGGATATACACTGTACTAGTGCCGACATTGTGCATGCTCTGTTGCCTGTGTCTATGTGCCTGTGGTTCTGTCAGTGTGATCATGTGATGTATCTGACCCCAGGAATGTGTCACTAAAGTTTCCCCTTCCTGGGACAATGAATTCACGGTGTTCTTATTTCAATTTCCAGGAGTGTAGAAGTTCTCGTGCCACTTGAGACAGTCTGAGATAAGTTGTTGCTCTTTATTTCCAATACTCCAGAAACGACTGTCCATGATCTGGTTTTCCCACCAACAGATTCAAGGGAACTTTATCGAAAAACTTCCTCCTCCTCTGCCTGCTATGCAAAGACCCCCTTTACACATTTTGAAGACTTCAATGCTGAGGCTTCTTGCTCTGTGTGATATTCTGCAAGTAATACAGCATGCCTGCACAGAGGAGCAGCATGTTATATTGTGTAGCTGCTAATAAATTTGGTGCATTGTCCACATTGAGCACATACAACACTGTAACTGATAAATTTTCCTCTGATTATGAATCTGCCCAGTCTATGTGATTTCACCTGGACGTCCATAACAAGGTGTTTTTTCCTCTTATCTGACTTGTGGATGAAGCAGAATGTGTGTGTATGTGTATGTCCAAGATCTCCTTCCAAACATCTTGATTGATTTCAATTAAATTTGGCACTGAAACAACAGGTCACATGAGTATCAGCACTGTGGGGGTTATAACCTCCTTGCTCGAATAGGAGTCAATATATAGGCAAAGATATGTTTTTCTGGTCCCTGTCATATACACTGTACTGTATAATGGCATTTTGTATGGGAGCAGTATCAGTCTGCCTTACTGACCTGCTTTGAAGTGCAGCCTACACACCAGGGGCAAGAAATTTTTTTTCAGCTCCTGACATGTAGGCTACCTTGTATGACAGATCTGTTACAGCCTTGTCTTATCGATCTGATTTGTACGACAGCCTACATGTGAGGGGCAAAGGAAACAGTCTTTGAGCCTTTGATATGTAGGCTGCCTCACAGGAGAAATGTGTTGTGGCAGTAGTAATGGCCTGCTACATAGAGCTGCTTTGCAGAGACTACATGTGTGGATGAACATGGAATGGGCAGGAGTGGATGGAAATTGACAGATGGGGGTGGGCAGGGGGTGTGTAGGGACAGAGAGAGGACAGGGGATTATCACAAAGGGGCAGGAGAGAATGGACAGAGGTGGGAGGGAGAAGCAGAGAGATAGGGGACGAGGAGATGGACAGAAATGGGCGTGAGGGGAAGGAAGAAGATGTGGACAGAGGAAGGGGGAGGCAGATATGTTCCAAGAGATATGGCAAAGGAAATGGACAGAAACATGGGGGAAGAGGATATGGAGAGACAGAGAGGGTATGGAGAGGAGATGTAGAGGTGGGAGGATGAGGTGGACAGAGGAACAGAGGAGGAAGAGCTGACACAGAGAGGGGAGAGAAAGAGATGTTTGCAATGTATGTGTCTAATATCTGTACGAACGAAATTGCGGGGAAAAGGCTAGTTTACAACAAAACCGATACCAAACATGTGATCTTTCTCTTGGCAGTTATAAAAAATCATGTGGTATTTCTTTTCTATCACTTCTTCACCTAACGATCTCATCTCTTGAACAGCTGTAATATCTAGTTGATACTTATTTAACTGATAATGTCATTTCCGTGAAGTTCCAGCTGGAAAGAAAATTAGAGCATTCCACTATCACAATCTCAAATTTCATTGTAAACAAGTCTGAGTGGCTACTTCTTCATTAGCTTTCAGAACATTTGATTTTTACAGGCTAGGTAGTCAGCCAGACGCCAAACCCTCGCGAACTCAGAGTGACGATGCTTTCTGTTAGGGTTGGCTCCCTTAACTGGTGGGTCCCCATTTTAAAGCGTTTGGAACACTCTTTTCCGCCATTGCATGATTCAGTTGCGTACACAGAGTGTACCTTTTGTCCAGGGGCCATGGTGTGGACGCTCAAACGCCTGAGTTGGTAGCGATACATGGCATTCCCTATGTTTTTTCAGTACATTTCCATCAGCAGAAAATGCACCCACAGAACCAGGACGCCAGCACTGATAAAATTTTGACTTGGCGTATCTACATCTCAGTGCAGCACATCTGAAACGTGCTGTGGCATAGCGTTCCTCTCTCTCACTTGTCGAGAGCTGCTTTAGATGACGCAGCTGTGGTACTAGAAATTATGCATATGAATGCACTGCTTGTATTTCCATTTATTCGCTTAAGTGATTCAGCGGGCGTGATTTAAGCAGTGCCTCTTGCTGCAAATGATCGACACTACTTAGGCACATCGTCTGCTCTAAATACGACCTCTTACTCAGTTTCGGGTGTTTAAAATATATAACCAAAAATTTAAATTTTATTCGTTTATAAATGCATCGTTTTACGTACGTGGGAGTGCTTACATTACTGTCTGCTGCATTCCCAGCACATTGTTCCTGTAGCTAGTACACCAGTGGCACAAGCAACTGTAGTGTCTGTCCACTGTCAGCTTCCATGGCATTGGTAGTTATCTGGTAATGCCAGTTCTCACACAAGTGTATTTTCCCGAATTCACGAAAAACTTCAGTAGTTTGTTCATGCAGCAAAAACACGGATTTTAGCATTAGAAACAAAGTATTCCAACAAGTAACTACGTGCTACTTTACGGTAAATGGGAAGTGTGAGCCTTTCATATGGTCACTCCTTTTTAAATAAGCTACGACGTTTTTCGTTGCTCCCGACGACGCGTTAACATTGAGACAATATTCCTGAAACGATTCATCTTCAAAGATGTGCGTAGAACAATACTACGGGAGTAGATGTTGAACGGAAGGTGACAATAGTTCTCAAATGCCTTTTTTACACTTACCTTCGATCCGAAAGATGAGACAATGCCGTGGGTAACGGATATCCAGGCTCGATGATGTTCGAGTAGCATTAACGTCAAACTATTTTTCAGGTAAAGCATCAAATTGTATCCAGTTTACACCTCTACAGTGTGTATTTTGTATATTTCTTTCTATTACTGTTACATTTATTTAAACATTAAGACGTAACATGAACTTCTTACAGACGTAAATGACCAGTTTGTTTCATCGATGACGCAAACAAAACAAACAGAAAATAATGATCGATACAGTAACATCGTCTGTATCCAACGAGTTACAAGAAATACAATAGGTATATGACGTCCAGCGTCGTCGCCAAATATGTGTTGTCTAGAAAGCCTGCTTACTAGGTTCGCTAGGAAAACGTACAAACAAATCGTATTAGTGAGTTTTACAACAAAAAAGTAAATAACAATACTTAACTTTTGCAATTACATAACAATATTTGCAAGCAAAGGGCGATATAGAAAACAAGCGATCTTTTTCAGTATAGACAATTCCAATACATAAAGTACAAGCGAAGTTATCTAGCTTTGATGCATCTATCCAAGTCATTAGTCTTGAAGCTGTTATTCAATTGGGCCGTTACCAGTCGGTCGCGGCTCTTATGTCCTCTTCACATAGGGGCCGCTGTTGTCACGTTGTCGTCCTGGAGAAGGGGTCGGTCAGCGTGCGATTGGCTGATGTCTTCTCACAGCTATCTTTTCTCTATCGTTCCCGACTGACGTGTGGCGTGCCGACGCTTGACTTTACGCCGTAACATTCCTCCCCCCCCCCCTCCCCCCCCCAAAGCGATGGACCGTCATAGTATAAGGAGCACGACAACGGGGTGGGGGGGGAGGGAGGGGGAGAGGCAGGAGGATCGTGGATGCTGCGATGGACCTGAAGCAGTGGCTGCAGGGACGACAGACTTCCGGTTGTATTCCACTATCCAGCCTTCGCTCTGGTGGAAAAGTCCCCAGGAAAACCTCCTGACGGTTACGCTATCCGGCTGTAGAAGGCGTCGGCTGCTGCGGCGTGGGCGTGTCCAGCTCCATCGGTAGGACGAGAGGAGGCGGAGGAGACGAAGGCTGCATGGGGTTGTCCCGCGGTATCGTGATGGTACCCTCTGTCGGCTGCTGTAGCCTCGCTGTCCTCGGGATCCGTGAATCTAGGGAAAGTGACACAGAAGGATCACCGTGCACATGACAGTGGAGAATCCGATTGTGATGTCGGCGCTGCAATCCGTCTGGGCCTGAAACGAGATACATGCATGCGCCAAGTGAACGAAAGATCTCGCCTCGCCCCCACCTTCTGCTGCCTCTAAAAACCCTGAAAAACTCAATCTTGCGGCGCGAAGCGATACTTGCAGCCTTCCTTCGGCGCCGAATGTTGAGGAGAGTGGAGCAGGTGGAGTAGTGTCTGATGGCGGCGGCCGTGAAGCAGTTCCGCTGCCGATGGTCCATCTCTTGGATGCGACGACAGGAAGCAAGAAACAGATGCAAAACTTGATCCCTGGTGTGTGCGGTGTGAAGTTTGCTCATCTGCTGCTTGAAAGTTGTGACAAAGCTTTCCGCTTCGTCATTTGACTGTGGATGGAACGGAGCACTCGTTAGAAGCTGTATGCCATTGCGTTCACAAAATGTTTCAGATTCATGTAATTGCTACTAAGGGAGTTTACTCCTCCAGGATTGGGTAAGGATTTTGATGTTGATCAGGGCGCGTCAGCGATTGTACACGCGATAAAACAAGCAATATCTGTTTCTGTGGGTTACGGCTGTAGCCTGTGGGCCCACAGATGGGGGCTTGTGAGGTCGTCCATGGTCGTAAGAAGAATACAAAGAAATATAGTGATAAGGTCTATAGAGGCATTTGGAACGTCTCCCACAGACGGGTTGTCAGTCATAATGAGCTTATGCCCACTGGACTTGATAATAACACAAAGAGCCGCTGTTTGTTGGCTAAAAGAGAGGAATGTTGAGTGAGTAAGGAAAATAATGGGGAAACACTTGGTAAATAAGCATAAAGTCATAAATGGGGTAGTAAACATCTGGCAAGACCAGTGGGACAACTCTGAAACAACTAGGCGGGTACAGAGGATAATTCCAAACATAAGGGAAAGATTAAGATAGAAATATTTGCAACCAAGCAGAGGTATGGTACATCTTCCTACGGGACATGGCCCATATCCTGAGTATCTACACCGGTTTGGGAGACAGGAATCAGAAGGCTGCAACTGTGGGTTGATCCAGGTACCCCAGAGCACATACAGCTCGAATGCCCTGTTCTTACAGACGTTGTGGGAACAGAAAGAAGAAGTTTAATCGACAATGAGCTGAAAGAGTTGATCTCGAATCAAGATACATATCACATATTGGACACGATGGCAAATAAAATCTCCAGCCATATGCAGAGAATGTACAATACAATAGAAACTGATAGCTCATTTGTGGAACAGTGAAACGGATGGAAGAGGAGGCAGGCAAACGAGATGGATGCTCCCCTCATGTCATCGACGAGAGCGCTCAAGTAGAAGTAGAACAGTAGTAGTAAAAGAACGCTGTAGTGGATAGAAAGGTGATGGGTCCGAGAAATCTAGGCGGTGGTTAACTAGTAGTAGGCGGCCCGGGTCCTCATTCCTAGGGATGGTAACCTGGTTAATTAGTAACCAGGGCTAAGTAGGCCGGAAAAGCAGTAGATTAAGTTGTAATGCATGAATATGTAATGTAATACGTAGATGATACTAGTAATCATTGTAAATGGTAAAATTTTTATAACAATATTGTAAAAAATAGAAGTGGTACAGTCCATAATTATCTTAGAAATGGACCTTAATTTTAATGAAACTGAAAAAGAAACCTGCCACTGTGATGCCAACTGCTGTTCAAATTGCTGCTGCAGAAGCGGTACGATGGGCCAGAACCATACGGCGAACACGATGGTATTCCCTCTCGGTAGTGCCATATGGCCATTTGGAGCCCGGCCGTCTTGAGACCGTACATTCTCGTGAACATCGCTGCCAGGAATCATGTATAGTGGCTACATTCCTGCCAAGTCTTTGTGCAGTGTCGCAGAAGGAACATCTAGCTTATCGTGGCCCTATTACACGACTTTGTTCAAATTCAGTGAGGTGTAGATAATTGAGTCTTCGTCGCCTTAAAGGTATTCTTCACTGACATCACCTTACCAGTCCAATCTCAACGGTAACTAACGCTCACAACAGTTACAGCGCGAATTTAAAGCAAACCTGATTTGCATTCGCATAATGGCATAACTAGCGCCACTCTCATGCGAATGGCGCGAAATTTAAATAGACATCATCTTTCAGATATAGGAACACGGCTAACAACTTTCGTTTATGTCGGACAATTTCTTCTTGGTGTTACGATTTTTTCCGTCTGTGTAATTTTCTTAAGAGAAGAATAACAAAAAAGCTTCGCAAAAAAAGACCCTCACCCTTCCTACTACCGATGCAGTGCTTTGCACTTACGCTAACGCTTCACACTGACAATTACCTTAAATTTAATTTTGTTACTGTATGCTACAACTATAATGCGTACCTGGATTTCGGATGTGATTGGTCTGATAAACAGCGCAGGAAATACGAAAGACATAAATGAATTCGGCATAGTTCAAGTGAACAACTTCGACAGTGCACGCAATGATGTACTGCGACTACACAAATTATATTTTCTCGACATTCTACCATTAAAAACCATTTCAGTATGATGGCTGCATTTCTTGTGCAGCAACATATGAGCTAAATAAAGTCCACTGAACAGAAAATATCAAGAGGTCACGGTTTTCACTGAAAGCTCTCCGAATAAACTAATGCAAAAAAAAAAGTGTGTGAAATCTTATGGGACTTAACTGCTAAGGTCATCAGTCCCTAAGCTTACACACTACTTATCCTAAATTGTCCTAAGGACAAACACACATACCCATGCCCGAGGGAGGATTCGAGCCTTCGCCGGGACCAGCCGCACAGTCCACGACTGTCGTGCCTTAGACCGCTCGGAACTAATGCAGTTTCTTAATTGCAAAACATCGCGCTATGAGCGCTAAAGGCAAGCTATGATGTGAAACTATTAGAAGCGAAGGAATCGAAATTTTTAACCACAAATTTATTTGTGATTGCTTGATAAAGATTGTGAATCTGACATTGTTCTTTTCAGTATTTTTATGCAGCTTATCCAGATTGGGACTTGAGCAACAGCGATAGTTCAGCCTGATTTGCGTAAATATATTTTTATAGGGAGCAACAAAACATGAAAAAACCAAGGTCGGATTTGACACTCCTTCCCCTCTTCTCCCCTGCCCTTCCATTCCCTGCATGCTGTGTCAACGGGCTGGTCTCTGCTGCTCGTATTCCCAGATCGGTAACACAGTGAGCTCGTGCAGCCCGAGAAGCAGCTGCGATTGGCTAACGTCCAGCCCCAACCACTCGGCCGTCCGGGGTGGCCGAGCGGTTCTAGGCGCTACAGTCTGGAACCACGCGACCGCTACGTCGCAGGTTCGAATCCTGCATCGGGCATGGATGTGTGTGATGTCCTTAGGTTAGCTAGTTCTAAGTTCTAGGGGACTGATGACTTCAGAAGTTAAGTCGCATAGTGCTCAGAGCCATTTGAGCCTACCACTCGACTCACTGAAACGTCAGTCACTAAGTAATCTTAATCCGAGTATAGCATAGGCAAAAAGAGTATTCCCAGCAAAAAAGAAACCTCCTACATCAAACCTAGGCCTTAATGTGCGGAATAAATTTCTGTGAATATGCGTTTGTGTCACAGCATTGTAAGGAAGTGAATTATCGACTGTGGGAAAACCGGAAAAGAAGAGAACTGAAACGTTAGATGAATGGTGCCACAGTGGAATACTGAAAATTTAATGGACTGATATGAAATGATGAGGATCTCAGCAATCTCGGCAATATTTGGAAACCACAGACTAATAGAAGAGACAGTATGATAGGACATGCCTTAAGACACAAGGGAATAATTTCCATGATAACAGAGGCAGCCGTAAAATGCAAAAACTCTAGAGCAAGAACAGAGACTGGAGTGCAACCAACAAACTATCATGTTCATTGGGTGTAAGTGCTACTCTGCGTTTAAGACATTGGAGAGGAAGTCGTGGTGGATCACATCAAATCAGTGAGAAGACTGATAAAAAAAAAAAATACGCCATCTCACAAGTAAACTGAAGCGCCCGCATGGGGACGAGGAAACGATACGAAACTACATGGGTTGAGAGGTCATGCGATGTCACATCAGTGATTACAAAATCCAGTCAAAATTACAAAGGCCTTGGCAGGATGAACTCACTTATCAGTAAACGTTGCACCCTCTCTGGTCTGGGTGCATGCAGGGATTCAGGTGGGATGGCTGTCATAAAGCTGTTGTATCCTTTCATAAGGCAAGCTGGTCCACATCTGCTATAACTGGCCTTTCATATCCTGGATCCTGGAACTGAAGGAGAGTTGATGTTCAAGCTGGTTCCACAAATGTTCCATCGGGAAAAGATCTGGGAATATTGCTGGAC
The DNA here is from genome assembly GCF_023864345.2 of Schistocerca serialis cubense. Classification (NCBI taxonomy): domain Eukaryota; kingdom Metazoa; phylum Arthropoda; class Insecta; order Orthoptera; family Acrididae; genus Schistocerca; species Schistocerca serialis. Next base: position 1,063,087,029 of record NC_064638.1, on the reverse strand, counting down.
ACGGGAGTATCTCTACATCAGGCAGACAGACCACAGAGACACATCCATGTGTGGGCAGGCATTGTCATGTTGAAAAATTGAATCTCGACACTGACAATGAGAGGTAACACATGAGATAGCAAGCGTTCCCTCGATCACTACCAGCTGTGTCTTGAAGTCATATCCGATGGCTTCCACACAATGATACCTGGAGTAACACCACTGTGCATCTCCAAATTACTGGAAGAATGCGACCTCTTACCAGGTCGCCACCATGATCGCCGATTATGGTCAGTCCCGAGTAGTGCAGAACTGCTATTAATCGCTGAACACAATGATTCGCCTGTCATGGAATTCATGCTTCCCAGCCTCGCAAATCTCGATATTGCACTATCTGACCAACCGGCCAAATGGAGACTCATGTTCAAACTCAGTCAGCTACTGATAACGCTGCCTCAAACGAATACGCGATCTCCGTGTCCGTGTCCTGGATCCTCACACCAACGTGAATATACGCTGCTCACTATCTGACGTTGTTCACGTGCCATATATATACAGGGTGTTTCAAAAATGACCGGTATATTTGAAACGGCAATAAAAACTAAACGAGCAGCGATAGAAATACACCGTTTGTTGCAATATACTTGGGACAACAGTACATTTTCAGGCGGACAAACTTTCGAAATTACAGTAGTTACAATTTTCAACAACAGATGGCGCTGCAAGTGATGTGAAAGATATAGAAGACAACGCAGTCTGTGGGTGCGCCATTCTGTACGTCGTCTTTCTGCTGTAAGCGTGTGCTGTTCACAACGTGCAAGTGTGCTGTAGACAACATGGTTTATTCCTTGGAACAGAGGATTTTTCTGGTGTTGGAATTCCACCGCCTAGAACACAGTGTTGTTGCAACAAGACGAAGTTTTCAACGGAGGTTTAATGTAACCAAAGGACCGAAAAACGATACAATAAAGGATCTGTTTGAAAAATTTCAACGGACTGGGAACGTGACAGATGAACGTGCTGGAAAGGTAGGGCGACCGCGTACGGCAACCACAGAGGGCAACGCGCAGCTAGTGCAGCAGGTGATCCAACAGCGGCCTCGGGTTTCCGTTCACCGTGTTGCAGCTGCGGTCCAAATGACGCCAACGTCCACGTATCGTCTCATGCGCCAAAGTTTACACCTCTATCCATACAAAATTCAAACGCGGCAACCCCTCAGCGCCGCTACCATTGCTGCACGAGAGACATTCGCTAACGATATAGTGCACAGGATTGATGACGGCGATATGCATGTGGGCAGCATTTGGTTTACTGACGAAGCTTATTTATACCTGGACGGCTTCGTCAATAAACAGAACTGGCGCATATGGGGAACCGAAAAGCCCCATGTTGCAGTCCCATCGTCCCTGCATCCTCAAAAAGTACTGGTCTGGGCCACCATTTCTTCCAAAGGAATCATTGGCCCATTTTTCAGACCCGAAACGATTACTGCATCACGCTATCTGGACATTCTTCGTGAATTTGTACAAACCACCTTAGACGACACTGCGAACACCTCGTGGTTTATGCAAGATGGTGCCCGGCCACATCGCACAGCCGACGTCTTTAATTTCCTGAATGAATATTTCGATGATCGTGTGATTGCTTTGGGCTATCCGAAACATACAGGAGGCGGCGTGGATTGGCCTCCCTATTCGCCAGACATGAACCCCTGTGACTTCTTTCTTTGGGGACACTTGAAAGACCAGGTGTACCGCCAGAATCCAGAAACAATTGAACAGCTGAAGCAGTACATCTCATCTGCATGTGAAGCCATTCCGCCAGACACGTTGTCAAAGGTTTCGGGTAATTTCATTCAGAGACTACGCCATATTATTGCTACGCATGGTGGATATGTGGAAAATATCGTACTATAGAGTTTCCCAGACCGCAGCGCCATCTGTTGTTGAAAATTGTAACTACTGTAATTTCGAAAGTTTGTCTGCCTGAAAATGTACTGTTGTCCCAAGCATATTGCAACAAACGGTGTATTTCTATCGCTGCTCGTTTAGTTTTTATTGCCGTTTCAAATATACCGGTCATTTTTGAAACACCCTGTATATTCCATCAGGTCCGGTGAATATACTAAACATGAACAACGTTAACACACTGACCTTAACAGAAACTTGTAGTTCTAATCATTTACATATCAGTTGATGGTGTGTCCGTGTACGAAGTTGCAGTGACATCTCACCATGTCTTCTGCGCGTTATGGGGACCCTTAGGGACATGGGTATCAAGGAGGGAAAGAAAACCAATGTGCACTGCGTACGCATACTGGGTGGAGTCATTACAGATGTGGAACGGGTCCTCCCGGATGCCATGAAGAGCACTGGGTGCAGCCAACTGCAGGCGGTTGCTCACGTCGGTACCAATGATGTGTGTCACTTTGGATCAGAAGACATTCTATCTGGTTTCGAGCGGCTAAAAGAAGGGTAAAGACTGCCAGTCTTGCTTGCAAGATGAAAGCAGAGCTGACCATTTGCAACATAGTCGACAGGACCGATTGCGGACCTCTGGTGGAGAACCAAGTGGAGGATCTGGATCAGAGGCTCAGACGGTTCTGCGACCGTGGAGGCTGCAGATTCCTCGACTTGCGCCGAAGGGTGGTTGGGTTTCGGGTTCCGCTGAATTGGTCAGGTGTCCACTATTCGCAGGAGGCGGCTACACGGGTAGCAGGGGCTGCATGGCGTGGACTGGGCAGCTTTTTAGGTTAGAGGGACTCGGGAAAACACAAGAAGGGCTTCAGTCATGAAGGGTGCAGGCCGAACACAGGAAGAACGAAGATACAGGAACCGTCGGTACACCAGTTATAAATTGTCGCAGCTGTGTTGGGAAAGTACCAGAGCTCCAAGCGCTAGTAAAAGTAAATCGTTATAGGCACTGAAAACTGGCTAAATCAGGAGATAAGCTCAGCCGAAATTTTTGCGAAGAACCTAACGGTGTTTCGAAAGGATAGGCTAAACACGGTTGGCGGTGGCGTGTTTGTTGCTGTTAGAAGTAGTTTATCTCGCCGCGAAATTGAAGTAGTTAGTTCCTGTGAGTTAATATGGGTAGAGGTCATTGTTGGCAATCGGAATAAGATAATAATTGGTTCCTTTTACCGACCCAGTTCAGATGATACAGTTGCTGAAAGGTTCAAGGAAAACTTGAGTTTGATTCCAAACACCCACCCGACTCATACGATTGTAGTTGGTAGTGACTTTAATTTACCCTCGATATGTTGGCGAAAATACCTGTTTGATTCCGGCGGTACGCATAAAACATCATACGAAATTGTGCGAAACGCATTCTCTGAAAATTATTTCGAGCAGTTAGTTCAAGAGCCCACGCGAATAGTAAACGGTTGTGAAAACACACTTGACCTCTTAGCAACAAATAATCCTGAGTTCATAAAAAGCATCAAAACAGATACATGGATTAGTGAACACAGGGTTGTCGTAGCGAGACTGAATATTGTAACCCCCAAATCCTCCAAAAAAACACTCCTTCTAAATTATGTAAGTGTAGATCAGATATGGCTTGAATTCAAAGAAATAGTATCGCCAGCAATTGAGACATTTATACCAAATAAATTAACAAAGAAGGAGCTGATCCTCCTTGGTGCAAAAAAGGGTCAGAACACTGTTGCAGGAACAACGAAACAAACATGCCAAATTTAAACAGAAGAAAAACCCCAAGATTGGCGATGTTTACAGAAGCTCCAAATTTAGATCGGATTCAATGCGAGGTGCTTGTAACAGTTTCCACTACGAAACTTTGTCTCAAAACTTGGCAGAAAATTCAAAGAGATTCTGGTCGTATGTGAAGTATGTTAGCGGTAAGAAACAATCAGTGCCTTCTTTGCGCGATAGCAATGGAGATACTATAGAAGACAATGTCGTCAAAGCAGCGTTACTAAACACAGCCTACCGAAATGCCTTCACAAAAGAAGACGAAGTAAATATTCCAGAATTCGAATCAAGAACAGCTGGTAACATGAGTAACGTAGAAGTAATTATCCTCGGAGTAGTGAAGCAACTTAAATCACTTAATACAAGCAAGTCTTCCGGTCCAGACTGCATACCAATTAGATTCCTTTCAGAGTATGGTGATGCATTAGTCCATTCTTAACAATCATATACAACTGTTCGCTCGGCGAAAGATCCATACCCAAAGACTGGAAAGTTGCACAGGTCACACCAATATTCAAGAAAGGTAGTAGGAGTAATCCACTAAATTACAGGCCAACATCATTAACTTCGATATGCAGCAGGATTCTGTTCCAACATTCTGCATTCTGTTCCAACATTCTGAATTACATCGAAGAAAATGGTCTATTGACACAGTCAACAAGGATTTTGAAAACATCGTACTTTTGAAACACAACTAGCTCTTTATTCGCATGAAGAGTTGAGTGCTACCGACAAGGGATTTCACACCGATTCCATATTTATAGATTTCCGGATGTCTTTTCACATTGTACCACACAAAAGGCTTGTAGTGAAATTGCGTGCTTGTGGGATAACGTCTCTGTTATGTGACTGGTTTTGTAATTTCCTGTCAGAAAGGTCACAGTTCATAGTAATGGACGGAAAGTCATCGAGTAATACAGAAGTGATTTCTGGCGTTCCCCAAGGTAGTGTTATAAGCCCCTTGCTATTCGTTGTCTGTATAAACTGTGACAATCTGAGCAGCCATCTTACGTTGTTTACAGATGACGCTGTCGTTTATCGACTAATAAAGTCATCAGAAGATCAAAACAAATTGCAAAACGATTTAGATACGATATCTGAATGGTGCGAAAAGTTGCAGTTGACCCTAAATAACGAAAAATGAGGTCATCCACATGAGTGCTAAAAGGAATTCGTTAAACTTCCGTTACACGATAAATCAGTCAAATCTAAAGGCCATAATTTCAACTAAATACCTAGGAATTACAATTACGAACAACATAAATTGAAAGGAACTCATAGAAAATATTCTGTGGAAGGCTAGTCAAGACTGTTTTATTGGAAGGATACTTAGAAAATGTAACATCTACTAAGGAGACTGCCTACACTACACTTGTTCGTCCTCTCTTAGGATACTGCTGCGCGGTGTGGGATCCTTACCGGATAGGACTGACGAAGTACAAAGAAGTAGTACAGAGGAGTGTAGCACGTTTTGAATTATCGCGAAATAGAGGAACGTGTGTCACTGAAATGATACCGGATTTGGGCTGGACATCATTAAAAGAAATGCATTTTTCGTTGCAACGAAATCTTCTCACGAAATTCCGTCACCAACTTTCTCCTCCGAATGCGAAAATATTTTGTTGACACCGACCTACACAGGGCGAAAAGATCACCACAATAAAATAAGGGAAATCAGAGCTCGTACGGAAAGATATAGGTGTTCGTTCTTTGCGCGCGCTGTTCGAGATTGGAATAATAGAGAATTGTGAAGGTGGTTCGATGAACCCTTTGCCAGACACTTAAATGTGATTTGCAGAGGATTCATGTAGATGTAGATACCTCACTTTTTTTCTCAGCACATTTTAATTAGCGATCGCAACACATATAATGTTTGAAACTTCCTGGCAGATTAAAACTGTGTGCCCGACCGAGACTCGAACTCGGGACCTTGAAAGGAAACATATAATGTTTGCTTTTGGATTGGCGTCTAAATAGATTGTTGCCAGAAACTGGAACTGAAACCATCTTTTAGTCGCAACAAGAGTGCAGTATATGACACTAAAAGTGGCAAATGAGGAGAGACCAGAACATATTTGCGATTGTAGAGGAAGGACGAGAAGAAATGGCTACAGGAGAATGTGGGCTTGGTGCTAGGAATGAGAGAGGATAAAGTTTGAGTTCTGCAACAGGTTTCAGTTAGTACTAGCGAATACTCTGTTCAAGAATCACAAGAGGAGGAGGTGTACGTTAAAAAGGCCAGGAGATACGGGAATATTAGAGTTACATTGCATCATCGTCAGGCAGAGATTTCAAAATGAAACATTGGATTGTAAGACGAACCCAAGAGCAGATATAGACTCAGATCACAATTTGGTAATGACGAAGAGTAGGTTGTAGTTTCAGAGACAAGTGAGGCAGAGCCAATGCGCAAGGAAGTAGGATGCAGAAGTACTAAGGAATGAAGAGATACGCTTGACGACCTCTGAAGGTACAGATACTGCGATAGTTAATAGATCGGTAGGCAGTTCAGTTGAAGAGGAATGGATATGTCTGACAAAGTCAGTCACCGAAGTTGAAGAGACAAACATTTGTATGAAGAAGATAACTGCAAAGAAACCGTGGGTAACAGAAGAAAGTCTTGAGTTGATCGATGAAAGAAGGTAGCACTAAAACGTTCAGAGAAATTCAGGAATACAGAAATACAAGTTCTTTCCTCGCCGATTCTGAGCCTAACTTCCTCATTCCTTACCTTATCAGTCCAACAAATTTTCAACATTCTTCTGTAGTACCACATCCCAAAGGCTTCGATTCTCATCTGTTCCGATTTTTCCACAGTCCATGTCTCACGACGATATAGTGCTGTGCTCTGAAGGTATATTCTTGTAAATTTCTTCCTCAAATTAAGACCTATGTTTGATATTAGCAGATATCTCCTGGCTAGGAATGGCCTTTTTGTCAGTGCTAGTCTGCTTTTTATGTCCTGCTTGCTCCGTCTGTCAGGGGGTATTTTGCTGCCTAGGTTGGACAACTCGTCAACTTCGTCACCCCCACTTCTGATGTTAAGTATCACGTTATTCTCATTTCTGCTGCTGCTTATTATTTCGCCTCTCTTCGATTTTTTGGCAATCCATATTCTGTACTCAACAGACTGTTCGTTACATTCAGCACATCACGTAATTCTTCTTCACTTTCGCTGAGGATAGCAATGTCATCAGCGAATCTTGTCATTGATATCCTTTCACTCTGAATTTTAATCCGACTCTTGAACTATTCTTTTATTTCCGTCATTGTTTCTTCGATATATAAATTGAACAGTAGTGGTGAAAGACTACCCCTTGTCTTACACAGTTTTAATCGGAAAACTTCATTCTTGACGAAAAATAAAAACACCTAAAGCCGTCCTTATGATTTTATTTTATTTTGTCGCTACCAGTTTCAGCGCTTCATTGCGTCATCTTCAGGCTGCTTTGATGCGGTACAGGTTGATACAATCCCCATGCATAACCCATCAGTTGCCAGCATTACTGGATACGCAGATAATGTGTCAGCACTCCAACCATCAACTGCCAACTGAGTTGGATCTCCTCTCTCTTCTGTATCGACCCCTGTTTCTTTTTTAGTCACATCAGAGAAATTTTTCCCCTCATAGAGGCCTACAATATATTCTTTCCATCTATTCACTTTCTTCTCTGCATTTGACAGTGTAATTAGCATGGCATTATTAATGTTATCTCACTTTCTTTTAATATCATCGAAGATTGTTTTGATTTTTGTGTGTGCTGAGTCAGGAGCTTCCGACAACAATTCTTATTCGATTCCTTCACATTTCTCATACAGCTATTTTGCCATAGCTTCTCTGCACTTCCTGTTTACTTAATTCCTAAGTGATTTGTATTCCCGTATTCCTGAATTTCCCTGGACATTTCTGAACTTTCTTGTATCATCGATAAACTGAAGTATTTCTTCTGGTATCCATGGTTTCTTCTTGGTTTCCTTCCTTGTACCTACAGGTTTCTTTCCAACTACTGTGATTGCCATTTTTAGCGCTGTCCATTTCTCTTCAACTGAACTGCCTACTGAGCTATGAACTGTCGCAGTATCTGTAGCTTCAGAGAATTTCTAGCGTATCACTTCATTACTTAGTACTTCCATATCTCACTTCCTTGCCTACTGTTTCTTCTTGACCAGCCCCCTAAACTTTTTCATCACTACTAAATTGTGATCTGAGTCTATATCTTCTCCTGGGTAGGCCTTACAATCTAATATTTGATTTCGGAATCTCTGCCTGACCATGATGTAATATAATTGAAATATTCCCTTATCTCCCGCCCTTCTTCAAGTATGCTTCCTCCTCTTACGATTCTTGAACAGAGTATTCACTGTCACTAGCTGAAATTTGTTGTAGAACTGAATTAATCTTTTCCTCTTTCATTCCTACTGCCAAGCCCGTATTATCCAGTAACATTTTCTTCTACTTCCTCCACTGCAACCGCATTCTAACCCTCCCCCTCCCCCCCTCCCCCGCGACTATTAGATTTTCTCCTTTTTACGTACTTACTAACCAGTTCAATATCTCATATACTTTCTCTATCTTTTCATCCTCTGCTTGCGACGTCGTCATGTGTTGACCAATTATTTTGTTGCTGTTGATTTGCTCATAATTCTGATGACAACAACGCTATCACTCAAGTGATCGCAGTAACTCACTATAAGCCCTACCTTCCTGTTCATAACGAATTTTATTGCCATTATACCATTTTCTGTTGCTGCTGATATTACCCTATACTCATCTGACAAGAAATCCTTGTCTTCTTTCCACTCCACTTCACTTCACTGAGCCCCATTATATCCAGACTGAGCCTCTGGATTTCCCTTTTCAGATTTTATAACTTCCTTACCATGTTACAACTTCTGACACTCCGTAGCCCGATTCGTAGAACGTTATTCTTTCAACGGTTATTTTTCTCATTGTCAACTTCTCCTTCGCAGTCCCATCCGAGATCTGAATGGGAGACTAGTCCGGAATCTTTTGTCACACATGACACTTGTTTAATTACAGCCCACGCGAGCTATGGATTCATATTATGTGTCTTTAATACAGTGGTTTCCATTGCCTTGTGGATTTCATGCCGTTGATCGTTGCTTTTTCTTTCGCCTTTTAGGGACAGTTTCAAACAGCAAGGACAATAGGGTGCCTTTAACCTCAATCCACTCCTCTGCCCTTTTGACAAGCCCGTTGGCAGAACAAGGATGACTTCTTATGCCGAAAGTCATCGGCCTCCAGTGCTGGTGATTTTTATTCAAAATTTAAACATTGGGGCCGTGGACATTTTAATTATTAATCTAGGTGATTTTTATTCAAAATTTAAACATTGGGGCCGTGGACATTTTAATTATTAATCTAACATGCTACCTCCCCTTTTTTCAGTCTCTCATTTCCTTTGTTATTGTTCGTTGTAATTGGTTCGGTGGACGTCACATGACACCCTTTGAAGTCCATCGTTGATCCATTCACTCAAGTTGTTTTTTTTTTTTCGGTGGCAGCCAGCCCTCTCACCGAACACGCTGGCTGAGTTACCTTGCCAGCACCACTAGGCCACAGGTGCTTTGACGACTTAAGGTCAAGTAAGGCGGAAGGGGTGGATAACAGTGCATTGGAATTTACAAAATTAGGCGAAGTGTCATGAAAACATCTATTTACGTTGATGTGTAGAATGTATGAGACTGGCGATACATCATCAGACTTTCGGGAAAAAAAGTCATCCACACAATTCCGAAGATAGCAAGAACCGACCACTTCGAGAATTATTTCGCAATCAATTTAAAGCAGCTCATCGTACCAAGCTGTTGACAAGAAGAATGGGAGAGAAAATTGAGGATTTGTAACATGACTATCGGTTTGGCTTTGGCAAGGTAAACGCACCAAAGAGGCAGTTGGTAATGGAAGCATGACTGGAGAAAAGTCGAGTCTCATCCATAGGATTTGCTGGCCCGGAAAATACATTCGACAGTGTAAATTGGTGCAAGATGTTCGAATTTCGTAGAAAAATAGGTGTACACTGCAGGGAAAGACGGCTATGATAAACTATGTACTAGAGCCAAGAGAGAATAATGTGACTGGAAAACCAAGAACGAAATGCTCGGATTAAAAGCGGTGTAAGGCAGGGATGTAGTCTTTTACCCCTACTATTCAATCTATACATCGAAGAAGCAATGACGGAAATAAGAGAAAGGTCTGAGAATGGGATTAATATTTAAGCTGAAGGATATGAACGATAAGATTTGCTGATGACATTGCTATCGTTAGTGAATGTGAAGAAGAGTTACAAGATCTGTTGAGTGGAATGAACGGTTTAATGAGTAAAGAATGAGGATTGGCAGTAAATCGAACAAAGACGAGAGTAATGAGAAGTAGCAGAAATGAGAACACCGTGAAATTTAATATCAGAATTGGGCATCGTGAAGTGGACGAAGTGAAGGAATTCTGATACCCATGACAGACAGAGCTAGCAGGACATAAAAAGCAGACTAGCATTGGCAAAAAGAGCTTCAATGGACAATAGAAAAGTGCTGTTATCAAACTTAGGCCTTAATTTGAGGAAAAGATTTCTAAGAATGTACATTTGGAGCACATAATTGTACGGTAGTGAAACATGGACTGTGGAAAATCCAGAACAGATGAGAATCGAACCATTTGTGATGTGGTGCCACAGACGACTGTTGAAAATCAGATGGATTAATAAGGTAAGGAATGAGGAGATTCTCCGCAGAAACGGCGAGGAAAGCAATATATGGAAAACACTGACAAGAAGAGTGGACAGAACGCTAGGACAACTGTTAAGACATTGCAGAATAACTTCAATGGTACCAGAGGGAGATTTAGAGGACAAAAACTGTAGAGGTCGACAGATAGTGAAATACATCCAGCAAATAATTGAGGGACGTAGATTGCTAGTGATACTCTGATATGAAGAGGTTGGCACAGGAGAGGAGTTCATGGGGGGCCACAAGAACCAGTCATAAGACTGATGACTCAAAAAAAAAAAAAAAAAAAGGAAAAAACCCGTAAGTAACGGCGGAAACTTCACCATTCACAGACAGTAGTACGAAGTATTTATTGTCGCCTACTGGTGTTGTCTGGTGCGGTGTATCACTCCGTGTAAAAAATAATCTCCAAAATGCAACACGTACATTCACGTAAGCACAGTTTTGTTACTAAGTGAACGAGAGTATTGCTCAAAAGGGTCTTTGTAAAATATTTGTTATAATTGTCTCTATAGCTTGCAACAAACTGAAGATAAAGGAATTGTCTATGCTGGGTACCACTTGCATCAATAGTTCATCGCTTTCGAGTCAACAACTTTTTGATAATGCAACAGACAGCTGTCCATCAATAGATACTGTGGGACAATGCTGATATTTTTCTTTGGAGCACAATGTCAAAAACAGTGGTGCCAATTCCTAGCGGGGCCGCGATACGGCTTATGTAGAAAAGCAATTTATAAAAATGACAAATAGTATAGAATAATTCAAAAACGAGGAGCGCATATTAAAGTTTTAATACGAACAAGTTATTAAAGGTAGTTACAAGTTGTGAAAGTCGTTGGACAGGGAAAGGAGATTGAAACGAAGTTTTAATCACCTACCTAGGAGTTGCTTGCTTGCAAAAGGCGGCGGCACTATGGACGTCTTTTTTGTGCTTGCTAAAATGTATCTATGGAACGGTGCAGTGATAAAATGTGCTTTGAAAAGAACAACATAAAAGCTAAATCCTGCAAGAAATGTAAAGAAGGATTTCCGTGTATTAAATATAACTATTAATTGGAAGTAATGCGCAAAAACATGCCAAAAAATGACTCCTTGTCGAATGTAGGCATGCGGCCTTGTGGATGTTTACATAACATGTAAAGATCGCCTAATTATTGCAAATATTCGTGTTAACAGCTTCGTAAACTCATTGCCATCATCAGACATAATTAATTCACAAACAGTTCCGTCATGGTATATAAACTCAAGTTACCTGCATTCTGAACATCATGTAATATCGGCAATAAAATATGCATCATGTCGTCACACGGTAAAAGAGACTGAAATTAAAATGTTTCCATTTTCTCTTCGTATAGAGTTTATGGAAAAGAGGCTCATGGGAAAGTGGGTGAGGGGGTGGCTAATATTTTAAAAAGAGGGACGAACAATTGTTAGCACAAATGGAAACTAGGCATGGTTAAAAACAGAAAGACTTAATTAGCAAGGAGATGATATATCTTTATTCATGATAAGATAACGTTTCATAACACAAGCAACTCGAACGCATCATTAAAGAAATCAAGCATAGGATACACAAGAACAGACACCATTTTGATCCTGCAGTCACTATGAATGAAGAGACAAGGGAACAGTGGGCATTTACATCTACATCTACATGGACACTCTGCAAATCACATTCAAGTGCCTGGCAGAGGGTTCATCGAACCACCATCACAATTCTCTATTATTCCAATCTCGTATAGCGCGCGGAAAGAATGAACACCTATACTGATTTAAATCAATAGGGCAAGTTGAAAATATGTGCCGGATTGGGATTCGATCTGCTTACTAGGCAGTTGCGCTGGACACTATGCTATCTGGACACAACAGGCATCACAAACGTACGGACTACCCTATCTCGCCTCCCCCTCCCATCAGGTCCAAATTCTCAACTAATACCACACCCTTTTGATGTAATATCCCTGCTCAGTAGCTTCATTACTCGCGGCTGCTCGTCGATTCCCATAAGAGCTCGGGCTTGGTGCGCATCTACACTGAAGGGATCACTGGCCACCATCACCTTAATTTTTTTCATGCGATGTCTGCTCTTTCGGACGGGAGGTGTGCTAGGGTAATCCGTGAGCTTTGGTGACCACTGTGTCCGGATGGCGTAATGGTCAGCGCAATTGCATAGTAAGCAGGGGACTCGGGTTCGAATCCCGGTCCGGTAGAGATTTTCAATTTGACCCATTGATTTAAATCAGTGTCCATTGGAAGCGAATGTCTTTAATACCTTTGTGTCTTGATAAATGAATAAGTCTAACCACCCACGAGGCTGCTGAATAATGAAAACGCGTTCTAAAACAACCACGGCAACACAACAGAACCACGAACAAACAGTAAGAAATCCTCGGGCGGCTACAGAGGCTTCTGTGTCCCATGCTAAGGGCGACCTCCAGAATTTCGGAAGGAAAAGGAATTCCATCGCATATTATTTCCCCTATATGAACGAATTCTCCATTCTGCACGCAGAATGCCTCTCATGTTAAATCAATATCTATGGGTGAAATAGTACGCTGCTCGGATCTTTGAGGGTAGGTGGAAGGAGCTGCGGGACCATGGGCGACGACAACGACAACTTGAAAAGAGGCGCAGTAGCGAATCTATGCCCGGTATTTGGAATGTAAGAACACCGTTAAAAACAGGAAAACCAGAAAACGGTAAAACAGAGATGGGAAAGAATAATATAAACTTGCAACAGTTGCTGAGGTAAGATGGTATGGACGCAGAGAATTGCAGTCAGACGAATACGTAATATACTACTAAAGACGACAAATAAAAGGAAGCAATGGATAAAAAATGGTAAAGTAAAGGAATTGATTCAGTGTATGGAAAATGTAGACTATACAAGTGACAGGTTTACTGGTGTAGAGCTGAAAAGAGCACAAAAAGATATATTGATTATCCCGTTGCATGTGCCAGAATTTGATGACCAGTACTTGGAGGAAGCATACAACATAATAAGGAAAATAATGCATTAATGGGCGATAATGAAGGATGCTGCAAAATTATAATGGGTTACTGGAATTCCACTGTGAGAGAGGGTAAGGAAGGAACCATAATAGTCATAATCCTGGAACGAGGAATGACAGAGGTGAACGGCTTATAATACGAATGTAATTGAGACCTTGAATGTAAAATATGGGTGGTATGAGATTTTTCAATATCTCCACTTAATAATGACAGCTCTTAGTGCAAATACATAGTTCATAAATCAAAGGAGGAGGGTCCACTCTTGGAAATCGCCTGGGGATGACTATAGAAACCGAACTGATGTTATGCTGCTGGAAAAAACGTACAGAGATGAAATCAAGAAGGTGCACACGTTACCAGTGATACAATTTGCTTGTAGTATAAATAGAAATAAAAAAACTGAAGATGGTTGCTGTGGTGAAGAAGTGGGACCTAGAGAAGACTAAATTTGGGAAAGAATTACGGAAGTTCTATCCCCTTAGGTTACTAACATATAATGAGAGAAAGCACCACTTGATAATGTCAGCGAGCATTGAGATGTGCTGAAAGAATGAATCATAACAGCTGTACAGAAAAGTATAGTATATGTAAACGGGGAAGGGGAAACAAGTTAAGAGTTACAGAGGAAATGATTTTGAAGATGGAGAAAAGAAGAAAATTAAAAAATCAAGAACGATGAAGATATGAAAAGGATATAACAAAGGCAGAATAATGGACTGCGTAGAGAAACAAAGCAGACTAGGAAAAAGTGACCAGAAGACAAAGCAACGCAACTGAAAAATTGGAGAGGAAGGAAAGATACGACTTACTGTCCAACTGAGAGAAGATGCAACATGAGACAGGGGATCAGAACAGACCAGGAAGTACTGTTAAGGAAATTCTCTGCGAAAACGGTGTGGTAGTGTACAATGATCACCGGAGAACGTCCTCCAGAGATGGGAATACTGTTTAAAAGAGTTATATGACACAGGTCGCAAATCAACAACAATAGAACGTCAATCCTTCAACAGTGTGGATGATGATGAAAAGGATCAGCAATCATAACGAAAGACATAAACAAAACAATAGCTGCATTGAAAGATGGGAAAGCAGTAGGTACATTTACGATACCAGGAGATATATTAAAACGTTTGAAGCAAGAGAGAATAACAGAAATATTAAGGTTATGTGACAAAATGTATGACAGCGGCGACTGGCCAAGGGACTTTCTGACAGAGTAATGATTCCAGTACAAAGAAACAAGAAATGCAGAGGGTAAAGGATAATTAGCCACATTTCACTTGCAGTCAAAATTGTGCTAAGAATCGGTAATAAGATATTGGAAAAAGTAATGTAGGAGCTTGTGGATCGGACTAAATTTCATCTTAGATGGAAAATCGGCACAGGAGAAGCAATGAGACTTGAGAATTATCGGATGGTGGTTTATTGAAAAGGGAGGAGACCCAGACTATCTTAACCAAATAAGTGAAATACCCGGAAGGGGAGAAGGAAACGGAATGTAATTTCATGGGTTGAGAGGGTATGTCATTTTACTTCAGTGATTACAAAAATGGTTCAAATGGCTCTAAGCACTATGGGACTTAACATCTGAGGTCATCAGTCCCCTTGACTTAGAACTACTTAAACCTAACTAAACTAAGGACATCACACACATCCATGCCCGAGGCAGTATTCGAACCTGCGACTGTAGCAGCAGCGCGGTTCCACACTGAAGGGCCTAGAACCGCTCGGCCACAGCGGACGGCTTCAGTGATTACAATATCGCGTCCAATTTCCAATGAACTTTGCAGGATGAGCCTACTGATCTGGCTTGAATGCTTGCACTGGTTCGGCTGGGGAGGGTGTCATAAAACCGTTGTAACCTCTCGTGAGGCAATCTGGCTCGCAATTGTTGTAACTGGTCCTTGACATCCTGTCCACTGGCACAGACGGAGTTGACGTCAGAACTGAATTCACACACGCTCTATCAAGGACAGATCTGGAGATGTTGCTCGCCACAAAAGACCTTAACATCACGCAGAAAGTTCATGAAGACACGAGACACATGTGGTCGAGTTTTTCCTGTTGATTAATGGCACCACCGTACTGTTGTAGGAGTGAGAGGTAACATGTGAGGATGCAGGCACAGCTGCCCTCACACTCCCATGCAGTCAAACGTTCGGCCACTGTCACGTCCGAATGCCTCACAAATCTAGATACTGTACGATTCGGCCATCCGGCCAAATGCAGACTGACAGGCTTCTTTCAAACTCTATCAAGTGCTGATAACTCTGCCTCACATGTGTGCGTGGCATCTTCGCGTCTTTTGCGGTGATCAATGAGCATCTGATGCTGTTCATGCCCCTTTTACAGGGGGTCAGAAACAATCTGAAAAGCTAGTAAGGACGTTGCAGGGTAGGTTGTGCTGAGAAGAAAATTCGATGTGTTGCGCCTTTACCGTGTTAATTAGTATTGAAGTTATCCAGTCAGACCGTTGCGAGAGCAAATTCAAGCAGCCAGCCAGAGACAGTGTCATCAAATGTGTACTTAATTTGGTTTTGTTTTTGTAAAACCGAAGAAGAGAACGGTACAAAAATAGGACATGGGCGGTAGCAAGTATGAAACTCATGCCAAAGTCTGAGCAGTCCCGTGCGCTACCGTTTATTCTTTGAGAAGAACTGATACGAGTAGTATCTGCCAGGCCACTTGAATTTGTGAGAGGAACGGCCTCATCAGTTAATTTCAACGCAACTCAGAAACGGAGAAAGGTACTGAAATTTTTATCCAACAATTATATCTTAGCACAACCAAAGTTGGAACATCCAGACTGCTTCTGACTACAAGTCTACCGTAACAGGCTGGTATTAACATTAAACGTGAACAAGACTAACGCACTCCGGTGGCCGTCCTAACTGTCACAGAGAATTGCAACCCTTATCATTTACGTACACACCAATACTGTGTTTGCATGACGTCCCACCATATCTTCAGAGATGCTTCACTTTTTTTCGTCAGACAGACAGAGCTCCACCAACAAACTTCCAAAGGTGGTTCAGGGATGCTCACGGTCTCTGGTGGTTCGTTTCAGAGTTATAATATGATTACGATTTACTCGGTTCGTTACTGCAGTCACCCTTCTTCCCGTAAAAATTAGTTCACTACTGCGAAGAAGCCTGTAATACGCATTAACGAAAACGTACGACACACCGAAAGGACTAATGAAAGAACCCTCAGACTCTAAAGCACTGTGAGGTATACTGTGATGCAGTTGCCATCAGTGCGGGGACAGCTCGGAAGAGTGTCGTTGTACCGCTCTACCATTGAATCCAGTCAGCCTGTACACGAAGTACATACCGACCAACTGGCCATAGTACTGCTGTGTATCATTGTTAGCGCACAAGTAGCACTGCAGTACAACATAAACCTAGATAGGACTGAGCACTACTGAATGTAAAATTGAGGGCGACGAGGTAATGACACACAGCACATATCTTAGTCATTTTTTTGTGTGCTACTGTGAGTGGAATACAAATACAAAGCTAATTGGGGCAGGGAACCAAACGAAATGTAACAACTCCATACCGAGTCGCCAGAGATCGTGGGTTACTTATGCTGAAATATTCAGAAGGTATCCTTGAAGGACCTCTGAAAATTTGTTGGTGGAGTTCTGGTCCACCCTACACATATGCTTTAGAGATCTGGAAAAAAACATTTGATAATGTGGCATGGGAAAAGCTTACAACTATAATAAGGGAAAAAAGAATGGACTGTAAAACCAGACGACTTATAAACTCAATATATTTAATTCAAAAAAGGGTCAGTGAAAGTGTGAGGAGAAAGTAATGCGGCACGGCACGATACTTTTTATCGCCCTGCCAGTGTCCAGCAATGTTCATTTGTCTAGCTAAAAGCTGTAGTAGAAAATACTAGACCACTACTGTGTATTGCTGGACGCAACATACATAGAATTGTCCGGTAAACGGGATGTGGCTAGCTACTGAAATAAAAGTTTTAACTTGGCAATGTAAATTTTCAGGTGTATTTTTACGATAAAGATCACAGTTAATACTGCCAAGTCCATACTAAGTGGCAACACAATGTTAAGTTCACAGGCACACCACAATCACACACGTAGCCAGTTTATGGCATTTACACCCGTTACCGAAGTTAATAGAGTTCACTGGATCGCTTAGTTATGAAAATGCTCGCTCAAATGTTGTGCCCTCTGCACTACACGTAATACCTGTTCCAGTCTTAGATCGCACAACACGCCACGCGGTTTTAACTAACACTCAAAAGCAATAATTTTGATATTCCGTCCGAAATTCCACACGACTTCCACTATACCGTTCACTTAAATACGCTTTGTACTACTTAGCGAACTCGTAATTAGCATTTTTCCGCGATTTTACAATACTTTCGTCGGAGCTGCTTTCAATGAGATGTTACTAGTTCGAACCCTCAGCCCCGACCCCCCTAGATCACACCAAAGACTTTGTTCCCAGCCTACATTGGCGCGAGCCTACATTTTTCTGATTGGCTGATATCACAAACAGCAAATCAGGTTGCAGTATTATTCCGCGCTTTACTTCAATGACCAATCATAGTAAAACATTTCTTTCTATGGCAGTTGCTAAATAAATAAATTTAGAAAAGTATCAAATATAAAATTACTCCATCTGAAATTACCAATTAATTTGTGTTCTACTCACGATTTATTAGTACCATAAACTGACTGCACATTTAATTATAGTAAATCTCCTGTATAGCTTAACTGGTACATCGTGAATGAACAAAACAATTTTCATTTACTTCTGTTCTTCTTCACTCATACAACACTCACACTGCTAATTACTACACATATAAAGCAATTATAATTATGCAAATACGTTAAATATTAATCAAACATAACTTTACAACATTGTTTTGACTACGACTGCTAGCATTGTCCATCAACTGCTGACCTCTGCTGCCTACTAGTACAACTACGTGCAGCTCTGTAACTCAGGTCCACGTCAGCTGGTGAATCTGGTGATCACTCATGCCTATAACGACATCGTCCTAACAAGTGACAGGAGCGATGCGAAGGCGCAACGCCTCACACCCCCTGTAATTATTAAAATTGTTGAAAACAACGTTTTATAATTTTACTACATTGCGACTGTCTCCTTACTCTCTAAAAAATGTGAAATTTGAAAATTACTAATCTAAGTTACAGAATTCTTACTTTGGACTTGGCATACTAGCTTAACTAAGTCTAATATTTTACAAAACTTTTTGATTATTTTTTTTACAAAACTTTACAACTGAACTAATTAATTTTTTCCTTCAAAACCAAACTTTCCACAAATTGTGACTTTACATAAAATAGTTCTTGTCCATTACAATTAAATTTTTCGCCTTTTACCTCCTCTTATTTACATGAACTCAATATTTCATTGAATCTCCACCAGAACTTTGATTCGTGTCCTGGTGTAATTTTGAAATCACTCCTACCTTACACGTTGCACTGCATAAGTGTCCTCTACCTCACGATTTTTCTCTTAGTATGTCACAACACCTTGGTTGGTTGGCGTCCATAACATTGCACATTGGTCTACTCTCAGGCCAGTCCTTATTGTACAGTGGTTTTTACCTACAAAACATAGTTTCGTCTAAGACTACTAATATACATAACCGTCTCAACACATAGTATAAAATTATTCTCCCTGTGCTATACTCTTTGATTAATTATATTTTAACTATTCAAAGCAAATTAACAGAACATTTAACTCTTAAACTGCAAGAAAATTTGCATTTTATTTTAAAGTGTTTAACTACTTCAACAAAATTATGTGTTGCTATTGAAGGCATACACTGAACTCACTTAATCAGGTTAAATTCTGATTATTCCCTATCCACTAAATCTTTTCTCAAAACTTGACAACTACAGCAAAGCTTTTATGACAGCTTTTACCAGGTTCCATAAACATGCTTAACTTTATGATTTCTTCTTCAAAAATTTTTAAGAAGTCTTTTACAATAGCAAATAATACACAAAATTCAAAACTTGAGCATGACTTCAAAATCACATAAAATACTAAATTCAAATTCATATAACTATTTACAAAATCCATTATATACGCCTGCTCACTCTTACCTTTCACACCTGGTAGCATTAGTATTAGTAATATTTTGGTTGTCGTCTCTATCGTTTTATTTTATTAGTCACCTGTAAATTTCATGTCATTTTTGGATAGATTCATTTTCCATTGTGACGATGCATCTTCATGCAAATCATCTTACTCGCTTTCCATTAGTAATCAAGTGCTAACTAACAACCTTTTTTTTCAAACTTCAACTTTTGTAACAACACTCCACAATTCCTTTACCTTTTTCCAACAGGATAACACTCCCGTCTACAACAAGTTATGCCCTTCCTCCTCATTACTCTGAGTCCATTTATTATACTCTATAATTAGTCATCTCTGTTACTTCTCTCACTACTACTTCAAAACATATACCTTCATATACAACATGACAACACCTCACTACTGCAAAATCACCATAATGCATCATTTTATTTTTCAAATTATATCCGCCTGTCTCATTACTTTAAATTTCTCAACTCCTTTTTCCACACATACTTTACTCGCACTGTTACCACTATTCATCACAACATCACCCCCTGCTACTCCTTCTCATTTCCAATAGAGTGAAGAATATGAAAGATGACAGATAAGTTCATAAAGATAGAAGAGGAAGATTGACAACACGAAAAGAAAGTGAAGTAGTATTGTCAATAACTCGAGCACCTGGTGATCGTCGGTCACCTAGCATTGCAAAGAGTACAACACCCTCTGAGGTTTTAGTACCCTCAGATCCTATTCTACATGCACATATCCTTTCAGGTCAATAATATTCCGCAATCCCAACAACTTTCCTGTTCCAATATGCCAACCTATATGCATTTGGGTGCGGCTGTTCAATAACTGTGAACGGACCTATGTACTCGTCGGTAAACTTTTTAGTTTCCGAAGTTACCTTTTTGGACTTTTCTCTGGTTTTAACAACAACTAGGTCTCCTATCTTAAAGCTTGTAGGCGATGCCCTTGAATCATGCCTCCTCTTTCGCTCTAATGCCTTCTTCTTTATGTTTTCTCGAGCTACGGTTTCCTTCTGATTCTGTGCCAAATCAACGATAGCTGGAAATTCTACGACATCGGATAATAAGTTATTAGGTCTAACACCACACATCAGTTCACAAGAAGCAAAACCTGTTGTCTCATGCTTTAGATGGTTTATCACTTCCTCAAAATATTCTAAATATTGTGCCCATGCAGTATGGTTTCTGTGGCAATACGTTCGACACAGTCTGTTGAGCTCCTTCATAATTTGCTCACACATATTCCCCTGAGGAACGTATGCCGAAATTTTAATATGTTCAATATTTTTACTTTCCAAACATTCTTTAAATCTTTCTGACACAAACTGCGGACCATTGCCCGATAATATTGCTTTTGGTACCCCTATTGTAACAAAATAGTCTTTCTGCAATTTACTCACTAATACCTTTCTATTTGCTTTCCTAATTGAATAGAATTTCACGAATTTCGTAAACCCATCTACCAAAACGAACACATACTCACACCCCCCTCTAGATAGAGGCAATGGTCCAAAAAGGTCCACTGCAACTAGATCTAGTCTATTCTGAGGCTTACCGAGTACATTTCGCCTTGCACAATTCTGTTATTGGCTCGAACTTTCTGACATAGGTCACACATTTCTGCTCTCTTCTGTACTCGACGCCACATGTTATTAAATATTACTGCCTCACTCAGCTTTGCTATGCACTTCTTTGCCCCATAATGTCCAAATTTTTTATGTACATAGTCAATAAGTAGGTCTACATGGTGCCCAGGAAAACAAATTTTCCACTGACTGTCAGTATTCTTCTTTCTCCTAAACAGAATGCCCTTATGTATTTGGTAGTATTCCGCTACTTTAGGGTGTGCAGGATCACCCAAATAACTCTTTACCAACTTGATATTGTCATCTTGATTCTGCTCCCTTCGTAAATTTTTACAAATCTTTTTCAACTGTCCTTCTTCATCTATTTTCATCGTAACTGCAAAATTACATACCCCTGCCTTACTCAACATTGGACTTTCACTTTCTTCCTCATTCTCCACACTTCTAGACAATGCATCTGCTACCACATTTTCAGATCCTTTTATATATCTAATTTCTATGTCAAATTGCTGTACATACATTGCCCACCGGATTAGTCTCTGGTGCTTAAGTTTACAAGTCTGTAAGTAAGTCAAAGCCCTGTGATCGCTATATACAGTCACTTTATGTCCCAAATGTCACTTTATGTCCAAAAAAAAACCGAAAACAATAGCTAAGGCTTCTTGTTCTGAAATGCAATAATTTTTCTCGGATTGCTGTACGGACCTACTTGCAAACGCTATAGTCTTGTGAATTTCTTCTTCTCCCTCTGTATCCACTTGAAAAAACTCAACAGCAATTTCATACCCACATGCATCCGCTACTAAACAAAACGGTTTTGTAAAGTCTGGGTGGTGTAGTACTTGACTATTACATAACGCTGCTTTCAGTTCTTCGAATGCTGACTGACGCTCAGCTGTCTATTTGTACGGTACATTTTTCTTTAAAAGGTTCTTTAAACATGGAGTATTAAACAGTTGACCTGGCACAAAACGACGATAAAATCCAAATAATCCGTACATATCCTTCAAATCTCTTCTATTAGTAGGGGCCTTATATTCCCTAATTGCTTCCATTTTTCCAGGATCTGGAAGTATTCCTTCCCCACTAATAATATGTCCTAAAAACTTCAACTCTTTCTTCACAAATTCTGTCTTGTCCAACTTCAATTTCATTCCCCCTTTTTCGTTAGCTTCTAAAACCTTGTCTACCAGCATGCAATGTTCAAGTAGACGTGGAAATCAGCACATCGTCAACATATACTGTAATTTTTCTAAGCAGCTCATCACCTAAAACCTGTGACATTGCTGTAACAAAAGCACAAAAACTTATATTTAATCCGAAAGGAACGACTTTATACTGATAACACCGGCCTTCAAACAAGAATGCCGTGTACTTCCTTGATTCTTTAGCCAGAGGCAAGTTCCAGTAACTACAAGTTTCGTCCATTGATGTAAAGAATTTAGCTTCCTTAAATTTTTGCAGCAGTTCATCAATGTTTTCGGATCGGTCACTTTCCGGTAAAACCACCTTATTTAAAGCTCTCGCATCTAGTACCAACCTTACTGACTTATCCTTCTTGCTCACCACAACTAATGGACTGTTAAATACACTTACTGCTTTCTCTATTATTCCCCATTTAAGCATGCTCTGTATTAAAGCCCTCACAGTTTCTTTATGTTTTTCAGCAATAGGTATTGGTTTCTTAAAAAATTGTGGACCTGCTTTAACATTCAAGTAACACTCATAGTCTCTTACCAAGCCTGGCTGATCGGAGAAAACTTTTTTATATTTGAGTAAGGCATCTTTCAGCTCGCCTTTTTGAGTTTCGTCTAAACCTTGAATATCACTAACTTTTTCCTCTATTTTATTCTCTACTAAGAGCATTTCATCAGGATCTACCTCCACTTCTTCCCCATATTCATTATACCCTTCCAGATCTGCTCTCTTCCTACAATATCTAATCGGAACCTGCTCACCTTCCCTCTTTGTAAGCTTTCTTTTCTTAGAGAAAGACACTATAATGTTTTTCCCACTCACTTCCAGGCTTATACTGTCATTTTCAAAGTCCAGCCTCCCCTTGTACTTCATTAAGAAATCAATTCCCACCAACACATCTATACTTAAGCCCTCAATAACTAGAAAGTTATGATACAACTGATTCCCATTTATACTGATAGGCAACATCACTTCATACTTCACATGCTTCTTCACTTTTCCTGTGGCTACAATTATCTGGATTCCCATGACAGGCATAATTACTAGCTCTCTTTAATTAGACAAAGCATCTAACCATTGCTGACTAACAGCACACAAATCACTGCCACTATCAGCTAGGCACTGTACTTCTTCCCCTTGCACTATCAGATTGATTACTGGTCGAACTTTCTTTTCTTCCTTAACAGTGACTTCATCCTCCGCAAGCAAGTCGTGTACAATTTTACGCCTTTCGAAACCTTCCTTGTGCCCAGAGATTATACAAATATCTACAGGATTGCCTTCACTACTCTTCCTTCCTACATTCTTTAGCCTATTCACTGTTGTTGTTGTGGTCTTCAGTCCTGAGACTGGTTTGATGCAGCTCTCCATGCTACTCTATCCTGTGCAAGCTCCTTCATCTCCCAGTACCTACTGCAACCTACATCCTTCTGAATCTGCTTAGTGTATTCATCCCTTGGTCTCCCTCTACGATTTTTACCCTCCACGGTGCCCTCCAATGCTAAATTTGTGATCCCTTGGTGCCTCAAAACATGTCCTACCAACCAATCCCTTCTTCTAGTCAAGTTGTGCCACAAACTTCTCTTCTCCCCAATTCTATTCAATACCTCCTCATTAGTTACGTGATCTAACCACCTTCAGCATTCATCTGTAGCACCACATTTCGAAAGCTTCTATTCTCTTCTTGTCCAAACTAGTTATCTTCCATGTTTCACTTCCATACATGGCTACACTCCATACAAATACTTTCAGAAACGTCTTCCTGACGCTTAAATCTATACTCGATGTTAACAAATTTCTCTTCTTCAGAAACGCTTTCCTTGCCATTGCCAGTCTACATTTTATATCCTCTCTACTTCGACCACCATCAGTTATTTTGCTCCCTAAATAGCAAAACTCCTTTACTACTTTACGTGTCTCATTTCCTAATCTAATTCCCTCAGCATCACCTGATTTAGTTTGACTACATTCCATTATCCTCGTTTTGCTTTTGTTGATGTTTATCTTATACCCTCCTTTCAAGACACTGTCCATTCCGTTCAACTGCTCTTCCAAGTCCTTTGCTGTCTCTGACAGAATTACAATGTCATCAGCGAACCTCAAAGTTTTTACTTCTTCTCCATGAATTTTAATACCTACTCCGAATTTTTCTTTTGTTTCCTTTACTGCTTGCTCAATATACAGATTGAATAACATCGGGGAGAGGCTACAACCCTGTCTCACTCCTTTCCCAACCACTGCTTCCCTTTCATGCCCCTCGACTCTTATAACTGCCATCTGGTTTCTGTACAAATTGTAAATAGCCTTTCGCTCCCTGTATTTTACCCCTGCCACCTTCAGAATTTGAAAGAGAGTATTCCAGTTAACATTGTCAAAAGCTTTCTCTAAGTCTACAAATGCTAGAAACGTAGGTTTGCCTTTTCTTAATCTTTCTTCTAAGATAAGTCTTAAGGTTAGTATTGCCTCACGAGTTCCAACATTTCTACGGAATCCAAACTGATCTTCCCCGAGGTCCGCTTCTACCAGTTTTTCCATTCGTCTGTAAAGAATTCGCGTTAGTATTTTGCAGCTGTGACTTATTAAACTGATAGTTCGGTAATTTTCACATCTATCACACTATGGATAGATTAAAACACTTCTGCAAATCTGCAGTTCCCTTTTCTACAGTAATTAGCTTCTCCACTAATTCTTCTACCTCATCTTCTCCTTCTACATTATTTTTACTCGGCTGACCCCCATTCTGGTCCTCACTGGCATGAAATGCTTCCATTGCTTCCTCTAAGTCCCTATTTACTGATATCAATAATTCTTCTACCCACTTCTCATCTAGTTTCTGCAATCCCTGTATATTTGCATTTCATTCTTCTCCCTAGCAAGATTCCTCATTCGCTCTACTGCACACTTCTCCCTCACTGCTAGATTTTACATCACTTTCAACATCTTTTCCCACCAAACAACCTGCAGCACAGTGCTCCTTTTGCCTGCTCCCATCTACATAGCCACCTTGTAGTATGCCAATTCTATCATCCTTTGCTTTACTGCTTTCAATTGTATCATTATTGTCAATCATTTGGACTTGAGTTACTTTATTCTTGTTGTTGTTGTGATCTTCAGTCCTGAGACTGGTTTGATGCAGCTCTCCATGCTACTCTATCCTGTGCAAGCATCTTCATCTCCCAGTACCTACTGCAACCTACATCCTTCTGAATCTGTTTAGGGTATTCATCCCTTGGTCTCCCTCTACGATTTTTACCCTCCACGCTGCCCTCCAATACTAAACTGGTGATCCCTCGATGTCTCAGAACGTGTCCTACCAACCGATCCCTTCTTCTAGTCAAGTTGTGCCACAAGCTCCTCGTCTCCCCAATTCTATTCAATACCTCCCAATTAGTTATGTGATCTACCCATCTAATCTTCAGCATTCATCTGTAGCACCACATTTCGAAAGCATCTATTCTCTTCTTGTCCAAACTATTTATCGGCCATGTTTCACTTCCATACATGGCTACACTCCAAACAAATACTTTCTGAAACGACTTCCTGACACTTAAATCTATACTCGATGTTAACAAATTCCTCTTCTTCAGAAACGCTTTCCTTGCCATTCCTCTCTATTTCGACCATCATCAGTTATTTTGCTCCCCAAATAGCAAAACTCATTTACTACTTTAAGTGTCTCATTTCCTAATCTAATTCCCCCAGCATCACCCGATTTAATTCGACTACATTCCATTATCCTCGTTTTGCTTTTGTTGATGTTCATCTTATACCCTCCTTTCAAGACACTGTCCATTCCGTTCAACTGCTCTTCCAAGTCCTTTGCTGTCTCTGACAGAATTACATTGTCATCGGCAAACCTCAAAGTTTTTATTTCTTCTCCATGGATTTTATTGCCTACTCCGAACTTTTCTTTTGTTTCCTTTATTGCTTGCTCAATATACAGATTGAATAACATCGGGGATAGGCTACAACCCTGTCTCACTCCTTTCCCAACCACTGCTTCCCTTTCATACCCCTCGACTCTTATAACTGCCATCTGATTTCTGTACAAATTGTAAATAGCCTTTCGCTCCCTGCATTTTACCCCTACCACTTCATAATTTGAGAGAGAGTATTCCAATCAACATTGCCAAAAGCTTTATCTAAGTCTACAAATGCTAGAAACGTAGGTTTGCCTTTTCTTCATCTTTCTTCTAGGGTAAGTCGTAGGGTCAGTATTTCCTCTCGTGTTCCCACATTTCTACGGAATCCAAACTGATCTTCCCTGAGGTCAGCTTCTACCAGTTTTTCCATTCGTCTGTAAAGAATTCGCGTTAGTATTTTGCAGCTGTGACTTATTACACTGATAGTTCGTTAATTTTCACACCTGTCAACACCTGCTTTCTTTGGGATTGGAATTATTATATCCTTCATGAAGTCTGAGGGAATTTCGCCTGTCTCGTACATCTTGCTCGCCAGATGGTAGAGTTTTGTCAGGACTGGCTCTCCCAAGGCCATCAGTAGTTCTAATGGAATGTTGTCTACTCCCGGGGCCTTGTATCGACTCAGGTCTTTCAGTGCTCTGTCAAACTCTTCACACAGTACCGTATCTCCCATTTCATCTTCATCTACATCCTCTTCAATTTCCATAATACTGTCCTCAAGTACATCGCCCCTGTATATGCCCTCTATATACTCCTTCCACCTTTCTGCTTTCCCTTCTTTGCTCAGAACTGGGTTTCCATCTGAGCTCTTGATATTCACACAAGTGGTTCTCTTCTCTCCAAAGGTCTCTCTGATTTTCCTGTAGGCAGTATCTATCTTACCCCTAGTGAGATAGCCCTCTAGATCCTTACATTTGTCCTCTAGCCATCCCTGCTTAGCCATTTTGCACTTCCTGTCGATCTCATTTTTGAGACGTTTGTATTCCTTTTTGCCTGCTTCATTTACTGCATTATTATATTTTCTACTTTCGTCAATTAAATTCAATATTTGTTCTGTTACCCAAGGGTTTCTACTAGCCCTCGTCTTTTTACCTATTTGATCCTCTGCTGCCTTCACTATTTCATCCCTCAAAGCTACCCATTCTTCTTCTACTGTATTTCTTGCCCCCATTCCTGTCAATTGTTCCCTTATGCTCTCCCTGAAACTCTGTACAACCTCTGGTTCTTTCAGTTTATCCAGGTCCCATCTCCTTAATTTCCCACCTTTTTGCAGTTTCTTCAGTTTTAGTCTACAGATCATAACCAATAGATTGTGGTCAGAGTCCACATCTGCCCCTGGAAATGTCTTACAATTTAAAACTTGGTTCCTAAACCTCTGTCTTACCATTATATAATCTATCTGATACCTTTCAGTATCTCCAGGGTTCTTCCATGTATACAACCTTCTTTCATGATTCTTAAACCAAGTGTTAGCTATGATTAAGTTACATTCTGCGCAAAATTCTACCAGGCGGCTTCCTCTTTCATTTCTTAGCCCCAATCCATATTCACCTACTATGTTTCCTTCTCTCCCTTTTCCTACTCTCGAATTCCAGTCACTCATGACTATTAAATTTTCGTCTCCCTTCACTACCTGAATAATTTCTTTTATTTCATCATACATTTCATCAATTTCTTCGTCATCTGCAGAGGTAGTTGGCATATAAACTTGCACTACTGTAGTAGGCGTGGGCTTCGTGTCTATCTTGGCCACAATAATGCGTTCACTATGCTGGTTGTAGTAGCTTACCAGCACTCCTATTTTTTTATTCATTATTAAACCTACTCCTGCATTACCCCTGTTTGATTTTGTATTTATAACCCTATATTCACCTGACCAAAAGTCTTGTTCCTCCTGCCACCGAACTTCACTAATTCCCACTATATCTAACTTTGACCTATCCATTTCCCTTTTTAAATTTTCTAATCTACCTGCCCGATTAAGGGATCTGACATTCCACGCTCCGATCCGTAGAACGCCAGCTTTCTTTCTCCTGATAACAACGCCCTCCTGAGTAGTCCCCGCCCGGAGGGACTATTTTACCTCCGGAATATTTTACTCAAGAGGACGCCATCATCATTTAATCATACAGTAAAGCTGCATGCCCTCGGGAAAAATTACGGCTGTAGTTTCCTCTTGCTTTCAGCCGTTCGCAGTATCAGAACAGCAAGGCCATTTTGGTTAATGTTACAAGGCCAGATCAGTCAATCATCCAGACTGTTGCCTCTGCAACTACTGTAAAGGCCGCTGCCCCTCTTCAGGAACCACACGTTTGTCTGGCCTCTCAACAGGTACCCCTCCGTTGTGGTTGCACCTACAGTACGGCTATCTGTATCGTTGAGGCACGCAAGCCTCCCCACCAACGGCAAGGTCCATGGTTCATTGGTGGGGAGGGGGGGGGGGTACTTTATTCTTATTGTATACAAAAGGTATGGCCAGCGGATTCAAATTACTGCTACCCGTTCTGCAAATGCCAGCCCCTTCACACACGGGATCTAGTTTCCCATGCCCTGTGATTCTGCTTCATTTCTGCCTCGCACACCCACCTGATCTCTCTCCTGAAAATCATTGTCATCATGAATTGGCGATCGTATCAATTGTCCTTGGAACTGGAGCATAGCGCCAACCCCTTCCTCTTCTTCCTCGACTATTATGTGACACGCCCATTCTGTTTACATTAGCGTTCTGACCTCTCTCAACTGTATTCTGAGGCCGAAAACTACGATTTGTCTGCTCCTCTTCCTGCATAAGCTTCTCCACCCTTTCCATATAGCTAATAAACTTACCAACGTTGTCCCTAGGAGCAGCAACTATTTTATTTCTCCAGCTTAGAGGCAACTTTCCATATAACCCCATAATTACTTGCTCAGGCTCTAATTTGTTCGTCAAATATGACAAATTAGTTATCCATCTTAAAGCAAATCTTTTTATATTCTCTTTCCTGGGACTGAACTTCTCCCCAGCCCAGAAACTGTTTTGCAATTCTATTTGCTTTTGCTTGCCCCAATGTTCTTTGAAAAACGCTTCTTTAAACTGCTCTAACGTCTCATATTGTTCCGTTGCAGTCGTTCCCCATATCCTAGCCTCACCCAAAAACTTCGATGTTACGAAACCAATCTTCTGTCGGTCACCCCACAAACTAGGCAAAACATTTTCAAAATGGTTCCAGAACTCTTTCGTATGAACATTTCCAGCTGGATCAAAACGAAGAAACTGTATGTTTGTAATATAAGACACTTCAGCAGTTTCCGTCACCATACTACAGTTCACACCGTTAGCACCCAATCAAATATTACGTTCCACTTTGTTTAGTCTACTCTCATGCTCATTTAATTTAAGGGTTATTTGTTCAGTTTTGTTAGTAATTTGTTCTACACCACTCACAACCGCATTCACTCATTCAGACACAACGTTAACACTGCCCAAACAATTTTCATTCACAGAATCAATTTTTTTATTTAAATTTCCATGTGCAGTTTGACACATAGATTCTACTGATGTCAGATTTGGCTTGACCTGACCTACCTCTTTTCTTATCTGATCTATATTCTGTTTGCTTCCAATAGCAACCTTACTAACCAGCTCCGTTAATTCACTTTTTACATTTTCTGAAGACTTTTTACACCTACTTTCTGCATCAGAAATTCTCTAATTTTAATGAGTATCAAATACCTGCAAATCCGTCCTCCACATCTTCTTAAGCGCAACAGCCTATTGTACTATTTTCTCATTAATTTCAGTCTTAAACTGTCTCTTATCATTAGCTAGCTTGATAATACTAGCAGACTGTTGTTCAACTTTCTGATCTAACTTCCCAAAATTTTGTTTTACCTCAGTGAAATTCTGATTGATATTACTGAAATTTTGATTCATATTCGTCATTAAAGCTGTAATCATATCTTGTAAATTTACTGGTTTGTCTTCCTGTTGTACAATTTTTTGTTCAGCTAATTGTACAGGCACAATACCAAATTTGATATCTGTTCTGTCAGCCTCCTCACTCACATTAACACTACTGACATCAAATAGACTATTAACACTAAAATCATTCAACTGACTATCGTCAAAATTTAAACTGTCACCCATACCAGAATCGGTCGGAACATTATGTTCCACTTCCATCTTTACAACTGGAGGTATCTGAGGCACATCGTTACTTAATACCTTCATATTAACGGTATCCCCTACTTGCTTTTGTTCGGGAGTACTTGCCTGACTAGCACTCACGTCAAACTGACTTACATCGCCCTCTCTCACAACCACAGAATTATCATTCCCATCCATACTAGCAAGTCTGTTTACACATGGAAATAATATACTATACAAACTTAGCTTATATTTCTTCGTCCGACGTCGTCGCAGCGTGTTGAAAACAGCAATCTGCCTTTCTCCCCGCGGTGTACCAGATTCAGGGCCCCCACGCGCTGCCACTGCGATGGAAGCTGCTGCGCCTTGCTGTCCGCTTACTGTGCCATCTGTTGCTCAGCGGACCAATTCTCCGCTGCGCCTTCAGTCCCGTAGCATCCAGTTCCTTATAAAATCTCCATTCCACAGGTTCTCTCCTCATTGCATGGGGTTCGTCTTCACAGCAATATCTCACTCGCACCTACAGTCACTGTTGCAAAGTTGCTTATTGACCATTCCTCTCGATCACGAATTCGGTTCCTACAGCTTTATAGTTTCCCGGCCGATGCACCATGTGTGGCGCGGCGCGTTACTTTTTATCGCCCTGCCAGTGTCCAGCAATGTTCATTTGTCTAGCTAAAAGCTTTAGTAGAAAATACTAGACTACTACTGTCTATTGCAGGTGGGAACATACATAGAATAGTCTAGTAAACGGGATGTGGCTAGCTACTGAAATAAAATTTTGAACTTGGCAATGTAAATTTTCAGGTGTATTTTTACGATAAAGATCACAGTTAATAATGCCAAGTCTGTACTACGTGGCAACACAATGTTAAGTTCACAGGCATACCACAATCACACACGTAGCCAGTTTATGGTATTTACACCCGTTACCGAAGTTAATAGAGTTCACCGGATCGTTTAGCTATGAAAGTGCTCGCTCAAATGTTGTACCCTCTGTACTACACGTAATACCTGTTCCAGTCTTAGATCGCACAACACGCCACGCGGTTTTAACTAACACTCAAAAGCAATAATTTTGATACTTCGTCCGAAATTCCACACGACTTCCACTATACTATTCACTTAAATACACTTTGTACTATTTCGCGAACTCGTAATTAGCATTTTTCCGCGATTTTACAATACTTTCGTCGGAGCTGCTTTCAATGAGATGTTACTAGTTCGAACCCTCAGCCCCGACCCCCCTAGATGACACCAAAGACTTTGTTCCCAGCCTACATTGGCGCGAGCCTGAATTTTTCTGATTGTCTGATATCACAAACAGCAAATCAGGTTGCAGTATTATCCCGCGCTAACCCGCGCTTTACTTCAATGACCAATCATAATAAAACATTTCTTTCTATGGCAATTGCTGAATAAATAAATTTAGAAAAGTATCAAATATAAAATTACTCCTTCTGAAATTACCGATTAATTTGTGTTCTACTCACGATTTATTGGTACCATAAACTGACTGCACATTTAATTATAGTAAATCCCCTGTATAGTTTAATTGGTACTTCGTGAATAAACAAAACAATGTTCATTTACTTCTGTTCTTCTTCTCTCATACAACACTCACACTGATGATTACTACACATATAAAACAATTATAATTATGCAAATACATTAAATATTAATCAAACATAACTTTACAACATTGTTTTGACTACGGCTGCTAACAATGTCCGTCAACTGGTGACCTCTGCCGTCTACTAGTACAACTACGTGCAGCTCTGTAACTCAGGTCCATGTCAGCTGGTGACATCTGTCGATGACTCATGCCTATAACGATATCGTCCTAACAAGTGACAGGAGCGATGCGAAGGCGCTACGCCTCAGTAGCAACTGGATAGATTTATGAATAGGTGTAAAGCAAGACTGCGATCTGGATCGCACTCTTTTTAGTCAGTGCCTAGGAAATACGATTGACTTCTATTTACTCGATGGCAAGGGGGTAAAAATTGCAGGGAGAAGACTATTGTGTGTAAGATTTACAGACGACTTCGTTCTTCTAGCAGCACATGAAAAAGTATTAAGAGATATAGTCCTTCTAGCATCGGCATCTAGAGGGTTGGATCCCCTCCTTCGAAAGCGTCAGATTGCAAAGCCTGGGCTACTCTCAGGGTGGAATCTCCGTCTTCGAAGATTGTGTGTGTCTGTCTGTCTGTCTGCCCGCTGCTGTCGCTGTTCGTTCGTCCATCCGTCCGTCCGCCTGCTGGCTGTCCATCGCCGTCGTCGTAACCGCTGCCGCCGCCGCCGCCGTCGCCGCCTGCTGTTCGTCCGTCTGTTCGCCGCCGACGCCGCCTGCTGTTCGTCCGTCTGTTCGCCGCCGACGCCGACGCCGCCTGCTGTTCGTCCGTCTGTTCGCCGCCGACGCCGACGCCGCCTGCTGCACGTCCGTCTGTCCGTCGCCGTTCGTCTGCAATGAGTACTCCCACCTCCACCGTCATCTACACCTCCCCCTCCCCCTCTCCCACAGTCACTTCCTGGAGTGCCGCCTCTGGCCTCCCTCCTTCCACCTCCCCTTCCCTTCCCCCACTTACCCACCCCCCTATCTCCTCCCCTGCTGTATACCCACACCTCTACACCCTTCCTCCAGCCTCCACACCCTCAACAGCTCCCACTACTACCCCCGCCCTCACGTACGCCTCTGTTGCCGCCTCTGCTGCCGCCCCTCAGGTGGTTGGCTTCCCCTCTCTCACCGACCCCGTCGCTTCGTCTTCTGCATCTCCCGCACGCATCACGTCGCGCCGAGCCACCATAGCAACCACTGAACCAGCTGCTTCTCCCGGTGCCTCCACTACGCCACAGGGATCTGCCACCCGCCACCTCCCTCTCCTCCCTGTCCCTCTCCCCTCCTCCCAGCCTCCAGTCTCCAAAAAACCCCAAAAGCGCGTCCTTACCGACTCTGCTCCCGCCACTTCCCACAAAAAAATCAACACCACCTCCCCCTCCCCCTGCCGTCACCATGGACACCACCCCTCCTCCTGCCACCCCTACCTTGGCCCCCACCCTCCACACCTTTGTCCTGTCAACTCCCGATCCTAAGTTCCTCGACGCTCGTACCCTCACCAAGGAAATACGAAAGTACTTACCTGGTGCTCCCATCTCCCAACTCATTCCCCGCAGGGACTCAGTCCTTATCAAGTCCACGTCCCCATCCTTTCACACAGACCTCCTGCGAAAACTCCCACGAGTTATGTTTGGCCCCCACGCCTCTCTGACACCCTTCCTTTCCGCTTCCACTCCTTGTCAGCCCCAGCCTCCTCGTCGCGCCCCCCCCCCCCCCCCCCACCTACACCGCTGTGATCACCAAGCTCAGCCCGGTGATCACAGAGGATGAAGTGTTGGTAGAACTGAACTCCCACCCGGACTTGGAAATCCACTCTGCCCGCCGTATCCACAATGCCTCTGGTCCCACCTACCTCATGCAGGTATTCTCAGAGTCCGCCCCATCCATAGACCATCTCCTCACCCAGGGTGCCCTGATATACCACCGTCGCCACCCTGTTGAATCCTCCAAATCCCCTCCCCAATCCTACCGTTGCCAGCGGTGCCTGATGTACAATGACCACCTGACTCCCAACTGCAAAACCCCCCCCCCCCACCTGTCCCCATTGCAAGGCCTCCCACTTTCTCAAGAACTGCCCCAACCTCGCTGCTCCTCCTTCCTGTAATACCTGCAATGGCCCCCATCCCACATACTCCCACAAGTGTAAAGCTAAACCCCCTCCAGCCACCCCTGAACTTACAGTCCCAGTTCGTCCCGTCGATCCTCCTGTCCATCCTAACAATTCCCTCCATCCACCCCCCACGGCCGAGGACATCATCCGGTTCATTACCGTTGTACTCCAAAACATTCACCCTTTTCAGCGCCCGCACACCTTCCAACAAATATCCCTTGCTGCTCGCTGTTTTCCACCTGAACACCTTCGCCACTTACTCCCACAACCAAGCCCACTTCACCTTCACCCGCCTCGACACCCTAGTTTAAGTCTCTTCCCTTCCCTCTCTTCCCCTCCTCCTTCCCGTCATGGCGCGGCACGAGTCTCGCATCCTCTTCCAGAACATTCGCTCCTTCCGCTGCAACAAATACCTCCTCATGCACACCATCTCCCACCACCAGGTCGACACCTTCCTCTTGAACGAAACCTTTCTCCAGCCTCACCATTCTATCCGCACCTCCCCCTATATCCTCCACCGCACTGATGCTCCTGGTCCTCGTGCGCAGGGTGGAGTCGCGATTGGCCACCTTAAGCATATCCCCGTCCGGCCACAACCTCTCCTCAATGACCCCACCGAACACCTTATCCTTAGCGTCTTCTTCCCCTCCCTCACCATTACCTGTGCCACCATCTATGTCCGCTCCACTGCTCCTCTTCCTTATGACTTCATCTCACACATTGACCACACCTTCTCCACCTATGTGATTGCCGCCGACCTCAACATCCATAGCCGCACTCCTGCTGCCCTTCGGCGGTGGCATCAGTTCCTCTCCACAATCCAGGGTGACCTTGTTCCCATTCCCCAGCACACCCGACCCGAAAGTAACACCACCCCCGATGTTGTTATTGCCTCCGCCAACCTCCTTGGGCGTATCACTGTCGCCGTCCTTGACCCCACAGGTAGCGATCACCTCCCTGTCCTTCTCACCATAACGTCTGCAAACCGCCCCCCTCCGGCTCCGCAACCTCCACTCCTTCCCAAGGTCGTCCATGACTATCGCCGTGCCAACTGGGATGCCTACCGGGACTCCATCTCCACCCTGGTCGAAAGCCACCCTCTTACCTATCGCCATCCTGACGACATCATCCGCGCCTCGTCCTTCCTTCAGACGGTAATTACTGACGCCGTGGAGGCCCATGTTCCTACTAAAACCATCCACCCACATCGTCCCACTCTCCCTCCGCGGGCTGTCCTCCTCCTCCGTGAATCCCGCCGCCTCTATCGCTCCTTCCTCCGCACTCGTGACAGGGATACACTCCAACGCCACCGGCAAATACAGCGACACGTACGGAACCTTATTACAGCAACGAAACGCCGGGACTGGCGCTAGACCTGCACACGACTCAATGCCACCCTCCCTATCCACTCCTCCAAGTACTGGTCCGCCTTCCATCGTCTTACTGGTTCCCTTTCCGGTCCCCACTACCCCCTTCTCCATAACGATCGCCCCCTTCCAGACAACCTCAGTAAGACCAACCACTTCGCTTCCCACCTTTCCGAGGTCTTCTCCATCCCCGATGATCCCCACTTTGATTATTCTCTTTTCCCCACCGTCATGGAACATGCTGATACCTCGGTCGCTCCACTTGCTCCTAGTCTCCAGTACTTTGGGCAGTTGCCCCCCTCCGACGTCAACACTCCCATCACAGCACAAGACATTAAACTTCTCCTCCAGTCCAAACGCAACACGGCCCCTGGTCACGACTGTGTCACGTACCGTCACCTTCGAGAAAGCCCCTATTCCTTCCTAACTGTCCTCGCCCATCTCTATAATGTCATCCTCTCTACTGGCTTCTACCCTGACCTGTGGAAGACCTCCCGCATCCTCCTATTCCTCAAACCCAACAAACCTCCTTCTGCCGCCTCTTCCTATCGTCCCATCTGCCTCACCTCTGTCTTCAGTAAGGTCTTTGAATCCATCCTCTGCCACCGTATCCATCGGCACCTTGCTCAACACCACCTCCTCCCCCTTACCCAGTGTGGCTTCCGACCCTCCTTCTCTGCTGATGACCAACTCCTCAACCTTGTTCACCTTCTGTCCCTCCAGCTCAACTCCCGTCGCTCCGCCATTTTTGTTTCCCTTGACCTCCAAAATGCCTATGACCGTGTATGGCATCCCGGTCTCCTCTTTAAACTCCAAACCTACGCCCTGCCTATAAATTTTGTCCGTCTGGTCGCTTCCTTCCTCTCCCACCGTCCTTCCTATGTCACCCTCCACAACACCAACTCCCGTATCTTTTATCCCACGGCTGGCGTCCCCCAGGGTTCTGTCCTCTCCCCTCTCCTTTATCTCTTGTATACAGCTGATATGCCCAAGCCACCCCCACCAGTCCACCTTCTCCAATATGCTGATGACACCGCCTTCCTGGCTCTCTATCCTACCCTTCAACGGTCTCAACGTACCCTCCAAACCCACCTTAACCAGTTCACCACTTGGTGTAACCAGTGGCTCCTCCGTCTCAACCCCTCCAAAACCCAGGCAATCATCATAGGCCGCACCACTCGCTCCTTTCGCCTCCGTGATTTCTACCTCACCGTTTATGGTCGTCCTATCCAACCCACCCCCACCCTGAAATACCTTGGCCTCACCCTTGACCGACACCTCACCTGGACCTCTCATCTCCTGACCATCCAGCAGAAAGCCCATTCCCGCCTCCGCGTGCTGAAACTCCTGTCCGGCCGGACATGGGGATTGCATCCTTCTACCATCCTCCACACCTACAAATCCCTCATCCGTCCTATCCTCTGTTATGCCAGCGTCGCCTGGATCTCCGCAGCCCACCCACTTTTACAAGGCCCTCCAAATCCTTGAACGCCATGCGCTCTGCCTTGCCTTCCGTATCCGCCTTCCTTCCCCCACACGGCTCCTGTATGAACTGATCCCGTTCCCCCACCTCCTCTTGTTCCTCCAACATCTCCGCATCCTTTACATTGTTCGCAGGGTTGATCCCCCCCACCCTCTGGTTTCCTCCTTCCTCTCCACCCCCCGCCCGTTGCCGCGCCTCTATCGCTGTATCCCTCCCTCTCTCCACCTCCACACTCTCCATCTCCTTCATCAGGGCAATTTCCAATGCCTCCCCCTCCCGGATGACGAACTTCGCCGTGACATATACCCTTCCTTCCAACTATAACCCGGCCTTGTTCCCCCCTCCCCTCCCCAGGGCCCCCTTCTCCTCTTTCCTCCTTCTCCCAGAGCGGATTTCCTCCATCCCCCCCTCCCCTGAGACCCTGCACCCCATACTTGCCTCTCTCGTTCCCACATCCCTCCCTACCTGGCCCTCTTTCGCGCGCCCCCCATTCCCCTCCCCCATCTCTTCCCCTCCCTCCCTTCTTCAGGTCTCCCTCATCTCCTTGAACCTGGCAGATCCTCTGTACTGATCATCATCAGTGTGCCACATCAGTGTTGTGTTTAGTGCTGTTTCTCGTGTGCGTCAAGAGGTGTGATTTTAATTGTGTACTGCCTTGAGGTTCGCCGTCAGTGCTACATTGTGTGCTATGCCATCCGTCAACACCTTTATGCTCCAGTCATACTGTCCCTTGTGTTCTTTTATTCGTCGCAGTGTGTGGCTTTTTGTGTGTGCTACTTTTAAACAGTTTTTTATCTCCATTTTACAGTCACCCCGTTTTTTTCTTTGTCTATTGCCTTCCATGATGTTCTCCCTTTTTATATCTATGTTCGCCTTCTTCTCTCCTTTGCTGTTTTTAAATGTCTTCTATTGTTTTGTTCTATGTCTTTCGGCTGAAGAGCAGTGCATATGCTGCTGCCAGCCCGCCCCGATGGGGAATTGAAATACAATAAAGAAAAAAAAAAAAACAATTCTAGCATCGGCTGAAAAAGAATTGAAAAATATAGTGAATATCACTGAGGCTAAAGAAAAGATTTATGATTGAAAATCAATTCAAAACTAATCAAAAGTAATTGCATTACAAGGAAATAAAATGTTAAAGGGAGAAACATAAGAACATGTACAGTGCTTTAAATACCTCGGAAACAGGACAGAAATAGACTAGAAAAGCAACAATGAAATGAAAACCGGGATACCAATGGCTAAAGAATAATTTTGTGAGAAAAGGAGAATTTTCTGCAACAATATTGACCCAGATTTGGGAAAAAAGACTAATAAAATATCTTGTATGGAGTTTCTTTCGATGTGGTGCTGAAACATGGTCGCTGAGGTAGAAAGACGGAGGAAGTCTGCAGGTTTTTGTGATGTCAACATGGTCGAAGATGGAAAGAATACGTTGGATGGATCAAGTGAAAACCGAAGAGGTAGTGAGAAGAGAGGAATACTGAAGATAATTATGAATGTAATAGAAGGAAGAGAGAAATTAGACTGGATGCGTATTAAGACACCAGGAGCGTATTTAGGGGGGAGGGGGTATATGGAAAGGAAAGGAGACAAGGAAGGAAGAGACTCCAAGTCCTGGATGATGTGATGGATAGCAGCATGTACAGCAACATTAAGAAGGGAGCAATGGATTTTGGGAAATACAGAAACAATGGAGCTGCTAATACAGCAGAAAACAGATGATAAGTTTAATGACACAATAATGAACATGACCACAGTTGAAATTTCCAATGAAGAACAGAAATTCTTAACATGGAACTGATACAAAATGCTAAACTGATTTTAAATGAAGATGAAATTAAATGCTTTCGGCAGAAAGTAAACTGGAATTAGCTAAAATGAATAAATATGAACAAATGAGTGCCACTGATACAGTCAAAGCTTTAGTTAATGAAACAAAAAGAAGAATGTAAACTTAATTAAAATAGTAAAAAATTGGCTGCAAAGCTTCATCACAATAATGTAATTATAATGGAGGCAGAAAAGGGTAAATATTGCACTCACGATTCACAATGAACTACAATAATAAAAAATTGGAGTAAAATAAAAAGAAAAACATTCTTACTAAATTTCAGCAATATGTTAGGAAGAAAATAGATCGTAGCCACTACGTAGCTCCATTCTATTAATGATAGAGTCGTTCGTATTCTTAATGTTCAACTTTATTGTGAAGCAATAAGCCACACATTAACATAGAACATCTCAGACAAAAACAAACACAAAGCAAAGAGTAAATGATTATGTGCACACTAGAGTGTCTGCCGCTGCCCCTGTACTGTGCACACGCAACTACTCGTCTGCGTTCTCCCACACAGCCCCCTCCCTGACGAGTGGAGCTCCAGGAATGTGTGGAAACTTGTACCGGACCCTTCGCCCGGCTCTTGTGCGAATTTCCGGCTGTACTTCCTCCCTCGTCGTATCCTCGCGCGGCTTCATCCGGCTCGCTGTCCTACCATCCGTTACACCCTGCAGGGGCCCCTCGTCTTGCTGCAGGCCCGCCTCCTCTTCTCGTCTTACATCTTCTAGCAGTAAGTGAGACGCCGGCCGCGGTGGTCCAGCGGTTCTAGGCGCTCAGTCCGGAACCGCGCGACTGCTACGGTCGCAGGTTCGAATCCTGCCTCGGGCATGGATGTGTGTGATGTCCTTAGGTTAGTTAGGTTTAAGTAGTTCTAAGTTCTAGGGGACTGATGACCACAGATGTTAAGTCCCATAGTGCTCAGAGCCATTTTAAGTGAGACGGCTTCATCCGGTCTATTGACCCAGTAACACTCTTATCGCGAGCTAGGATAGTCATGACCTGGTCCGTACGGTGTAGTACTTTATAAGGTCCCGTATATGGCGGCTGCAATGGAGTTCTGACTGCGTCGGTTCACAACATTAGATGCGAGCATTTGCTCAATTCTCGATGTACGAACGACGGCCTAACGCCATGCCGTGTTACTGGTTGAGGCCTAAGCTCGGCCAGTTGAGCCCTTACTCTCGTTAACAAGTATGGTAGGTCCGTCTCGCCTGTACTCTTCTGAAAAAACTCTCCGGGTAGGCGTGAGGTTTCCCCGTAAACTAATTCCGCCGTAGATGCTCCGAGGTCAGGTCTGAAAATAGTGCGTAAGCCTAGTAAAACTAGTGGGAATGCTGCTGACCAATTCTCGCCATGGCACATTAACGCGGCCTTAAGTGTTCGGTGCCACCGCTCCATCTTGCCGTTTCTTTTCGAATGATAACTTGTGGTACGGAACCCGCACACGTTTGCCAGCTCCAGGAACAAGGAGGATTCGAACTGACGTCCTTGGTCCGTCGTGACATGTACCGGACATCCGAACCGTGCTATCCACGTCGTCAAAAACGCCAGATTGACTGTCCCTGCTGATATGTCTGAAATGGGGATTGGTTCTACCCATCTCGTAAATCTGTCAATTGCCGTCAATAGATGCCGATAGCCATCGGACATTGGCAACGGTCCAACAATATCCAGATGCACATGTTCGAAACGACCAATTGGCCCGTCAACTTTACCCACTGGCTTCTTCACATGGCGTCCCACTTTACATCGCTGACAATCCAGACACGTCTGCGCCTACTTCCGACAGTCTCTCTTAATTCCTGGCCACACGAAACGCTCCGTCATTAATTTTACACTCGCTCGGGGTCCCGGATGGCTCAAACCATGTAACCCTTCGGATACTTCCCGGAGCAAACTCTCCGGCACACCCAAAGGTCCCTGTGAGGTATCGCACCATAACTGTATTGTCTCACCTTCCGGACACAGTTTTCTAAACTTCAACTCGGTGGGCGTGCTCTGTCGAAAAACTTGCAGTTGTGCATCATGCTTCTGCTCTCTCGCCATTGTAGTATAGTTCACTGAATACTTTATTGCCGCAACTCGTGAGAAGTAATCTGCCTCGTAAATATGTCGTAAATCAGTAGTGAACTGGCTTATGTATTCCAGTTGCCTGAATTGTTTAGGTGACAAAGTATCCGTACGCTTGCAGAATGCCAAAGCCAGCGGTTTGTGATTTGTAAACAATGTAAACGGTCTGGCTTCCACGTAAGGCCGGAAATGCCTTATGGCTTCGTAAGCAGCCAGCAGCTCTCTGTCATACGCACTCCCATTCCACTGTGGGTCTGTGAGTTTCTTGGAGAAGAATCCTAAAGGCTGCCACTGACCAGCAGTCCACTAACGCAACGCTGCCCCAATCGCCACCTGACATGCGTCAACAACAATAGCTAGCTTAGCATCTTTCTCTGGGTGAGCTAGTAAAACCGCTTGCTTTAGGCTTTCCTTGATCCGCTCGAACGCGCGCTGCATGCTTGATGTCCATTGTAGCCTCTGATTTTTCCCGGTATTCGTGCCCGCCAAAGCCTCCGTGAGTGGCGCTTGTAAAGCCGCAGCTCCTGGCAGATGTCTGCGGTAAAAATTTAAAACACCTAGGAACCTCCGCAACTGTTTCAAATTAACGCGCGAGGCATCTATAACCTCGACCTTCTCCAAAGGACGGATGCCAGCTGCTGAGACTGTGTGACAGATAAGTCACCCGATCTTTACGCAAACTGCATTTGGTGTCATTCACCACTACAACATAAGTACGTAGCCCCTCGAAAACTGTCAGAAGTGCTCTTCGTGGACGGCTGCTGTCGCTGAGAACACCAGTATATCGTCTAAATAGGCGAAAGTGAAATCTAGCCCTCGCAGCACCTCATCGATGAAACGTTGCCATGTCTGTGCAGCGTTTTTTAAACCAAATGGCATGCGTAAAAACTCGAAAAGACCGAAAGGTATATCACTGTCAGCCACCGGTATTTGGTGGTATGCTTTTTCACAGTCGACTACACTAAAACATTCATCTCCGGCCAATTTATTTGTAAAGTCGCGAATGTTGGGAACCGGATACCGATCATGTATCGTACGGGCATTCAACAACCACAAGCTCTCCAACTTCCTTTTCTTCCGCACTAAATGTAAAGGTGAGGCCCATGCACTATCAGATAGATCTCCGTATCACTCCCATTTCCAACATCTCTTCCAACTCAGCTTTTGTGTCTGCAAATCTGTCTGGGGCCAACCTTCTCGGTCTGAGGGAGACCGGAGGCCCGGGCATGGTGTTTATGTGGTGAACTGTATGATGGGCCAACCGTGGCTATCGGCTGGGCTGACGGTTCTCTAAGTCGGCATACTTCTGTCACTCCAACCGAACCGTGTACCTTCTCTGTGATTATTCCTACATGACCATGCACCACCTCTTTGCCCCTTATAAGCTGCGATAACCGAATGTCCACCGCAATACCGAATGCATATAGAAAATCTGCTCCTAATATGCACTCTGCCGCATCTGCAATGACAAAAGTCCAATGACAAATAATACTAGGTCCTATATTCACTGCATTGACACAACTGTCATATGTCATTATGGGCTGTTTATTTGCAGCCTTGAGGCAAAACGATGTGCTGTCACTGAGGGAAGTACATTTCCCCTTTGGCCACGTGCTGACATCAGACCCCGTGTCTATCAAATAATAACACGAAGCCGTCAAATCCCGAACATAAAGTCGCCGAGATACCGTTAATAAAGAAATATCTGTACTTACAGTCTCCATGTTATTTATACGGCGAGCGTGACTTCACGGTAGAATGCACTTTGAGGCTCGCTCTCCGAATCGTCGATGATACCAACACAACTGCTTCTTCCCGGCATCTCCGCTGTCCTTATGTGTCGGCAGGACCTCCGAACCGGTAGCTCTCAACGTCTCTATCTGCCTCTGCAGCCCGTCTAGCTGCTCCTTGAGTTTTTGAAGTTGTGTACCAGTAAGAGCGCGCGGCAGCTTATTAATAGCCGCCGCTTCGTATTCTTCCGTCGTCGCCTCCACCTTTGCTATTGTTGTCGTTGTTGTTGTGGTCTTCAGTCCTGAGACTAGTTTGATGCAGCTCTCCATGCTACTCTATTCTGTGCAAGCTTCTTCATCTCCCAGTATCTACTGCAGCCTACATCCTTCTGAATCTGCTTAGTATATTCATCTATGGTCTCCCTCTACGATTTTTACCCTCCACGCTGCCCTCCAGTACCAAATTGGTGATCCCTTGATGCCTCACAACATGTCCTACCAACCGATCCCTTCTTCTAGTCAAGTTGTACCACAAACTCCTCTTCTTCCCTATTATACAATACCTCCCTCCTCATTAGTTATGTGATCTACCCATCTAATCTTCAGCATTCTTCTGTAGCACCACATTTAGAAAGCTTCTATTCTCTTCTTGTCTAAACTATTTATCGTCCATGTTTCACTTCCATACATGGCTACACTCCGTACAAATGCTTTCAGAAACAACTTCCTGACACTTAAATCAATACTCGATGTTAACAAATTTCTCTTCTTCAGAAACGCTTTCCTTGCCGTTGCCAGTCTACATTTTATATCCTCTCTACTTCGACTATCATCAGTTATTTTGCTCCCCAAAAAGCAAAACTCCTATACTACTTTGAGTGTCTCATTTCCTAATCTAATTCCCTCAGCATCACTCGACTTAATTCGACTACATTCCATTATCCTCGTTTTGCTTTTGTTGATGTTCATCTCATACCCTCCTTTCAAGACACTGTCCATTCCGTTCAACTGCTCTTCCAAGTCCTTTGCTGTCTCTGACAGAATTACAATGTCATCGGCAAACCTCAAAGTTTTTATTTCTTCTCCATGGATTTTAATACCTACTCCGAACTTTTCTTTTGTTTCCTTTACTGCTTGCTCAATATACAGATTGAATAGCATCGGGGAGAGGCTACAACCCTGTCTCACTCCCTTCCCAACCACTGCTTCCCTTTGATGTCCCTGGACTCTTATAATTGCCATCTGGTTTCTGTACAAATTGTAAATAGCCTTTCGCTCCCTGTATTTTACCCCTGCCACTTCATAATTTGAAAGAGAGTA
This sequence comes from Schistocerca serialis cubense, assembly GCF_023864345.2. Taxonomy (NCBI): domain Eukaryota; kingdom Metazoa; phylum Arthropoda; class Insecta; order Orthoptera; family Acrididae; genus Schistocerca; species Schistocerca serialis. Next base: position 1,063,043,081 of record NC_064638.1, on the reverse strand, counting down.
TTCCAGTCAACATTGTCAAAAGCTTTATCTAAGTCTACAAATGCTAGAAACGTAGGTTTGCCTTTCCTTAATCTTTCTTCTAAGATAAGTCGTAGGGTCAGTATTGCCTCACGTGTTCCAACATTTCTACGGAATCCAAACTGATCTTCCCCGATGTCAGCTTCTACCAGTTTTTCCATTCGTCTGTAAAGAATTCGCGTTAGTATTTTGCAGCTGTGACTTATTAAATTGATAGTTCGGTAATTTTCACATCTGTCAACACCTGCTTTCTTTGGGATTCGAATTACTATGGTCTTCTTGAAGTCTGAGGGCATTTCGCCTGTCTCATACATCTTGCTCAACAGATGGTAGAGTTTTGTTAGGCCTGGCTCTCCCAAGGCTGTCAGTAGTTCTAATGGAATGTTGTCTACTCCCGGGGCCTTGTATCGACTCAGGTCTTTCAGTGCTCTGTCAAACTCTTCACGCAGTATCATATCTCCCATTTTATCTTCATCTACCTCCTCATCCATTTCTATAATATTGTCCTCAAGTACATCGCCCTTGTATAAACCCTCTATATACTCCTTCCACCTTTCTGCCTTCCCTTCTTTGCTTAGAACTGGGTTTCCATCTGAGCTCTTGATATTCATGCAAGTGGTTCTCTTTTCTCCAAAGGTCTCTTTAATTTTCCTGTGTGCAGTATCTATCTTATCCCTCGTGAGATAAGCCTCTACATCCTTACATTTGTCCTGTAGCCGTCCCCGCTTAGCCATTTTGCACTTCCTGTCGATCTCATTTTTGAGACGTTTGTATTCCTTTTTGCCTGCTTCACTTACTGCATTTTTGTATTTTCTCCTTTCATCAATAAAATTCAGTATCTCTTCTGTTACCAAGGATTTCTACTAGCCCTCGTCTTTTTACCTTCTTGATCCTCTGCTGCCTTCACTATTTCATTCCTCAAAGCTACCCAGTCTTCTTCTACTGTATTTCTTTCCCCCATTCCTGCCAATTGTTCCCTTACGCTCTCCCTGAAACTCTGTACAACCTCTGGTTCTTTCAGTTTATCCAGGTCCCATCTCCTTAAATTCCCACATTTTTGCAATTTCTTCATCTTTAATCTACAGTTCATAAGCAATAGATTGTGGTCAGAGTCCACATCTGCCCCTGGAAATGTCTTACAATTTAAAATCTCGTTCCTAAATCTCTTTCTTGCCATTATATAATCTATCTGAAACCTTTTAGTATCTTTGCTTTGCTATACTGAGAGAATTTGTTGGTCCAACCGTTGCGTGAACCCTGTCGGCGAGTTGGAGTAGTGCTTGTATATCGTATGCGTCATTCGCTGCCACAGCTGCTCTTACTGCAGACGGAAGCTGTGCTCCCCTATCGGAATGAAGTGTGTGTGTTCGAAAATTCATTCTCCGTCACGATTCCACGTAAATGCCTCCAATATTCAGAGGGAATTCTGTCACCTCCACGTTCACCTCGCAACACCTGGCAGATTCTTAGATCTTGCGGTTTAGTAGGCCGGCTTATTAAAAAGCTGTTCCATTTTGTATATTGCTGCGTTTCCGGCGGCCGTCTAATTATCTCTTCAACCAATATCGCTGCCCTGGCATCCAGACTGTTTGCCGCTATCATGAACTTTTCCCGGTCGTCAGTTACCCGATTATGCATGAATGCCATTTCTAACATGGAGAAACAGAGTTCCGGTTTATTGGCCAGGAACGGCGGCGGGCGTACTTTCATGCGTTGTCCTAGCGAATCTTCCTCTCGTATATGTGTTCCGGCAGCCGATTTTGTCCTGGGATTATCAATGTCCCGCTCCGCTGAATCCATTCCGTGGTGTCCATAATTCCCGAACCTGACCGCGCAGCCTACCCTGCCGGTGTACTGATCGTGCTGTAGAGGTTCTCCGTTTGGCATATGTTGTAGTGTACCTTCGTTGTCCTTCTACTCTGCCTCTTGCCGTACGTGTTCTTTTGACTTTGGGGTCACCACTTTGTAGCCACTACGTAGCTCCATTCTATTAATGATAGACTCATTCGTATTCTTAATGTTCAACTTTATTGTGAAGCAATGAGCCAGACATAGAACATTTCAGACAAAAACAAACATAAAGCAAAGAATAAATGATTATGTGCACACTAGAGTCTTTGCCGCTGCCCCTGTACTGTGCACACGCAACTATTCGTCTGCGTGCTCCCACAAATAATAGAGGTTCTCTTTTCATAGATGAAGAAAAATTCAGATTCAAGGTTATGAACTCCCATATGCTGTAACTGAGATCAGAAGTTAAACAGCATAAAGCAAGAAAATTGATATGGCCAATTGCAAACGATATTAAACGCTCAAGCTCTAAACTAAATAAGATATTTAACAACAAACTCAAGAGAGCATATACCTTTCAACAATCTGACAATACTGAAAACAGCACTGAATAGGTTACTGTGATTAAAGACGTTATAATACTGCCACTTTAACTTTGTTGAACATCACAAAGGTGTAAATAAATATTGTGATCAAAGATCCTAATTATGAATTGAAAATAAGCACCCATGAAATATTTATACAAATGTAAATTTTACATTCGGTTTTGGATACTGATTATTTCAAATTTTATGACAAAATATATCAACAACTGACAAGCTTATCTGTGGGAAATAGCCTATATCAAATATTGGCATATATATTTATTTATAAATGATATGAAAAGAAACTTCTTCAATAAATTCCCACTAATAGTGAAGAAATTATATATTACCAATGTCGTGTTGTAACTAGTGCGTTATTCAAATTTAATCAAACTGATCTTAATGATAAGACTGGCAAATCAGGTGTCATGCACCCAAGGATAAATTTCACTGCTGGAGTGGAAGCAAATGACCATCTCAATTACTTAAATTTGGTGTTACGAGAAGTTAGAGGTATACATTAAATAACAGTTTTTGAAAATGCATGACCACTATTGAAATTATTAATGCACAGTTTTGCCATCCAAAACAATATTGCTATTAACTGAAGTGAAATAAACATGGAACTTATAATATTGAAACAAACAGCGATATACAACACACAGAATCAGTCATGTGATATCACTGTCTAAGAAGAGCAAAGGGAAACTTGAGGCACTAGTGTGAAGAATTTTACCCACTTAGATGCAACATTACTATCCTTAGTGATAAAGTTAGTAAAGTTATCTTTCACTTCACAAATTCTTCATATAGCTGATCCAGGTTGATCCTATCTTGTAGATTAAGTGTTTCCACTGCAAGTTCAAAATCACAATATTGTAATTCCCCATTCAAGGAAAAAGGTTCCAACCTTGCATACTTATTACTAGCTGAGAAGTCATAATGGTTTTCAAAACATTTCAACAATGTGTCATAGAAAGAATCAAATTCACGTGAAAATGTGATTCAATGATGCTTAGCTCCCTTTTCTTTAGGTATTTGGATACTGTTTGCATTTGACCTCCTATATTTGACACAAAATGCAAGTAAATTTCAGGAATAATTCCTTTCACTGGGTCTTCAGCTAAATATACTGATTCAAGTTGCTTTGGACAGGCATCGATGCTCCTGAAATAGCTCTTTATAGCTGGCCAGCACTCAATCAATCTGTTAATGGCAGGAGATAAGGACAGTCATCTTGTGGGCACATGCCGTAATATCTCAGACCACTCAAAATCCATAAATTCAAAAAATGATTTCAGTTCCTCACGCCTTTTAGCTGATACTGAGAAATGATTACAGATCTTCAAAACAAGATTCTCTACATCCATTTCCAGCTCTCCCATAGCATGCTTCATCGCATTATGAACCATGTGGTTTCAACAACTGGCTTTCTGCAGGTTGGAATTTATGGAAAGCAGTAATTGATAAACGGATTGTTTCCTGCCAAAATTCACATTAGCATTGTCAGCACTATAAGCAGTTAAATTATTAATATTTAGTGAATGGTTCTCCAGACTATCAACAATTAACTTTGCCACTGCATTTGAAGTTTCATCAGGCTGTTCAATAAATGTCAACAGTCAGTTCTGTACACCTAATAAAAGTTCAAAGTATCTTATACAAATTGGGAACATCTTTCTGTTGCCTCTATTTGAAGCGTCTGTTACTACTGAGAAAAACTTACTATTTTCAGGAGATTTTAGAATATTAACAACGTCAATGACACTTTTAGGTGCTAATACGTTTTTCACCAACATTTCTGCCTTTGTCTTGCCACAGGAAAGTTTTACAGTTTTTCTGAATCTGTGAATATACATTACGTCAATTTATTGCTACAATCCAAACTTGAATGACTTAGGTCGTGTTTGACTGTGTGATACAAACGTCCTAACTCACAAGCTATAACAACGTTGGCTTCAGATTTCTTAGAGTTCACAAAATATTTGGAAGCTTTTGTGGTTTGACTACTTGCTTTCTCCTTTAACTGATGTCCTTTGTACCGAGTGTGTTGCTTGCGATAAAACTGTCCACCATGAGAAACGCTGAATTCCTTCCTGCACAACGTACAAAAGCATGTTTATCAGAAGTTAAACCATGCCTAACCCACGCGAAAGTATCTTCCCATTTCTTTAAGTACACTTGACTGTGCTGCTGTTGCTTGCCACGTGTTTTCTTCGCTGGTGAACTCATTACAATTCTTGAACAAAAGTAAACTAAGAAAAGTATACTTTCCGCTGTATGGATTCAAGAAATTATCACTGCAACGAAGTTTATTAGTTTACAAACATCTGTAGTTGTACACATCAGAATCGGAAATAAGTATATCGACAACATTATCGATTATGCGATCGAGTGATGGCCTAAAATCTATATCTGACCGGTAATAATAACAAATATAACCAAATTAATGTGAATTTATGTTATATGTATATTAAGGGGAAGAATTGTGGTGGGTTCTACGATGGATTGGCGCCAAATATTACAAAAACGGAAGAAAGTGCTGTACGGGGAAATAAAAAACGTAAAGCGAAATTAACAGTAAAAAAACGTAAGAATACGGGAAAAACGTACAACCTGGCAACCCTATGCTTATAGTACCATACTTGTTTTAACTCTTGAGCAGGCGCACCTGTTTATAAAGTGCGCCAATCGCAAAAGAGGTTGTTTTGTTCCATTCCATTGTTGTCTCACAATTGTGAGCCCAAACCTATTCCTTCATTATCCCTTCAGCTAGCAGAGTCATAAGTTGTGTTGTCATGCCTGCAATTGAGCAGCTGTAAATTAGTAAACAGCAACCCAGGAGAGAAAAAATTTATGATCAGAGCAAGAACATGCTTAGATTCCAGCTAATTAAAGGTTTATTTTATTATTGTTTGGTTAAAAACTAATGTTGCTCATCTTATGTAAGTTTATTTTATCGTTGTTTATTTAAACTGAGATTAAATAAGATTAAACTGTGAATTTGCTCCTACTGCTTACTTTGGTGACATAAAGACAAGTATTATTTACCTGTGTAAAACACACACCACATATGTAAAAACTGGTGCGCCCATTCAAATGTTAAAAAGAAACAATCAAGACTCATGAGACAAACAAATTCATCCACACTGATTTCATAAGACCATGAATTCAATAGATTTTACCTTTCAATATTAGTCTGAAAGCAGAAAGTGTGTATGTTTTATGCTCTTATGTTATGACACTGATATACGAATAAGTGTTTTCAAATTACTAATTTTAGAAAAATAATCACACCCCATTAGATGGATAAATTCTTGAACAACATACTGGAATCATTAGAACAAGACATGACCATAAAAGGCCAACGCATAACTACAGAGGTACATTTATAATATGTATGGGAAACGAAATTCTCTTTGAAAGACACATAAAGAGAATTTTTCAGACAAACAAAGCATATCTTTCGAACAGAAATCGCTAGACTACATTGAACTTATACAGGGAACCAAAATATATTTACTATCAATAACTGAAAAACATGAGGAAAGATAGTTTACACTTACAGAGGTCTGGCCTCAAAGATTATGTAAAATGTTCACTGACACCTACCCAAGTACAAAGGATGTAAATATCTCCATAGAACCATATACCTTAAAGTAAATAAAAGCTGCATATTTTACCCAAGTAATATAAATGATTGAAATGCTGACTGTTCACATCACATAAGATGTAAAATTGATAAACTGAAAAATATACTAAATTATTGCAAAAATATTAAAGTTATTTTCATAAATGAATGTTGACACATAGAAAATCTGTAAAATACTTAACAATGTTTACAAATTTCGAGGAAGTTACCGGTTTTTGTAGAAAAATTAATCATCACAGGGTTCTTTATATACCTCTTCATTCTGGTATGAATTACAAAGTGGGATGTGAGACTGACAGTTTAAATGAAGAATGTTGTTATGTAGAATTAATGGACTTGAATGTTATTACAATTGAGATTTACACAGCTCTAGATAAGTTGATTACTATATACTATAAGAACTTTGGTATCTTTTAGAACACCTAAGCTTAAAACAGGTATAATGACTACTGATTCTTATATCAACATCAGAAGTAAAAGCATTGGTTTATGTAAATTGACTGATTTAATAAAAAAATGTATTTCTCTTCATCAACCATAGAAAATGACTACTCAGTATCACATATTGACAATATTTTAACAAATAGAGTTTCAACATACGTATAAATTTCGCTTTGATTTAGAAATCTCTAATCATGTAAAACTGTTTAGTGAACTACTAGAATCTGATATTAAACCTCATTTAAAATAAATTACTTGTAAAAGGACACCAGTCATGAAATTTTGATTATGTTTATGACAAGCTAATTGAGAGAGGACAGTAGATGACAAAAATAAATCGAGATGTCAAATTCTGAAAAATTCTTAAGACAATTTCAGTATGTGTTCAGTGAAACATATCTGTAAGAAACCAACTATTACAACATAAATAGTATATGAAAATGGTCACCAAAGACATAAAAGGCTATTAAGTTAAGAAAATTCAATTTATGGAACATTATAAAAGTTTATTTAAAAGCAGAAAATCCAATGTCAGCTGAGTAATTTTAAGGTATAAAGACAAAAGAAAGATATTATAGTCTTTTGTTAAATCTAAATTATCTATTATAAACTTATTTTTTAGATTACATTTGAGTATCACAGTGGTTCAGTACTTTTTCTTATAAAGATGGTGAAATTAGGTTTTAATAAACCATAAGACCTGAACGAAATAAATGCCTTTGCAGTTGGCTAAAGCTAGAGAAGTACAAAACATATTGACAATAGACATATAAAGTGGTGTATTATGATGAAAACAGAATTTTTGCAGAATGGAATCTAATACCCATTAAGTCACCAAATGTGAAATAATATGGCATTTACTATCTACGCTAATTAATCTACATTTTGTACAATAAAGTACTACAATATGCAGAAATGAAACTGTAGGTCAGTGGGAAATAAAAGAAACAATAACAGAGTAATCTGCACAATGTAAGAGAAGATACAAAATTACACACAATGTCATACAAAAACAAACTCATCCATAAAACTGCCAATATTTTCAAAAGCTAAATCACAAACACTACATATACAACAGACAGTTCTGTCCAAAAATCCATTTCAAAACTGACAAGAGTTATAGACTTATATCAGAAAGCGATACATATGAATTACAATGTGACATTTGTGATGACAAGTGGTAAAGGAAAACAGGTAAAACATTCAAGGTAAGGTACAAAGAATACATAAGAGCCTGTAAGTATGGGACAAACCACTCCACGTATATGAGGCATGTCAGAGAACATAAGCAGAAGCCAACCTATAGAGGATGTCTGAAAATAATCAGAATAAACAATAAAAGACACCTTCTAACCTTGCAAGAACATTATTATATACAGAGTGCCCCAGCTATCTTGTCCACCCAAAATATCTCTGGAACGATAACAGCTATTGGAAAACGACTTTCACCGGTATCAATGTAGGGCTGGGGCCCACGAATGTACATATTTGGAAACATTCTAAAATGAAAGCATATGTGTTTTTTAACACAAACTTATGTTTTTTTAAATGGACCTCCTATATTTTTTCTTCAGCAATCCATAGCATGACAAAGCACATATACAATGGCGTTGATTGCGTCGCAATATTCCCATTATATCCCGAGATATTAAGACGCGAAGTTGACGCTTGAAACACCCGACGTGCGCTGCTAGCGCACATCCTGAGGCTCAGGCGTGAACCCCATGCTGCCCGTAATCGCGATGTGATTGACATGCGTATTATTCGTTTTGGACCTCTAGATAAGTATGGAATTGTGCTTACACATGTCAATCACATAGCGATTACGGGCAGCGTGGGGTTCACGCCTGAGCCTCAGGACGTGCGCTAGCAGCGCATGTCGGGTGTTTCAAGCGTCAACTTCGCGTCTTAATATCTCGGGATGTAATGGGAATATTGCGATGCAATCAACGCCATTGTGTATGTGCTTTGTCATGCTATGGATTGCTGAAGAAAAAATATAGGAGGTCCTTTTAAAAAAAAGATAAGTTTGTGTTAAAAAACAGATATGCTTTCATTTTAGAATGTTTCCAAATATGTACATTTATGGGCCCCAGCCCTACATTGATACCGGTGAAAGTCGTTTTCCAATAGCTGTTATTGTTCCAGAGATATTTTGGGTGGACAAGATAGCTGGGACACCCTGCATAAAAAATAAAATCGGAAAAGAAAATTCTTTTGAAGGAATAAGTGTTTATCACAAATATGAAGTGGTAGATGTTCAGAAATTTTCAATATGTAGATTTTTTTCTTGTAGAAGTAATTCAATTTCTTTGTTGCATAAGATTACAGCATTGGGATTTCAGCACCATAGATAACAGTGTCGTTTACGTGTAGTCTTTAAGAGTTTTCAGAGGGATTGTAATTTTATCTGTGAATAGTGTGTGAATATATGTAAAATACTGGATGTCTGTGATCAATTACAACAGAGAATAGGGTTGTTTATTAAAATTCTTCTAAGATTCTTTTTTGGCTGCTGCTTTTGTTGGAGTGATATTTATAAATATAAGAGATTCAACACGAAAAAGTTATTTGAAATGTTTTGTGAACAGAGCGTTAGCATGCACAGTAACTGCCATGAAAGCGAAGTTCTGTGGGATGAGAGTGTTCTGCTACTGGAAGTTGAGCACCCGAGTCATAGCTTTGAAGATGCCCCTATGCCAAGCTTATTTGAGGCGCTGGTCATGCAGGTCATGAGTCACCACCCAGGAGTGAACAGCACGAACGCAGGCCAAGATTTCCCCCCATGAACAGATTAGGTAATGCCAGAGACCGTTGAGCCCACAAGTTCAAAAATAATTCTCAACCAAACACACAGTCTTTGGGCAGGTTCGAGTTTATGGCATTCCAAAACTTTATATTGCAGAAGTTAACTGGATTGGGTACAGAAGTTTAAACGAAGAATCCTAAGTTACGGACAGAAACGCAAGCACAGAACATTAAGTTAACCGAGTTGGGAATGAAGTTCGAGTAGCAACACGGCGAAGTAACTAAGTTAAGAGAAGAGATCGAAGCAGAAGATACAAAACCTGATACCTCCGTTGAAGGCAATAAGCGAGAGATGGAATAATCACTCAGCAGTGTTTCAACTAAATCATGAGGATAGAGATCATGTATTACGCGGTACTCAGGACCAAGCACCGACTACACATGTCTCTAGGCATGGTAAAAATCTCCCATGATTTTGGTGACAGGATCGTAACTACACCCTGCCCCTGTCAACCATGGGTCTGGTCATGGGTTGAGGACATGCAGCAGGAGTTCACAGCACTAAAGGAAGCATTGATCAGTGCACTTGAACCTTTAGAAAGTGTTCTGCCTAGCTCCTGAGAGCTCGTGGACTGGCATAGGCATACATTTGATCCAGGAAGTAGAACCTAATGGCGAGGTGACGAGTTTTGCAAGTTGCATTTTAATGAAGTGGAACTATAGAGAGCAGTGAAATGAAAACTGATCACTCAGACGTAATCACCACATGAGTTAAGACATTTATTTCAGTGGTAGATGATACATCAATTCCTCTTTTGTAGACCGTGGTTCGCCGCTGCTGGACCCACAACCACACTCACCTTTGCACTTCCTCGTCTGACCGGATCAAACGTCCAGACATGACTTCTTTGAGGTCGCTGAATGTGTGAACATCACGCGGTGAGGGATCTGGGCTGTATGCAGTATGTTGCAGTGTTTCCTGACCAGATGACTGAATGTATCCTTCGTCCGATTGGCTGTATGGGAGCGAGTATTATTGTGCAAAAGGATGATTCTATCTGCCAGTATTCCTGGGCGTTTTGACTTTATGACGTGTCGCAGTTTCTGCAAAGTGTCTTAACAGTGCTGGGCATTGATCATGGTTTCACACTTGAAGAACTCGATGAGGAGAGAGCCCCTGCAATCGAAGAATAAGGTCGTCATGACCTTACCGAAACTTGTGTGAATGATTTTGGATTTCTTTGGCAGGGGAGTTGTGGGGTCTTGCACAAACGCGCCCGTTCACACGGTGTCAATCAAACGAAAACTACACTTTAGCGATTTAGTTGAAAAACTCTGCAACATCCTCTGAACAGCCTCGATTTTTCACCGTGTGGATGTTCATCTTCGGCGATCTGAAGAAAAGGATGTGTGGACGTCGGTTTCAGTCGGACGAGGAAGTGCAAGAGTGGGTGCGCTCGTGGATCCATCAGCGACTGACCGCGTTCTGTCAAACAGGAATAAATCGTCTTGTGTCCCAGTGGAATAAATGTCCTAACGTGTCAAGTGATTACTTTTGAATGGAATCATTCCATGTTGACCTTACAGTGAGTGTTCTGTTTTCACTTGTCTTCCCATCATATTCAATTGCGGAGCTCGAACGCCTCTAGTTCTGTGGAGGTTTACAAGGTTCTGGTATTTCCTGGTGCAAAAGGTGGCCAGGGTTATGGGATCGCCACCTGTTTCCCACTAATACTGCAGGAAAGAAACGCTGCGCCCTACCTGCGGTCAGATCAACAGCCCAGTCATGGGCTTATGCAAGGGAATTTACTTTCCATAAGCTATGTAACTAACATGGTCCAGTCACTTTACTGTCAGCATCGCCTACGTTCCACATCAACATGCAATAATCGTACACAGACAGCAGATGGCAGCACTAGCAGTGGAGGGTACATAAAGCATGTTGGGGCAGTCGTTATCATAATGTGAAAATGGAGCGATTTATCTAACGTCCAAAAGGACGTGATCATCGTCTTTCAGGCCAAGGGTGGAAGTATTTCCGAAATGGCTAGTTTGTAAACTGTTCACATACCATTTTGGTTAAAGTACATTGTACATGGCAAAACGATGCTATTCAGAACTGGCGCTGAGGCAATTGCAGTTCATCATGGGCTGTAGCTGACAGGGGTAAACGAATGCTGTGGAGATGTTTACAGGCAGACGGATGTGCAACTTGTGAGCAACTAATCACCAAGGCGAAGCAAGTGTCTCCTCAACGACCGTTCAGCAAACATCGCTGCGTATGGGCCTCCACAGCAGATCCATGGTTCATGTACCCATGCTGACCGCTGTTCATCGGCGACGAAGGCTGCAATTTGCAAGCAATACCGCAACTGCAAGAACACTGACGACAGGTGACCGTTTTTGATGGTTCATGTTTTATGCTCCGTCAAACGGATGGCTGTTGCCTTCTACGGCGTGAAACATCCGAAAGCAAACACTGCAAGAATTGTCGGAGCATTATGAAATGGGCAACGTTTTTGTGGAATTTTCTAGGTGGTCCAGTCATTCTGGAATGCACAATGGATCAATAAAAGTATGCGTGTCCACCGATACCTGCAGTTTGTTTGTCCTTGGCACGATGGCATCTTCCAGCAGGACAATGCAATGTGGTACACAGCTCACAGTGTACGTGCGTGGTTGAAAGAGCACCAGAATGGGTTTATGGATTTATCGTACTCCCCCAGCCAACAAACTCATTTAAAACCAATTGAGAATCTTATCAGGCTGTTCGAGCCATACATCCACAGCTGACAATCCTAGCGCAGCTCGCCATAGCTCTGGAATCTTCATGGCTTCACATTCCACCTTCCAGAACCCTCACTGACTCTCTTGTTGACGTCTCGCAGTTGTTTGTAACATGGTAGCAGGAAAGGGAGTAAGGAAGTTCTGAGGTAAGAGTTGCGAGAAGTATTGCTCTGTATTGTACGCGGTGGAACAGCAGCTTAAAGATTTGTCTCTCCTGCCATGTTTAAATACTACCATGAGCCTGCAGTAGGGGGCCACTTGCGACTTTCTAAAACCATCCATAAAATTGATGTGGGTCTTATCTGCACATACTTACACAAGGACGTGTGGAGAGTTTTGGGCCAATCTAAAGCTTGCAATATGGCCAAATCCAATCCCAACAAACGTGAGGGACTCCTCCAGTCTACCTAGGCCGAGGATTCTACAGACTGGCTATTTATTAGGTTAGATCTCTGCTTGTGCACGGGGGACATAAGTATACCTTTGTAGCTATGGACACTTTTCACATTTCACTCGGTAAATGCCCAGCAACGGTGTAATGGTGGGACTACGAGATTTTTTTCTTTGCTTGGACCTACCGAAATACTAGTTAGCGATAATGCTCCGTCGTTTCTATCTAGGGAGTTCTGTAAATTTTATTTTTAATATGTTGTAACTCATACCACAACCACACCGTGTTATCTTCAGCTGTCTTTCACTGTGAGGATAACAGTAACCTAAAAGGCACGTTGATTATCTTTCATTGTTATGCCCAAACTAAAAGGGACTGCTCCTTGCCCTGGTTGAACTTAAGAATTTAACACTGCTAATCACGAAGCTCATAGGACAACTCCAGTTGTCTTAACGTTTTCACGTACCTTAAATTCACCACTGTCTAATCTCTGGTCAAAAACTGACTTACTACCAGAAAAATTACTCGCGAGGCTATTCGGGACAACTTCAGGAGGGTTACAGATTGTGTCAACCGGAGAGAAGTGGCACGGTACAGCTGAGGTCAGCATTCTAGAAATTTTAAGGTTGTGGACTCTGTGTTCCTTTAGAATTCTGAGGTCATCCCCAGACTGATAAAAAGGTGTCTGGGATATTAATGCTCCACTTTGTAAGGTCTTTTCAAGTGCTCAGGGTGCTGACCCCTACCAGTCTCCTTGTCGAGAACTCTTACTTCAAATGTGAAAGTCAATTATCTCTTTAAACAGAGAAAATTATCGTTGTCAACCAATAAAAGAAAACATAAGGCCCCCTCTATCATTTTTCCAATCTTTGAGCTAATCTGTTTATTTCTTATATTAACAATTTCATCACTAATGTAAACCCATTGAAGCACTGCATTTGCTCTAGACAGCATCATTTTGCCATGCGCAGTATACCTCAACCACGATGGCATGCGAGCAGTTTTCAAACTTAGCTATTTCGGAAATGCTTTCACCCTTGGCCCAAAAGCCAATGATCATGCCCTTCTGGACGTCAGATAAAACACACCATTTCCTCGTTATGACAATGACTGCACTGTTTTCTGTGAGCCCCGACGTACATTACATACAATCCACTGCTGGTGCTTCCACGTACTATCACTGTATCGTCAAAATTGACATCAAAAATAGGTGGTTGTCACATTAATGAGACTGGACTGTGTTAGTTACATAGTTTACCAAAGGTAAATTCCTCTGTGCAAGCTCATGACTGGGCTGTTGGTCTGGCTCCTGGTCCCTGGCCACCATTTACATCCAGGAAAGATTCCCAGCACTCTTTTGATCGCAGACTGATTTCCATGGGCGACGAAATATCGCAGCCCCCATCTGGGATGAGCCAAGACCTCCAGGGCTGGAGTCTAGTGTTATAAGCAATGAACTACCATGACCATGACACATTCGTGGCAGAGTATTTGCCACATGTCTGTGTTAGTGGTACAGGAAAGTATTTACATTTAAATTACACTACTGGCCATTAAAATTGCTACACCACGAAGATGACGTGCTACAGACACGCAATTTAACCGACAGGAAGAAGATGCCGTGATATGCAAATGATTAGCTTTTCAGAGTATTCACACAAGGTTGGCGCCGGTGGCGACACCTACAACGTGCTGACATGAGGAAAGTTTCCTACCGATTTGTCATACACAAACAGCAGTTGACCGGCGTTGCCTGGTGAAACGTTGTTGTGATGCCCCGTGCAAGGAAGAGAAATGCGTACCATCACGTTTCCGACTTTGATAAAGGTCGGATTGTAGCCTATCGCGATTGCGGCTTATCGTATCGCGACATTGCTGCTCGCGTTGGTCGAGATCCAATGACTGTTAACAGAATATGGAATCGGTGGGTTCAAGAGGGAAATACGGAACGCCGTGCTGGATCCTAACAGCCTCGTGCAGTCGAGATGACAGGCATCTTATCCGCATGGTTCTAACGGATCGTGCAGCCACGTCTCGATCCCTGAGTCAACAGATGGGGACATTTGCAAGACAACAACCATCTGCACGAACAGTTCGACGACGTTTGCAGCAGTATGGACTATCAGCTCGGAGACCATGGCTGCGGTTACCCTTGACGCTGCATCACAGACAGGATCGCCTGCGATGGGGTACTCAACGACGAACCTGGGTGCACGAATGGCAAAACGTCATTTTTGTCGGATGAATCCAGATTCTGTTTACAGCATCATGATGGTCGCATCCGTGTTTGGCAACATCGCGGTGAACGCACATTGGAAGCGTGTATTCGTCATCACCATACTGGGGTACCCGGCATGATGGTATGGGGTGCCATTGGTTACACGTCTCCGTCACCTCTTGTTCGCATTGACGACACTTTGAACAGTGGACGTAACATTTCAGATGTGTTACGACACGTGGCTCTTCCCTTCATTAGATCCCTGCGAAACCCTACATTTCAGCAAGATAATGCACGACCACATGTTGCAGGTCCTGTACGGGCCTTTCTGGATACAGAAAATGTTCGACTGCTGCCCTGGCCAGCACATTCTCCAGATCTCTTAACAATTGTAATCGTCTGGTCAATGGCGGCCGAGCAACTGGCTCGTCACCATACGCCAGTCACTACTCTTGATGAACTGTGGTATTGTGTTGAAGCTGGATGGGCAGCTGTACCTGTACACGCTATCCAAGCTCTGTTTGACTCAATACCCAGGCGTACCAAGGCCGTTATTACGGCCAGAGGTGGTTGTTCTGGGTACTGATTTCTCAGGATCTAAGCACCCAAATTGCGTGAAAATGTAATCACATGTCAGTTCTAGTATAATATATTTGTCCAATGAATATCCGGTTAATCATCTGCATTTCTTCTTGGTCTAGCAATTTTAATGGCCAATAGTGTATAATTTTATGTAACTGACTTGGTAAATATTTAATATGCTTGCTCCAGACTAAATTCTTACATAACCCATAGGAACTCAGCAAAGCCAATTTATGCTAACTCTGCTTTTTTATGACTTACTTTTAATATATTGTTCTGATTTGTATAATATGGATTTTGAGATGTTCATTCATTCCATTCCGATGAAGCCACATTAACGAGTGTATTAATAATTCTTAATTTTCAGTAATTAATGCAAATGTACCACCTGATAACAAAACCACCGAGTACATCTGAGTCTGGCCGTAATTAAAAATAGTCATTGTTGTCCCATACACCACACTGCGGGGAGGGACTTTCTGTCTTAAAGTCCACGTTTCACTGTCATATGCGGGCAACACAACTGTCGCTACCGTTATCTTGTATAGCTTCAGATTCGTTTCGGTGCATGCTGTTTTCAGTGTTCTTTGAATAGTTCTGCACATTGCCTGGTTTCTTCCTAATTTATTAATTGCATCTCAACAGTAATCATAAGACTTATAGCAGCCTAAATAATTAAAATGTTGAACGTGTTCTACAGTTTTGTCATCTAAAATAATCTTTACTATTATTGAGTGTTTGCCATGGAATGCCATAGTTAGTGAAATCGAAGCAGAAATTTCAAAATTATATTCTTTACAAATAGATATCACTTTGAATATTATGTTCAGTGATTTGTATAATCACTAAGTCTTCAGCAGATGCAAGTACATTTAAAGTGGTCTTTCCTAAAATAATTCTAGGAGGTGCCTGATCCTTTCATCTGTGCAGAATATCGTTGATATAAATGTTAAAAAGCGTGGATGATAATAAACACCTTTGTCTTACTCCCTGATTAATAACTACACACATACTCATAAATTAAGGATAATGCTGATACATGGTGAAGCAACGCTCTGGTAGGCGGTTTGCGGGTTTAAATCACCTCAGGATATGACCATGCGGTGCATTTTACCTACGGTCGTCGCACGGTGGCGCTGGCAGCAGTCCACATACGCAGAGGTGTATTGGTCCATGTCTGAGAACGGCGCAGCGTGTAAGTGTGCAGACGTTTTCAGACGTGCTAATGGTGACGGTGTGTTGAAAATGGCTCAAAGAACACGTATTGATGACGTTATGAGGGGTAGAATACTAGGGCGACTGGAGGCTGGTCAAACACAGCAGGTCGTAGCACAGGCCCTCCGTGTGTCACAAAGCGTGATCTCAAGATTATGGCAACGATAGCAGCAGACAGGAGACGTGTCCAGGCGCTACAGTACGGGACGCCCACAGTGTACAACACCACAAGAAGACCGATATCTCACCATCAGCGCCCCCTGACGGCCAGAGAGTACTGCAGGTAGCCTTGCTCGGGATCTTACTGCAGCCACTGAAACGTCATTGGAACAGTGGTCCCAGGTTATGTTCACGGACGAGTCCAGGTATAGTCCGAACAGTGATTCTAGTCGGGTTTTCATCTGGCGTGAACCAGGAACCAGATACCAACCCCTTAATGCCCTTGAAATGGACCTGTATGGAGGTCGTGGTTTGATGGTGTGGGGTGGGATTATGATTGGTGCCCGCACACCCCTGCATGTCTTTGACAGAGGAACTGCAACAGGTGAGGTGTATCGGGACATCATTTTGCCCCAGCCTTTTCAGGGATGCAGCGGGTCTCACCTTCCTCCTGATGGATGATAACGCTTGGCCCTTCCGAGCTGCCATCCTGGAAGAGTACCTTGAAACAGAAAATATCAGGCAAGTGGAGTGGCCTGTCTGTGCTCCAGACCTAAACCCCATCGAGCACGTCTGGAATGCTCTCGGTCGACGTATCGCTGCGCGTCTTCAAACTCCTACGACACTTCAGGAGCTCTGACAGGCACTGGCACAAGAATGGGAGGCTATACACCGTATGCTAAACCCGTTGTGCGGCCCGTGTACGTGTGCATGGTGATCATACCCCATATTGATGTCGGGGTATACGCGCGGGAAACAGTAGCGCTTTGTAGCACATGTGGTTCGGGACGGTTTTCTCAACTTATCACCAATACTGTGGACTTACAGATCTGTGTCGTGTGTGTTCCCTATGTGCCTATGCTATCAGAGCCAGTTTTGTGTAGTGCCATGTTGTGTGGCACCACATTCTGCAATTATCCTTAATTTATGAGCATGAGTGTTTATTTCCGTCACTGTAATTGGGTTGGTTGGTTGATTTGGTGGAGGGGACCAAACAGTGAGCTCATCGGCCCCATCGGATTAGGGAAGAATGGGGGAGGAAATCGGCTGTGCCCTTTCAATGGAACCATCCCAGCATTTGCTTGAAGCGATTTAGGGAAATCATGGAAAACCTGAATCAGAATGGCCGGACGCGGATTTGAACCGTCGACGTCCCGAATGCGAGTCCAGTGTGTTAGCCACTAGGCCACTTCGTTCGGTACTGTAATTGGGTAAACGGAGTCTGAAACTGGTACTATTATACACCGACAGAAAAAAAATAGTACCCCCTTTTAGAGGTTTCCAATTCACTCAAGATCTATTGTTACAAAAGTTCGTATAGCGTACATGAAATGATTTCATTTACAGGTGAATATCACAAGCACTTCTGATGTACCTGGTATCGTCTCAAGCCGAAATACCCATCTTATTGTGTGGTGTAGTCTCCACAGGCTACAGAGCAGGCGCTGACTCCGGCATCCAGTCGATCGTACAGATGGCGAATACTGTCCTCAGATACGCTATAGCACGCCTGCTCGACCTATTCCCGTAGTTCTTTAAGAGTTATTGGTTGACGAGTAGCACGACACGAGCTCCATTGGACAGGTGCTCTATTGGAGACAAGTGAGGAGACCTTGCTGGACAGAGACGCTGCTGCATGTCTTGCAGAGCATGTTGAGTTTCACGGATATTGTGTAGGCGAGCATTATCCTGTTGGAACAATACAAATGTTGTAACGTGGCTGTAATTTCGCACCTTACAAGCACTCATCCACATACTTTTGCCGTGAACTACAACCACAATTAGATATCATTTGATAGGTTGTACATCGTATATATGAATATTTAAAGGAGACTGACATTGTCACGTATGCCTTGTAAATAATTGTTAACCCTTAACTGCATAAAGGTGACGGAGTGTCTTTACTATAAAAACGGCGTAATGAATGATTGCCTACACTAGTAGAGGCTGGAATGCCAGTGGAGATGAAACGGCAGGCAGAACACAAGCTCTGGGTAGAAGGCCCGCACAGGTGTTGGTCCTGCTTAAACACAGGAAGTAGCTAGACGGACGTCGTGGCACCTGAGCTCTGGAGCACAATGGGGTGACGGCCGGCTGCTGTTGTTGGAGGCCCGGAAGGATAACCGGATAATACTTCCGAACTTCGCAAACTTTGGACGCAGGTGAGAGGAACGAAGAAGAGGAACCTCGGAAACCACGCAGGCTCGGTTATTTCCAAGGATTTTTGCTCAGAAGCGTACCATTGTATGAGTATAGGTATTGCCTCGCAAACTTTCCGCGCTGGACGACAAAAGACTAAAATACGGTTGGTCGGCGTTCGCAAGAATCTGTAGAGAGGGAGAATATTCCGTGGTTTCGGGAATATGATTCGTTTTCGGAATTACGATGGTGGGGAGCCGAGCCTTGCAGGGAGGCCAGCGGTGGAGAGACGAGGTCTTCCATTGTGAGCGCCCGTGTGGGACGGTCGCTTGATATCAGCTTTGCTGCTATAGACAGACTTGCTGTCTTTGCTTTCAGGAGAGTATATACACTCCTGGAAATGGAAAAAAGAACACATTGACACCGGTGTGTCAGACCCACCATACTTGCTCCGGACACTGCGAGAGGGCTGTACAAGCAATGATCACACGCACGGCACAGCGGACACACCAGCAACCGCGGTGTTGGCCGTCGAATGGCGCTAGCTGCGCAGCATTTGTGCACCGCCGCCGTCAGTGTCAGCCAGTTTGCCGTGGCATACGGAGCTCCATCGCAGTCTTTAACACTGGTAGCATGCCGCGACAGCGTGGACGTGAACCGTATGTGCAGTTGACGGACTTTGAGCGAGGGCGTATAGTGGGCATGCGGCAGGCCGGGTGGACGTACCGCCGAATTGCTCAACACGTGGGGCGTGAGGTCTCCACAGTACATCGATGTTGTCGCCAGTGGTCGGCGGAAGGTGCACGTGCCCGTCGACCTGGGACCGGACCGCAGCGACGCACGGATGCACGCCAAGACCGTAGGATCCTACGCAGTGCCGTAGGGGACCGCACCGCCACTTCCCAGCAAATTAGGGACACTGTTGCTCCTGGGGTATCGGCGAGGACCATTCGCAACCGTCTCCATGAAGCTGGGCTACGGTCCCGCACACCGTTAGGCCGTCTTCCGCTCACGCCCCAACATCGTGCAGCCCGCCTCCAGTGGTGTCGCGACAGGCGTGAATGGAGGGACGAATGGAGACGTGTCGTCTTCAGCGATGAGAGTCGCTTCTGCCTTGGTGCCAATGATGGTCGTATGCGTGTTTGGCGCCGTGCAGGTGAGCGCCACAATCAGGACTGCATACGACCGAGGCACACAGGGCCAACACCCGGCATCATGGTGAGGGGAGCGATCTCCTGCACTGGCCGTACACCACTGGTGATCGTCGAGGGGACACTGAATAGTGCACGGTACATCCAAACCGTCATCTAACCCATCGTTCTACCATTCCTAGACCGGCAAGGGAACTTGCTGTTCCAACAGGACAATGCACGTCCGCATGTATCCCGTGCCACCCAACGTGCTGTAGAAGGTGTAAGTCAACTACCCTGGCCAGCATGATCTCCGGATCTGTCCCCCATTGAGCATGTTTGGGACTGGATGAAGCGTCGTCTCACGCGGTCTGCACGTCCAGCACGAACGCTGGTCCAACTGAGGCGCCAGGTGGAAATGGCATGGCAAGCCGTTCCACAGGACTACATCCAGCATCTCTACGATCGTCTCCATGGGAGAATAGCAGCCTGCATTGCTGCGAAAGGTGGATATACACTGTACTAGTGCCGACATTGTGCATGCTCTATTGCCTGTGTCTATGTGCCTGTGGTTCTGTCAATGTGATCATGTGATGTATCTGACCCCAGGAATGTGTCAACAAAGTTTCCCCTTCCTGGGACAATGAATTCACGGTGTTCTTATTTCAATTTCCAGGAGTGTAGTTATAACAGTTAGGCAATGTACGGTTTGGGAACCTATACGATTCTGGACTTCACCTCCGGGTTGGAAGTCCTCGTTGAGTACGCAGCGTTCAGTAATTGGGAGCACTTCCTCTGCCTATATGTACTTACGTTGAGACGTTATCTGAACTCCGTCCATGTGGTTGAGAGTTCACGTTTCTCGCCTGTGGAACACAGAGAGGAGAAGGCAGTATTAGAAAAAAAAAGTTCAAATGTGTGTGAAATCTTATGGGACTTAACTGCTAAGGTCATCAGTCTCTAAGCTTACACACTATTTAACCTAAATTATCCTACGGACAAACACACACACCCATGCCCGATGGAGGACTCGAGCCTCCGCCGGGACCAGCCGCACAGTCCATGACTGCAGCGCCCAGACGGCTCGGCTAATCCCGCGCGGCCGCAGTATTAGAGTATATTACTCGGAGGACCGCCTTATGTCTTCCTAGTGTTTGAAAGAGAGTATTTGTGGCTGGAGTTCTTCCATCGTCGCAGACGAATACGGGAACCATGACTTCGACGCGCCGGACACAATACTTACGGTGATATCGCAAATTGCTTCGGCTTATTAGGGCTATAAAAGCTAAACAGTTGTGACCACGCTAGTTTATTTCCACTGAGGTTTCTAACAATACCACCATTTGCGAAGTAGGTTAGAAATCAGATTAATAATGTTGCTCACGCAGCATATGTTCGCTTTATCGGTCAACAACAAACTTATTGACTGTGGATAGTATCGTCAGAATAGAAATAATGAAGTCGCTGTAAAAAAGTCATTAATTTTGGCACGTATCTTGAATGGATTCCCACGTAGATTTCGTTGATTCTAGGGTGATTCCACTTTGACTGCTAGAAGGTCCAGATCTGTATTTTAGCAATATTTGAAGACCTGACAAATGCGTTTTTCAGGAAATTCTTAATGATCAAACAGTCACAGATCAGAAGAATGGTATGGTAGAAATAATTTTTGACTTGGTGTTCACGCTCCACATTTTTATTAAACTTCTTGTAAATTCACATATACTTCTTCTTAATCGTCACATCATCAAGAAATCAGTTTTGTATCAATCTTCATATATTTAATTTCCGCTTTAACCAAACACAAGACTTGACTGTTCTTTTACAAAGCGAAATAACAACTTAACTTCTGCAAAGTGAAACAACGACTGCTCTGTGCGCATTCGCGCCAAAACGGTTACAAGTAAGTCAAAGATTATGACAGTCTCACAGAAATGAATACACACAAGAACCATATCACTGTAATATATCGATACATCGGAGTACCTATACATTAATAAAACCAAATGTGAATATTGTCACAAAAATATGTCTGTTACTTCGCAGAAAAGTAGTACGATATTACTGGTATCGAGAACTGGGGTTGGAGTGCCGTAATGTTCACGTAAATAAAGAACCAGTACAGGTTCCACACCACCGTAGATCATCTTTGAAGGTAGTGTCTTCTAGTGTTTGGTACGAAGATGATGTCAGTCATTTCGCATTATTGATATTAGACCGCGTAGTCATAATAAGGGGCAGAGTTGGGCAATTGATCAGTAATTTTACTTAGGAAATGTAAACTTTGTAATATAAAGGCTTTTTTAATCCGCAATAAATATATAAGCAGGACCAACGTTTATGATTTAGTGGGATTAGTCGCCTTCACCATTCATTTACGTTTAGATTGTAATTTATATAATTAAGAGATTGTAAGATCTGCTTCAGGTGGTAGTCAGACAGGGCCAAATCTTCATTTTAGCCTTTATTATTTTGCGTTGCGCACATTCGTTTTTACACCTGCCTGGAGTAGCATCTTGGAACCTTTGCCGGCCACGGTGGTCTAGCGGGTTCTAGGCACTCAGTCCGGAACCGCGCGACTGCTACGGTCGCAGGTTCGAATCCTGTCTCGGGCATGGATGTGTGTGATGTCCTTAGGTTAGTTAGGTTTAAGTAGTTCTAAGTTCTAGGGGACTGATGACCACAGATGTTAAGTCCCATAGTGCTCAGAGCCATTTGAACCATTTGGAACCTTTCTGTTGCAAGAACGCAAAAAAGAACAGATCTAAAAGCTTTTCGCACGTACCGGGTGCTGGTTATCGTTTCCTCCAGGAACACCAAAGGGGAACGAGAGTTGTAGCTTATCGCACCTCATACCATAAGACCTGGGGTAGGGCCAGTATGTCTTGGACGAATGCAGTTTACGAGACAACGCTCACGAGGTCTACGTCGTACGTACGAACAACCATCATTTGCGCCGAGGCGGAATCTGTTTTCGTCGCTGAAGACCACAGCGCGCCATTCCATCTTCCAAATGACCCTCTGACGGCACCAGTCGAGCCACGGTCGTCGATTCTGTGGCGTGAGTGGAAGACGGGCAAGAGCTGTGTGTGCCCGTAGCTTCACAGCTAATAAACGTTTCGCAACAGTTCGTGTTGATACGTCAGGGCTCACCAACCCTCTTACCTGCGCTGTGGTGGCTCTCGATCTGTCACTGCTGCCCTTAGATTACGACGACCATGGCGGGCGTCTGTGCTGCATGGAGCTCCAGAACCACGTCCATAGGTCAGAGAATGTTCACGAGACCACCGATATCAACAGCGTTGTACGACTGACGCAGCACTTCCAAATTGTGTGACGATTCTCCGAAAGAGCAACCCACCACACGGGGAATCACAGTTCGACTTCTTTCAAGCTTGCTCGGTTGACTGTAGGAAGCGCGAGTATGTCTCCGTAGTATGGTTGTCTGCTTGCCCCACACATTTGCACTACACCGAGTTCTCTGGCTTGACTTCCGCAAGGCGTTCGATACAGTTCCCCACAGTCGTCTAATGAACAAAGTAAGAGCAATTGTGTGATTGGATTGAAGAATTCCTAGATAACAGAACGCAGCATGTCATTCTCAATGGAGGGAAGTCTTCCGAAGTAAGAGTGATTTCAGGCATGCCGCAGGGGAGTGTCGTAGGACCGTTGCTATTCACAATATATATAAATGACCTTGTGGATAACATCGGATGTTCACTGAGGCTTTTTGCGGATGTGCTGTAGTATGTCGAGAAGTTGTAACAATGGAAAATTGTACTGAAATGCAGGAGGATTTGCAACGAATTGACGCATGGTGCAGGGAATGGCAACTGAATCTCATTGTAGACTAGTGTAATGCGCTGTGAATACACAGAAAGAAAGATCCTTTATCATTTAGCTAAAATATAGCAGGTCAGCAGTTAATTCCATAAATTATCTGGGAGTAGGCATTAGGAGTGATTTAAAATGGAATGATGATACAAAGTTGATCGTCTGTAAAGCAGATGCCAGACTGAGATTCATTCAAAGAATCCCAAGGAAATGCAATCCGAAAACAAAGGAAGTAGGTTACAGTACATTTGTTCGCCCACTGCTTGAATATTGCTCACCAGTGTGGGATCCGTGCCAGATGGGGTTGATGGAAGAGATAGAGAAGATCCAACGGAGAGCAGCGCGCTTCGTTACAGGATCATTTAGTAATCGCGAGAGCGTTACGGAGATGATAGATAAACTGCAGTGGAAGATTCTGCAGGAGAGACGCTCAGTAGCTCGGTACGGGCTTTTGTTGAAGTTTCGAGAACTTACCTTCACCGAAGAGTCAAGTAGTATATTGCTCCCTCGTACGTATATCTCACGAAGAGACCATGAGGATAAAATCAGAGAGATTAGAGCCCACACAGAGGCATACCGACAATCTTTCTTTCCACGAACAATACGAGACTGGAATAGAAAGGAGAACCGATAGAGGTACTCAAAGTACCCTCCGCCACACACCGTCAGGTGGCTTGCGGAGTATGGATGTAGGTGTAAATTTAGATGAGGGTTTCCTATTAAAGGGTAAACACAGTTGGAGCTCTGATAGCTACGCCACTAGGGTGACCGTTGACAGACGACATTGAAACTGTTATTAGTACATCTACTATTCCCCAGGCAGCCTATGCAGTCGTCGGGTCAAAATCGGTGTCGTCTTTCGACATGTGCTAATCTCTCTCCGGCAGTGTATAAACTTTTTTTACTTCTTATTATGTCTTGAGAATAGCCCCTTTTAGACATTATATTCCATGATTCGTG